>NC_058131.1:607359273-607558861 GCF_016433145.1 Gracilinanus agilis | reverse complement strand
GGAGAGAGAGAGAGAGAGAGAGAGAGAGAGAGAGAGAGAGAGAGAGAGAGAGAGAGAGAGAGAGAGAGAGAGAGAATGAATATAACAAACATACATAGTCAAGCAAAACAAATTCATTAGCTGTAAACAAAAATATCTATGTCTCCTTCTGTATTTCATCATCAGTCTCTGGAATCATGAGTGGTCATTGCATTGATCATAATTCTTAGAGTTTTCAAAGGTTTTCATCTTTACAGATGAAAATATAAATTGTTCTTCTGGTTCTACTTCATTCTGCATCAGTTTATATAAGTCTTTTTCTCTTTTATTAAATCATTTATTTCCTAATTTCTTATAGTACAGCAGCACTCCATCACGTCCATATACCACAATTTAGCCATTCTTCAGTTGGCTCGCATCTTTTTCATTTCCAGTTTTTTGTCACCACAAAAATAGCTACTGTAAATATTTTTGTACATATAAGGTCTTTCCTAGTTCTTTTATTACTCTGAGTGTAGGCTAGCAATGGCACAGCTAGGTCAAAGGTCATGTACTGTTTAACAACTTTTCCTATATAATTCCAAATTGCTTACTAGAATGGTTATACCCATTCATAGGCTCACCAAAGTTGCATCAATATGCTTGTTTCCCCATCATCCCTTCAACATCTTATCACTTTCTTTTGAATCATTTTTACCAATCAGATATGAACTGGAATCTCAGAATTACTTTTACATGCCCTTCTTCTAAATATTAAGTGATTAGAGCATTTTTTTCATATGCCTATAGTAGCTTAGATTTCTTCCTTTGAGAAGTACTGTTCACACTTTAGGCTATTTATCAATTAGGGAATTACTCTTACTCTTAAAACTTTGAATGACTTCCTTAAATATCTAGGAAATGAGACTTTTCTCAGAGGAACTTGGAGTAAAGATTCTCTTTCTTCCCACCCCACCCCCACCCCCACCCCAGATAATTGTTTCCCCTTCAATCTGGATTTATTTGTGAATTAAAAAATTTTTTCTAATCAAAATTATCTAATTTCTGTGATCTTTATCGTTTTTTTAATCATGAACTTTTCTCATATCTAATGATCTAATAGGTAATTTTCCCCATGTTCCCCTAAGTTGTTTATGATATTATCTTTTATACTTAAGTTGCTGGTGTCTTTGGTACTTATCTTGGTATATAGTATAGGGTATAGGTGTAAATCTGATTTACTACAGGGGTAATCCATACCCCTGAAAAGGTATGAAGACAGTGCTATTGTAGGCTTGAGGAGAGAAGAAAAGATTTGGAACAGCAACTCTCCAAAAGGGAAAAGAGAAAATTAAGCAGAGGCCCTTGCCGTATTAAGGCTTCCTTAAATTGAGGTAACATAAGTATGTATTGTATATGTGAAGTGAGTGAAAGTAAAGAGTGACGGTGTAGATAACTGGACTGCAGGATTCCTTTTGCTCCATTCAGCAGCAGCAGAGTAGGAAGTTATGACTAACACACAATTATGCAGTTGAATAATGACTAAGCTTGCAATTGTCTATTCAGTTTTCTCCTCTTCTCATCCCATTTTCAGAATGAGGCATACCACCATTCAGTCAACATGCATTTATTGTTTACTACATGCAGCCATTATACTCTAAGCATACGAATATAAAGAAAGAAACTGTCCTTGCCTACAATGAGCTTACATTCTACTAGGAGAGATGATAGGAACATATCATATACAAGTATATTTACATATACGAGGAATAAATACAGAATACAGGTGGATGCAATTTAAGTGACTTTATCTTATGCCCTAGGTACTCCTCCTCTTCCTCCAACTGTTTCAGTTGGTGATCTCATCAGCTCTCATAGATTGAATTGTCATCTCTCTGCTGATGAATCTCAAATCTACTTATTCATTACTCCACTCTTATATGTCTATTAGATGTCTTGAACTAGATACAAACATCTTAAACTCAACATATCCAAAACTGAGCTCAGAATCTTTCCCCCAAACCCTCTTCTCTTCCAAACTTCCCTATTTCTGTTGAGGTTACCACCATCCAGAAGTCCTCTAGGCTGTTAACATAGGTGCCATCTTGGACTCTTCACTATTTCTTGCCCCATAACCCCTGTATATCCAGTCTGTTGCTAAGGTCTGCTTATTTTACCTTTGCAATATCTCTCCAATGCCCACCCCCCTTCTCTCCTGATTCTGCTACTATTCTGGTGCAGTCCTAACCTGGTGAAATAGGCTGCTGGTCATTCTCCCTTCCATAATAAGTCTTTTCCCCTCTCCAGTCCATCATTCACTCAGTTGCCAAAATGATTTTCCTAAGGTGTGCATCTGATGGTGTCACCCCTGCTCTGAACTCCTGTAGCAATCAATCACTTGCCAGGAGAAAGTATAAAATCCTGTTTGGCATTCACATCTCTTCATAACCTGTCTCTCCTCCAGCCTTTTTACACCTTATATGCCTCCTCCCCAGACACTCTTCAGTACAGGGACACTCTCCTCCTTGCTCTTCTTGGAACCAAACACTGTATCTCTCAGCCTCTAGGCATTTTCACTGGCTGCCCACCATGTCTGGAATGCTCTCTTCCTTCAAGTCTCAGCTAAACCACTTTCTACAGAAAGCTTTTCCTAATAATATCTTAATTCTAGAAGCCTTTTCCTCTGCTGGTCAATTTCTACTTATCCTGTTCATAGCTTGTTTGTACCAAATGTGTTTTCTCCCCCATTAGATTGTGAGCTCCTCACAGGGACTGTCTTTTGCCCTTCTTTGTATCCCTCTCTTAGGATATTGCCTGACCATTAGTAGTTGTTTAGTAAGTGCTTACTGATGAAGTGATTTACACCACACCTTTTATGAGGTTTCTTTTATTCAGTCATTTTTGAGGGTTTTTAAGTGATGTTTTTGATTCCAATATTGAGAGTGTAAGCTTCTGCACCCAGAACCCAAATCATGAAATATTTGGGACCAAGCATACCCTAAGAGTTCAACTAGATCCTGACTCCTTTAACCAGGGAGGGAACTGAATCAACCAGGATGGCACCATGAGCTAGTGATGGAACAGGAACTTGTAGCCAGATCTCTGGATTCCCCTGGCCAGTTCATCTTCTCTTTATTGAGTCCCTCTTGCACTATTTCCTTAGACAGTCTTTGCTGCTCCATTGGCTTAGTGAAACAGAAGCAAAGCTTACTGTGAGCAAGCTACAGGTACTGCTAGGCCTCTGCTAAGCCAGGGTCAGCCTCCTTCTAATAACTAAGCATCCAGAGTGTTCTATATAAAAGGCATGAGGCGTTTTCCTAAACCAAACATAATACTTACTAGCTATGTGACCCTGGGAAAGTTACTTAACCTCTTTTTGCATTATTTTTCTCAACTAAATGGGGATAATAATAGAGTTGTTGAGAAGATCAAAATGTTATACTATCTGTAAAGTCCTTAGCTATCGTACTTGGCATATATTAAGTGTGATACAAATGCTAGCTCTTGGGCCAGCTAGGTAGCACAGTGAATAGAATACCAGGCCTGGAGTCAAGAGGACCTGAGTTCAAATGTTGCCTCAGATACTTCCTAGCCGTGTGACTCTGGGCAAGACTCTTAACCCTCATTGCCTCACCTTTGCTGTTCTTCTGACTTAGAATTAATACAAAATCAGGATATAAGGGCTAAATAAATAAATGCTAGGTATTATTACTGTTTTTAATCCTACCGTAAGAGTGCTGACTCTCTTTAGTCACCTGGGACTTCTTAGTGAAGTATAGAGCTAGAAAAAAGACTTGTAAAGGATGAGGAGGACTGGAGCCTGAGGAAAACATTTAGAATAATCATGTTGGGGAATGAGACTAGATCAACAAGGAGAATAGGAATATGGTATGTTGAAATAATCTGTTAAAGGTAAAGTTAAAGAGAATAAGCTCTCTATTTGCAAGCAATGTCACACCAGAAGTTGGGGTCTTAATAAAAATCTCTTACAAGAAAATGTGTTTGTTTTTTTTAAATCATTCTTGGAAGCCTTCTCCACCTCACTGTGGCCCTTTTCCCATCTGACACTACACTATTCTCAAAAGCTTCAAAATCTTTAGGAGACTTGTAGCACTAAATTGTAATTAAATGTTGTTGATCAACCATTTCTTGATTCTGTAAATTCTTTCCTTCCCCCAGAGAGCTTTAGAAATAACATAGTTTCTGCTATCTCACTCCAGACATTTAAAAAATATTTTGTTATTTGCATTCTATCACACTGTAATTTACAATCAAGAGCTTTTGAGAGGAAGTACTTCAAGAAACAGAGAAAATAAAATTACGTGGATTTTCTGAAGGAAACTATTGAAAATAGCAATGTCTTAGAATTCTTTTCTATGTAGTAATCTCATATGGGGAAAAAGAGAAGGGAACTGGCAGTGGACTAGACCCTGTTATGTATGTCTTATCAGTCACCTACTAAGTACTCATAACTGGGATTACAAAAAGAATCAAAAGAGAGTCCCAGCCCTCTAGGAGCTCACAATCCACTGAGGGAGATAACATGCAAATAGTATATGCAAAGTAAGCTGTATTCTGTAAAAATAGGAAATAATTAACAAAGAGAAATCACCAGAATTTTAATAGGAGTTAAAGAAGTCTTCCAGTAAAAGGTGAGGTTTTAGTTTTGAGGTAAAGGAAACAAGTGAGGTCAGTAGGTGGAAAAGAGGAGAGAGAATATTCCTGGCATGTGGGAAAGTCAGAGAAAATCTCCAGAGTTGAGATGGAATGCCATATTTGTGGAACAGCCAGGAAGTCAGTGTCACTGGATAGAAGAGTACTTGTAGGAGGAGTAAAGGTGTAAGAACACTAGAAAATAGGAGAGGTTATATGAATCTCCAGATACCAAACAGAGCATTTTGTATTTGATTCTGGTTTGCAATAGGAAGCCACTGGAGTTTATTAAGTAGGAGAATGACATGATTAGATCTGTGCTTTAAAAAAATCAGTTTAGTGGCTGAATAATAGATAGATTGGATGAGAAGAGACTTGAGGCAGACACATCTTCCAACAGTCTATTGTAGTAACCCAGGTCAGAAGTGATAAGGCCCTTTATTAGAGTGGTGGTAGTATCAGAGGAAAGAAGGGCCATATTTGAGAGATGTTGCAAAAGTGACATCAATAGGCCTTGGTAACAGATTAGATACGAGGAAGTGAGAGGAAGTGAAGAACTGGGAAGATAGTGTTTCCCATGACAGTACAGGTTTGGAGGGATAATGAGTTCTATTATGGACATATTGAGTTGAAGAGGTCTACTGGACATCCAGTTTAAGATGTATGAAAGGCAGTTAGAGATATGAGACTGGAAGTCAGCAGAGATATTGGGGCAAGATAAATTGATTTGGGAATCATCAGCATAGAGATGGTAATTAAATCTATGGGAGCCATTGAGATATTTGTGTGAAGTAGTAAATAGGGAGAAGAGAACAGGGCCCTGGACAATACCCTGAGGGACTTTTATGATTAGACTGTGTGGTCTGGAAGAGGAGACAGAGAAGGAGCAGTCACGCAGGTAGGAGGACAATGTAGAGTTGAATTGGTTCACCAAAGGGTCAAAATGGGGAGAAGAGGAGAAAATGGCTGGTTCGTAGAAATGGCCCTGAGTAGTTAAGAGTATTTGAGGGAAAGTTGCTACAAATGTTGAAGTTCCCTAGTATATGAGCAAGAGTTGAGGAGAGAGAAATGTAAGTCAGGTGCCAAACTCATTGAAGAAGGCAGAGGGGTGGGAGTGACTTCGGAGTGTATAGATAACCACTACTAGGATTTGGATTAGGTGGTAGATATGAATAGCCTGAACATCCAAAGGAGAGGTTATTCAGTGATGGGGGGGTGGTAGGGAGAGAACTCAGAAATGGCAGTGAGAAGCAAGGAGAATCCCAACTCCCCTACCTCAGCCAATGAGTCCAGGGAGAGGGAATGAAGGTACAACCAGTACTGGAAAGTGTGGCCATGGAGGCTATATCATCAAGGAGGGAAGCGAACTAGTAGATGGAAGGAGTAGGAGAGTAAGAGCTGTAAGATGAATGGAGACTAGATGCCCATGGAACCATTATTCTGGAAGGCATAGTGGAAGGGCTGGGCAGATGTAGGATGAAACATTGGGGTCAAAGATTTGAGGAAATAGGAATGGAGGAATTAGGTGGTAGTGGGGTGGGGAATTGGGGTTTGGATGATAATCAACTTCATATGGCTAAATTCACAGTAAACTGAGGGGCAAACGTAACCTGAGTGCAATAGCAAGGCAAAAAACCTGGAGAGAAAAATGCTTCACATCATTTGTGTGATGGTCTGCCACAGGGTTTGGGAATCCTAACTGCTCAGCTAGGTCACTGTAGCAGTATTGTGGTAATGGGAGTGAGGGACTCAGGGGAATTTTTTTCTTTATACTTTATTTGGATAAATGTAAACCCCGGTTTTTCTGCCCTACTCTGCCCAGACTCAAACATACCACTAATGTCTCTTTTAAATCTCCATTCATTAGGTCTGTCATTTTTTTAGTCATTTGCCAAAATTCCTTCAAATGTGCACTGGAAGAATGAATACAAATAAGCCAGTATTTCTGCCTTCCAGAGCTTTTATCTTATCAGGGGAAATATAAGGACCTAACTAGTAGTACATGATGAGTGCTGTGAGAGAAAGTTTAAAGTGCTTTGAGACATCAGTCAACAGAGGTTTGAAGTGCTTTGGGATTCAGAGAAGGTGGGGATAGCCCTCTGGTTGGGGTCCTGAAGGAGATAGATATTGACAGGCAAAGTTGTATGATGGAGGTGCTTTTAGGCAGAGAAGTTATAGCAAGCAAAGCTATGAAGGCTGGGCTATTCCAGAATGTGTTTAGGTAACAACAGAGTGCCCAATTTGGTGAAAACTTGAGTTCTTGTAGGACACTAGTGAATTGTCAAGCTAGAAAGGTCATGGACATCCTAGAGGACTAGACCAAGGAATTGGCCCACTAACCCCATAAGACAAGGAGTTGATACTACTGTACCCGTGAGCCATCAGTAGCCTCTTAGAGATTTTTTGAGCAAGAATGTGACATGATTTTGTCCCAAAAAGAAATCATAATCTGCTACTTGGATGAAACTTGTAGAAAATCTAAAACTTGCAAACTTTTCAAATCAACATGAGGTGATAATTATAACTTTAATCCCAGTCTTTTGGGCCTTTTGGGAAAGAATTAAGCAGATAGTAGCACTAGACAATAATTATAATAAATGTACACTCCTTGTTTTAGATAATAGTCAACATTTTGCATATGTTAACTCATTTGATCCTCACAACAATTCTATGAGGAAGATGCTATTAATTATCCCATTTTATAGTAAAAAAAAACTGATGGTCAGTCAGCTACGAAGTGGCTAAAGCAGATTTAAATTCAGGTTTTCTTCAAATAACTTTAAAATATACTTAAGGAAAGAAGGAAAGATGGAGAGAAATGTAGATTAGGCAATTAACCCATTGTTGCATTGAGATCACAATCTAAAAAATAAATTGTTTTATCTCAACAATTATAAATTTTAGTTCATGAATTAATGGAAATAGAATTAACTTATTGGTTTGAATTTTGCATGACCCTTTTTTTTAAACATCAAGATGTTAACTCTCTTCCCCACCCCCCTTGTATGCTCCTTGAGGACAAGGACTATTACATATCATGAGCAAAACCTTCCTTATAGAAGTTTCTTAGTAAATGCTTGTTGTTGTTGCATTAGTTTTCCTGGTTTTAAAACTATTTCTTTGAACTGGTTTAAAGTCAGTGTAACCTATCAATACAATCAATTAAATTGTATCTCTTCTGTTGGTTTATAAGATCCATGTGAGCAAGGACCCTTAGTGTTGTATTTCCTTAAGCACCTAGCATAGTGCTTTAAACACAGGGGTTCGATAATGCTTGTTGAATCATTGAGTAGTTATGATCCTTCCCCACCCTAACAAATTGTGCCAAAATTCCAAAGACTAATCTTCATTCCTTGCCCCTCCAACAAAGCCTCCTCAAACCACATGAAGTCCTTCTGGCCCAAACCCCTCATTCCCAAAGTTGGTTTAGGCTAAATGGTTTTTCCCCCTCGCCCTTTTTTGGTCAAAATAAGTTATAAGATGGAACATTAGCTAAAAGTGGTTGCAAATTCCTGATCTGTATTTTTAGGTTATAAGTCTGCCCCCTTGTTTGGAGGATTATATGGCTAGAATGAAGATTGAGACATCATCTGGTCCTTTTCCAGGAAGCATTACTTCTAAACCAGTGTTGAGGAAAACATTTTTTTTTCTATGAAGGGCCAGTGACCCACAAGAAAAAAAAAGACATTTTTTTCCTAGTAAAATATAAATTATTTGACTCACCTACTTTAAAAATAGAGGCAGATATTATTTAGAAAATGCTTATTATACAGAAGTTCTTTTTTAATTTAATAGGTAGAATAGGTCAAAAGGAGTAAAAACAATTGAATCATAATTTTTTAAAATACAAATATAATTTTTAAAATAATTTTTTATAAAAGGAGTCCCCAGGGGCTCTCTAATACTTTATAAGATAAAATAAATTTTAATGTAATGGTCACTAGGAAGTTTAGGTATTTGTACTGATGATTAAAGTTGTTTTACTTAAATTTTAAAAAATTTTAAAAAAGATAAAGAATCTAAACTTTATTAAAGGTGTTTAAATGTGCTAATTTCCACATTATATACACATAAGGGAATTAAGAAAGTGAAGTGACAAGAATTATGGGAAGAAATTAGAAGGGAAATAGAAGAAAAATAAAAAGAGAAAAATGAGGTAGAGGGGAAATATGGAGAGGAGATTTTTGAGCAAGAAAGTAGCATGGTTTTGTCCCAAAAAGAAATCATAATCTGCCACTCCTATGAATTTTGTAGAAAAAATGAAATTTCTAAACTTTTCAAATCAGTATGAGCTGATAACTTTAATCCCCAGGTTCTTTTTGGCACTTTGGGAAAGAATTAAGAATTAATTATAATAAATGTGCACTTCTTGTTTTAGATAATAGTTAGCATTTATTGAAATTTTCTCATTAGATTTTTAACCACTTAATAGGTTTTAACGTGGAAGATGGTGAATAAAGAGATATCAAAGAAAATAATGATTATAAACCTTTTTGTCACACCCTTCTCTTCACCTATTGTTAAAATAAGTCATTTAATTCAAATTAGTTGAAATAATGGCCCTCTTTGCTAGGTGCTAAATGAGATACATAAGTTTAAATAATGGTGAATAATCCTGATTCACGTTTGTATAACACTATGATTTGTGCAAGGCTTTCCTTATAACAACCCTATAGTTTATATTTCTACCTTGGGGACATGGCATGTGCACTATTAACTATATTATACAGTAATACATAAATGTATGAGGGAATAATAAAGTGTTTTGTAAAATTAAAAAAGTCATTATCAACTATTGGAAATCAGGTAAGTCTTCCTGAATGAGGTGGGGTTGAATTGGACTTTAAAGGATGAATAAGAATTCCAGCAGAAAAAGGGGAAGGCATTCCAGATATGGGGGAAATCTTGAATCAAGGAAGGAAATGATGATAAATAGTCTAGAGCAGTGATGGGCAAACTTTTTAAAGAGGGGGCCAAAGGAAATGAAGAAAACTTTAGGCAGGCCAATATAATTTATTAAAAAATAACAATGACACATTTTACAACATTCTTGTATTTTTTGTGATACTGAGCCCTACTAATAACTGAAAGATTATGAAGGAGAAGGGCCGCATCTGGCCCATGGGCCATAGTTTGCCCATCACTGGTCTAGAGGATGATAGATAGTCTAGATTAGCATAGAGTATGTGGAAAGGGGAAAACTAGGAGATAAGGTTTGAAAAGTAGATTAGATCCTGATAGTAGGAGACCTTGAATCTTAAGGATAGGAAATAAGAAACAAAAGAAACGTTTAAGTAAAATGACAACCAGATCTATGTGTAAGAATGTCTAGTAGAAGTTCATTGGAATATACAGAAGTAGGAACACTAGTTGGAAAGCTCCTTAAATAATACCAGGCAGTTGGTAATAAGAGCCCTCTGAAGGTAGTAGCAGTGCAAGTAGAGGGGAGACAGCTACAAGTGACATTGCAGAGGTGGAATTATACCATTTGGAATTACCAATTGGTAACTGATTGTATTTGAGAGGTGAGGGAGAAGAAAACTCAAAGATGATACAAAGGTTTTGGACTTGAGAACCTGAAAGACTGATGGTATCACAAACACAAATGAAGTTAGAAGATTTTTAATTAAAAAATCATCTTATTTTTGATCATGTTGCAGTGCCAGTGCTGGTCCAAGCAGGGAGAGGTCTCATAGGAAGATATAGGTATGAGTCTGGAAGAGAGAAGAGAGGTCAGATGTGGAGGGTAGAGTTTTGAAGCCTTCTCAATAGAGGTAATAATAGGTGAAGCACTGGCAGTGAATGAGATTGCCAGGGCTAGAGTGTGCAGGCTGATGAGAAAGCTTAGGGGAGAAGGCTGAGGAAAACTTACTTTAAATGGTGAGCAGCAAGAAAAGAGTAGCAGAGGGATGTGATAGAGAATGAGGGAAATGGGAGTGCCAGATAAGTCATGAGAGTGCAGGGATATATTGCATTGAAAATCAAAGATGATGAAAGAAAAGAGCCTATTGGATCCAGTGGTTGTCATTGGTGACTTTTTGTGGGAACTTTTTCAGTTGAGTGTCAGAACAAGAAACCAGACTTTGGGTTGAGACAGCAGGTGGTGGTTATCATTTCCCTTTGAAATTTTCATTAGATTTTTAACCACTGTTCACAGGTTTTTAACAGAGTCCTTGAATTTTAAGAGGCTCCATCTGAATGTGAAGTAGTCTACCAGGGAAGAAATTGTTCTTTGGGTTGCAGCCAAAGCAATGACACCTCTTTCAGTCAGAATTTCCCCATCATTGCTTTAAGTAATACAAACCAAATCAATCCAATCCCATTGACACTCAAGATTAAATTTGGATTTTGGAAACAACTTTAAAATATTGTTAATTGATTCCATCTATCAAGTCAGCTCAGATGTAATAATGTACAAAACAATGAATTGAATAAAAATTATTCATATTTGATTTTACACTGAAATAGAACCCAACTAGTCACTGCAATGTATACATATACATATACACAGACAGCAGTATTCACCCCTTCACTCCTTCTCTATGTGTCTGTCAATTTAAAAACTTTATATTTTAAATTGCATATACTTCGAGGATCATAGGATTTAGTGCTGACAGGGAGGTTAAGAGATCATCTGGTCCATTCTTTTAATTTTATAAAGGAAACTGAGACCTATTTGAAGAGAAGCAAGCACTTACCCTAAATCATACAGGAGAAAAACCAGCATTCAAACTGAAGTCCTCTGCCTCAAATCTATTGTCCCTCCTCCTACTCCACATTATGTGCTACTATATAAATTAAGATAATAATAAGATTTGTTAATTTTACTCCTAGCTTTATGTGTATGTACTTAAACAGGAATCTTAATTTTAAATTCATTTACAATTGGTTTTTAAATTATGTAGAATTATACAGTTTGTAGAGACCTACAAAATTAATTTAATTTGTCCAATACCACCCCAGGTTCTCAGCAAAATTTATTTTAAAAGCTTTCTAATCAGATGGTCCTTAATACAATTCTAAGAGATCTCCAGGGAAACTGATTTCATCTCCCTCTCTGATCAATTCTAATGGTTAAAGCTTCTTATTGCCAAAACATTTTTTTTTTATTTTAAACCCTTAACTTCTGTGTATTGACTTATAGGTGGAAGAGTGGTAAGGGTAGGCAATGGGGGTCAAGTGACTTGCCCAGGGTCACACAGCTGGGAAGTGTCTGAGGCCGGATTTGAACCTAGGACCTCCTGTCTCTAGGCCTGGCTCTCAATCCACTGAGCTACCCAGCTGCCCCCTTGCCAAAACATTTTTTCCCTAAAAACTTAAGGCAGCTCAACTGAACAAGTTTTTCCTTTGTTTTAATGTTGTTTCTGTTCAACAAATAATTATTAACAGTTTGTTATATATGAGCCGCTGAAGTTGATACAAAAAGATACCAAGACAAAAACACAAATAGTGCATTGAAAGACCTTACTTCCTCCTTGGGGAAATAAGTATATACACAGATGAATAAACATAAAGTGATTTCAGAAGAGGAAGAATGCTAACAACTAGAGGAATCATAAGGCCTCTTATAGGTGGTGGCCCCTGAACTGAGCCTTGACAAAGACTACAGATTCCTAGAGGCAGAGGTAAGAATTTAAAAGAACTTGCCAGTCTTGGCAACAACAACAAGCCTGTGCCAAGGCATGGAGACAGAAGATAGATTAAGGTGTTAGGAACAGAGAACCAGGCCATTTTGCCTGGAACATAGAACATGAAAGGAATAGCAAGGGAAAAAGGCCTAGAAAGATGGACCTAGTACAGATTAAGGCCTTACATACCAAACAGGAGTTTGTAATCTTTCCAAGATGCAGTGGGTAGGCACTGGACTTCTTCAGCAGGCACCTGACAGTGATTGGCCTGTGATGAGAAGAATGTTCTGGCAAGCAGTGGTGAAGGGATGAATTGGAGAGACTGGAAGCAGAGAGACTAAGTAGTCAGTAAAGCACTAATTAAGTGCCTACTATGTGCCAGGCATTGTTCTAGACCAGTGATGGGCAAACTTTTTAAAGAGAGGGCCAAAGGAAAGGAAAAAAAAACTTTAGGCGGGCCAATATAATTTTTAAAAAAATAACAGTGATATATTTTACAAAATTCTTGTATGTTTTGTGATACTAAGTCCTATTAATGACTGAAAGGTTATGAAGGTGAAGGGCCCTATCTGGCCCTCGGGCCGTAGTTTGCCCATCACTGTACTCTAGACCAATTAAAAAGACAGTGGCCTTAGTCTAAAGAATGAGGAGATTAGGGGGCATCTGGGTAGCTCAGTGGATTGAGAGTCAGGCCTAGAGACGGGAGGCCCTTGGTTCAAATCTGGCCTCAGACACTTCCCAGCTGTGTGACCCTGGGCAAGTCACTTGACCCCCATTGCCCACCCTTACTACTCTTCCACATAGGAGCCAATACATAGAAGTTAAGGGTTTAAAAAAAATTTTTTTAAATGAGGAAACTGGATGCCCTGAACTAGAGTAGTATCCATGTGACTAGAGAGAAAAGACTGAATGAGACAAAAATAGCATTTTATTTGAAAGTCCATTGGGTGGAAGTCATCATGCTACATAGCATAAGGAGAAATACAAAGATGATATAACTCACAGTCCTTCTGAGTGTCATAATAGAAGATTAATCTTTATAATGAAGAGTCTTGATAATTTAACTCAGTTAAAAAAATAACTTACTAATTTAGAAAATACCTCTTCCTCTGCTGAAAAAGTAAAAACAATCATTCTTGAATTTAAAAGGGGAGATGATTCATAAAATTAGCTTGTCATCATCATCTTTAGGGAAAAAGAAGGCTGTGACTTTGGAGAGCTCTAGTCTTCAACAACTTAAAAACTATCCAGATTTTAAATTCTTTTTGTTTGTTGTTAATAAGTTTATTGAATTGCATTATAGACTTCTAGAATTATTACTTTGGAGGGCTAGGTATTTCTCATATCACACTAATTTTTATTTTATTTTAAATGTTTGGGCAACTGTAGGAAAAAGAGCTTTAGTGAATGTTGGAGATTCCTGTTATTAGTCAGTGAGACGAGTTGATGACACTTGAGTCGCCAATTTGAATTTTAATCACAGTTCTAAAACAAAAGGTGGGGGGGTAGCATTTAATACACTGTTAACCCAAAGGCATTAAACTAATGGTCAAAATTTCGGGTCCCTCTGGAGCAGGGGTCTGCAACCTTTTTGGCTGTGAGAGCCATAAACGCCTCAAATAATCCAATGGGGGCAGTGGGGTAGCTCAGTGGATTGAGAGCCATACAGTGCTCACAGTGTGCGCTCCTATAACAGCGCCTGAAAAAAAAAAATTGACTTCATGGCTCCTGCAGAAAGAGCCTTATCTGGCCCTCAAAAGAGCCAGATATGGCTCGAGAGCCATATGTTGCTGACCCCTGCTCTGGAGGATAATGGAGGTCATAATCTATGGGTAGATGGACTGTCTGGTGTCCCTCAAGTCATATCCTATAGGCATAGGGCCAAACCTACATCTCTAATATTCATTACAGAAACTAATTCTAACATTGTATAATCTGTTAAAGAGTTGCCACTTGTCTTTATAGACTTGTCATTCACCATAGTCACACACAGCTTTAAAAATTGTTCAGCTCTGTTGTACTAAAACATTTATATGTATTCTAAATATTGATTATGTTCTCAACAGTGTTTTTCTTGGGGCATTTGAAATAATTTATTGGTTTATTAAAAATATGTCACCACTGGCTGATTAAACATCACTTTATATTTACAATTGATTTGTGTTTTTAGAGTAAGAATCTGAAAGAAAGAGCTTAACCATTATTCTTTCCTCATGTTCAACCAGTATTTCATTGTTACATTTATCTATAATAGCAATCTAGCCAGAGATATGGGCTTAAAAGGGAAGGGAAAATCTTTCTACAAGTTTTATTAAATATCTCAAAGAAAAAAATCATTAAGTGACCATTTTAAAAAGACTTCCCTCATTAGCAGATTGCCTTACATTTTAGCATTGACTGATTCCTAATAGTAACCGTACACAATCACCTGCCTTTCCAGATTATTTGGGTAACCTGCAGCCTATGGATACAAAAGTGTTGAGTGGGCAATTCTGAAAAGCAGCATCTTCTAAATGGTTTTTTATATCAGTTACCAGGCACTTAGGTTCACTAATCTTTTGAGTGTTCATCACTGTTTATAGATATTTATAGATTGGTGTATACTCCTGGGAAGTTTTTTGTAAAATAAATAATCTGTATATGGAATACTATTTCTCTGTTGGTTTCAATGGTTAAAATCAATGATGTTATTGAAAAAAGGGAGAATATGAATTATGGCCCTACAAATGTTATTGAACAATTATATCAAACAGGATTCATGGCACATTGTAAAGAACAATGGATTTTTGATTCAGGAGATCTGGGTTCACATCCTGGCTCAATGTCTGATGTTGGGGAACAGATAGTTAACTCATTTTTTGAAGGTCATACTACCCGAGTTCTATGTTGCTACCTGAAAAAGTTTATAGAAGAATACATGAAAGGATTAGAACTAAAGGGTTGCCAACATCTTTTCCAGCTCTCAATCTTTGATCCTGTGATCCCATAGAAATGAGGTCTAGAGTGTCCATCAAAATGGCCAAGAATCTTATTTTATTGTGTTTTTGAGGCCTTTCTAATCTTTCAGGCCATTATCTTGGAAAAACCTGTTTAGTAGTTTGCAACAAGAGGAAATCTGTTATTCATTTGTTTGAACACTTTTTTCAACAAACACTTGCAGATTTAGAATGGTGAAAGCACCATGTCCAGTGCTGCAAGGAATCCATGTCCCCATCCCATGAACCTCACAATCTAAGTGGAAAAAAAAAATGAGTCATAAGTTGCTATAATGTGAGGTAGAATGTTAGTAGCTAATAAGAGATCCCTGGGTTTAATAATTTTTTAAAAGTAGGACATTATGCCCAGACTTATATAATTGTGTATATACCTTTTGACCCAGAAATACCACTATTAGGTTTATTTCCTAAGATGATCAAGGAAAAAGGAAAAGAACCTATATGTTCTAAAATATTTATAGTAGCTCTCTCTGGTGGCAAAGAACTGCAAATTGAGGGGATGGCCATCAGTTGGGGAATGGCTAAACAAGTTGTGGCATATAATTGTGAAAGAATACTATTGTGACATAAATGACAAGCAGGCTAATTTTAAAAACACATGGAAAGACCCACGTTAAATTATAAAGAGTGAAATGAGCAGAACCAAGAGAACATTGTATATGGCAATAAAAATATTCATTGAAGAATGACTTATGTTCACTTCCAGAGAAAGAACTAATAAATAAAAATAAAGAAGACATTTTTTTTTGTCTTAAAACACATTTTTTGTTGAGTAATGCTTTCTCTAGTAGGGAGAAGGAAAGGAGGGAGTTAATTGGGAATTTTAATGTAACATATAAATTTAAATTGGAAAAAAAAAACCAGAATAGTCTTTCAAGGGATGTTTGTGTTGCCCAGATAATGTCCTTTGGGATTTTAATCTTAATTGCTATTTTTATTCTTCCCCCCCCCCAGGTAGTTCATAGAGAGACCCAGTTACCCAAGAATATCTCATTGGGGAGATTATTTACATTTTGGCCTATTCATTATAGAGTAACAGCTCTGACACTTGTGGGAAACCTGAATTCTGGCTCTAGATTGTATGCCCATATGTGAGGTATTTACCATCTCTGGATCTCAGCCTTCTCATGTACAGTTAAGCATATTAGAATCAGTGATCTCCATGGTCTCTTCCAGCTCTAACGATTTATGATTGATCTCTCACTCTTTCGGTTAATAATGTATTAGAGTTCAAGTGCCTTGGCCTTCAAAAATGAATGACTTATCCCTTTCCCACCATTAGATCCAGATTTATGAAGGACCAGAATTAAACTTAGAACATGTGACTCTGAGAAGACAAAAATTAGGACACGTGTAAAATGCAGATCAGTTTAAGGAGGCTAGTGGGCATATGAGGAGGCAACCCACTAGGAAATGCATAAAATATAGTCTTCTCACAAGGTATGAATTACTTCTAGAAGAACTAAAACAAAATAACATGTTCTTCTAATAATATAAAGTAGAAGTGGCAGTTTCTTAACCTGTATCTCAATATTCACTTTCATTTTTAACCTTTCAGCAATCTTTTAGTCTTTTCAGCAGCAGTTACTCATCATAGCCTTTTAGACATAGACATTTGTCATCAAAGCTAGAAATTTTAATTTCAGTTGAAAAAGTAATTTTGAACACAAGTTATCTAAAACAAATCTCTTAGCCTTCCTTATATTTTCCCCCCAGCAATAACTCTCAAAAGGTGTTATAGTAGAGCAGATTATTGGGTTAAGAAAGTCACAAAACCATGCTAACTAGTTCCACCACAGATTATACTTTTATACCTTGTTGCACTAAAATCCATTTGTTATTTACTCACTATCACATTTCCTACAATGCCTTCTCACCTCAAGTCCTGACTCCACTCCCTGTCTTTCTTACCTCCCACTATAAGAAGACTGAGATCATCCAACATGACCTCCCTCTGCCTCCACACCTCACATCAGACTTCTCTGTGTTCCTGCCTATTCCTTTGGTCTTCAAGGATAAGATGACTTTTCTTGCCAGTGCTAACTCTTTTACCTATTTTCGTGATCAAATCTACTTCTGGCTCCTTTGAGACCTAATTCCTTTCCAAATATTACCTCTCTCACATTTTCAATTTTTTCCTTGATATTGGGATCTTCCTCACCAATTAAAAATACACTCATTGCTGAACCTCCAAAGAAGGCTTATGATCATTTCACAGTCAATAAAAGTATTAATTAACTACTGAGACTTAGGAAAATGCTTTTGTAGTGCCAAAGGATAGATTAAAAGATTAGTTGGTTATATTAAAGTAGCCTGACATATTTTACTATTTTCTTTTAAAAAGATAATTTCCAGTGATCCATTCTGGGTTCCAACTACTGAGGAAGAGTATTTGCACTTTGGGGAGAAAGCTGACTCAGAGAACCAAGCTCGAAAGTACATGAATTCAGTACGAAAGCGGAAAGGACTTTACGTGGAAGAAAAAATTGTGGAACATGCAGAGAAGCAAAGAACACTTGGCAAAAATAAGTAACTGCCTCTGTTTTCAGTTCTGTACATTGGTGGATCATTTTTCCTTCCTCTAACAGATTAAAAGCATCACTAAGGATTTGACATTTTTCTTTCTGCTCCAGAATTTGTTCACTTTTAATAAACTTGAGCCATTTTGGTATATTAAATAAGGTTATTCAAAAAGGATGTTGATAAGGTATTTTTTAAGACTGATTTTTAAGGAAAGTACATCTTACAGACATTTAAACAATGATTTATCAGTTTTATACATAAATTAAAAGATACAATGCTAATATTGAGTAGGGCACAATTTTTAATACAGATACAACAAATTTTAGAATCTTTGGTTTGTGTTTGTTGCTTTTTTGTTTGGTGAAAGGTCATCATGGTTTTACCTTGTATCCTGAATTTTTTTACATCTCTTCAATGGACTTTGGTAGTCTGAAAACATTGTCTCCGTGAGCGTCCACAAACTAATATCAAAATTGTGCAACAGAAACATTTTTTGCATGTGAAAACCAAACCATAACTGTCATATTATATGGCGATCATGTGTTTAGTAGAAGTAGAAAAGTAGCCATTTTCACCTTGGTATAATATATCAAATCCCAAACAATTAAAGTCACTTAAAAGCATTGCTTAATAATGTTTTACTATGGAATATGCCAGTAACTCACCTTGTCAACTGACTTTTTGAACAGCCTTCATAGAGTACTGTGAATGTCTTCTTAAATTCCTTTTAAGATGTAATAGGAATGATAAGTCACACATATGCTTTAAAAATAATGCTACCATCATGGCTTTCCTGTGATTATTAAATTGCTTATTTTCCCAGTTTTCCAAAAAGAATCTTGGCCAGTGCACATACACTTGCTGACTTTTAGCACATTTTATTTTTTTTCACCAAATTTTCTCAACATTTAAAAGGGAAAAAGTAGTTC
This sequence comes from Gracilinanus agilis, assembly GCF_016433145.1. Classification (NCBI taxonomy): domain Eukaryota; kingdom Metazoa; phylum Chordata; class Mammalia; order Didelphimorphia; family Didelphidae; genus Gracilinanus; species Gracilinanus agilis. The sequence goes on along the minus strand of NC_058131.1, from coordinate 607,540,174 downwards.
GACTACAAAAGTGCAGACTTTGTAGTCCTTTCTATTTCAATGATGTTTTTGAAAGTTACTTGGAAAAAATGATTACATTTTGTTCCTTTTCTTCATAGTGTTCTGACTGGACTTTGTTGCAGAGTGTTTTTAACATATGTCCTTGAAGGCCTTCCATAGTCATTGTTAACACCAAATGAAAACATTTGTTGTTTTCTAGCACCATGGCCTTGGTGACTTCTGGGCTAGTCTACTTGAGATTGTTCAGTAAGGTCCAAGAAGATACTACACTGTTTCAGTGCCTCAGTTTAACAGAATTATTTATAGTAACTATTAGTTTGATTTCATGGTTGGGATAGTTTGGGGCTGTAATCATGCTTAATCCTAAATCATAGCACTTAAAAATAGTGACATTTAAGCTGTTAGATGTGCTAGGCACTTTATTTCAAAACTATGCACCATTATTAGGCTATATTACCATTATTTTTATTGAGGAATAGAGAGGCATGTGGTGGATATGAGCAGGCCACAACATATATCCAGCATAGGACTCCAAAGAAGAATAGGAATAAAAAGATTTCATCAGGGAAATACATGGGAAGAAAATAAAATGGGCTGGTCATATGGCCAGTTTAAATAAATAATGACAACTAGATACCAGAGAACTCCCCTGGCATCTTCCTGATGTCAAAAGTAAGTGAGGGAGGCCTATAAAACTTTTGGTCAACCGTTGATGATGAATTTATTGGAAGTCATGGACTACAGTTATATGGGATAGGTGGTAAGAGATGGGTTTATATCTGCATCTTTGAAGGAAACATCCAAATTGATGAGATTACAGAACAATGAGTATTCTTGAAAAGAAAAAACAAAGAAACTACCATGATGCTCCCCATGTCAGAAGGAAATGACTTGGTGGCTTTCTGTGGTTTCTATGTTGTACTCTCCAGACTCTGCTCTGGACAAAATTGATGCAGAAATGTTCAATGTAGTTTTATTTGTTCTCTCTTTCTCACCTTCTTTAGTATTACTCTTCAAAGAAGAGCATGAATAGGAAGCACCGTCTTTGAGGAAGTCAAGAGTCTGTGTAGGCTTTGCAGCCCAGCCCAGCCCTAACCAATTTATTACAACACAACACAACCAGATTACATTTAGGACAGTAGGTAACTTTCCATGAAAATCCAAGGTATTAAGATCCCTGTTGCCTGCATGAAGTTAAAAGGATGAGCAAATTTGAGGAAATAAGGTATTCAATTGTAAAGTGATCAAATTTGCCCTCTTTTTAGTCAGCAAACATGTTTTAAATGCATTTATTATGTTATGTTACCGACCCCATCTTGTGCCCTCAGAATCTAGGGAATAGAGTATAGTATCTATTGGGAAGGAGAACACATACAAGTGTAAATATATACAAAAAATTGGAGTTGGGGAGTCAGTTGCATCTAGGGGGTGAGGATTTTTTTGAAGTGAATAAGCATTTTTCAATAATATAAAAAAATAGCAAAGTTTCATGTACAGAATAGTGAAAGTCCAAAATTCAAATCAAGTCTTAAAAATACCAAAGATATCAAGAACAATAGAAACCCAAACACAGATGCTAGGATTAAAGCACAAATTAAACAGGTTTTCCACATAGCTTTGTTTATGATGGCAAGGAAAGTCTTCTCCTTGGAAAGCTACATCCAAGAGCTGAAGAAAGCCAGAAGAAGCAGCCCACGAGTACCCGTCTCCAATTCCTTTTGATCCTCATATGGCCTGAATTTGATTCCCTTCAACTATTTTGGTCCAATGCAATTTACTAAGTGCCTACTTTGTGCAAAGCACTTTGTTAGGAGGCTGATATAATGACAAAACAATAAATTATCTGCCCTCAAGTTTAAATTCTTACATATATAACATGTAAGGAGGTAGGAAAGAGTTAACAAGTAGAGAAATTAGAAAATCAGCCCACTTCACATTGCAGGTAGCATGTAAACCAAGCCTTCAAAGAGTCTAGGATCCCAAGAGGAGGAAGTGGTACCCCCTGGAAATATTCCAGTTTTTCAGTGTTCTTCCTAAAGTGTAATTCCCCAAACTTCACACAGTCTTCTCTCTATGTGTTCTATGTCAGAATGCAGTGAGACTCTCACCTCACAGTCTTGTTCTTATTTAGTTGTCATGTCCAACTCTTTGTGAACCCATTTGGGGTTTTCTTGGCAAAGATCCTGGAATGGTTTGCCATTTCCTTCACCAGCTCATCTTACAGATGAGGAAACTGAGGCAAACAGGGTTAAGCGATTTTACCCAGGGTCACACAGCTAGGATATGTCTGAGGCTGGAGCTGAAACTCAGGAAGAGGAGTCTTTCCTACTCCAGGCCCAAAGCTCTTCCACTGCACCACTTGGCCGCCAGGGTCATAGAGTTTTTACCATAGTACACTGTTAATCCCTGTTGAACTGGCTGCAGAGATAATCCTCGTAGGATGTTGGGATCCAAGCATTAAAAGGGGCCAACTTTGGATTGCTGCTTCCCTTCCAGTTTTCATATCATCCTGGAGTCCCTGGAATTTCTATTAAAAATCGCATCTCCCTGAGCAATAATCCTAAAGTGCCATGATTTCAATGAATAATTATAATCCTATGAATCAGTTCTGGGATTATTTAAGAATCTGATAAGCAAGTGCAATTCTGAGTCCAGAATTTATGCATGCTCCTACTCAGTACTTCATGATGATAGCTGACATTATTGAGTCTTGTTTTTTTTTATAAATATATATACTAATGGGTCATTGCCACATCCAATGCTAATTGTTCTACCTGATTACTTCCTCAAAAGGTCTGCCTCTTTAATGGCAGATAACTGAAGGCCATTTAACAGAATCATTTAACTTGAGAGGTAAAAGGGATTCCAGTGGCCTTCTAATCCAATCCACATGTGATAGGAATCTCCACTTAATAAACTGAACAAGTGGACATCCACTTAAGGCAATAATGTCTGCAATACCAAATTCCATTCTTTTGTCAAATATAGGATAACAGTAAGTGGTATATACACTTAAAGATGTTCAAGTTATTTTTTTATGTATTATCCTTTTTGAAGCTCATCATAAAACTCTGTGAAGTTGGTGGGTATTTTTTTTTTAACATTGACTAGATGAGAAAATTGTGTTTCAGTGAGTTAAATAACTTGGCCATGATCACATCTGGAAGTGCCAAATGTGGGACCTTACTCCATAGTGTCTAGTACTCATTATTATTACTATTATTAATATCATTTTTTTTAACCCTTACCTTCTGCCTTAGAATCAATATTGTGTCTTGGTTCCAGGGCAGAAGAGTGGTAAATGGGGGTCAAGTGGCTTGCCCAGGGTCACACAGCTGGGAAGTGTCTGAGGCCTGATTTGAACCCAGGACTAGGCCTGGCTCTCTGAGCCACCCAGCTTCTCCCTTAATATAATCATTATATTCTTTAAGATCAACAGCATATTATCTTAGTTCTGTAGGAATAAATCTCTGTATAGGCTGTCCTCTTCCTAGAATACCCTCCTTCCTTATCTCTCTGCCTCTTGGAACTCCTGGTTCCCTTAAAAGCCCAATTCAAATGCCTTCTTCAAGGTCTTTCCTGATTCCCCCAGTTGTTAGTTTCTCCTACACAAGATGAAATTATTTTATTTTGTATTTACTTATCTGCCTATGTCTTGTAGGTCTCCTTCCTCCTCTCATCCCAACCTTGAAGCTAACCTCTTTGAAGACAAAATCTATTTTCATTTTTGTCTTCAGATTCCCAGTGCTAAAGAGGGACTGTAGTGTAGGGGATACAAGAAGGATCTTAGAAGCCAGAAAAACCGGATTATAAGTTCTGCTTCTGAAACTGCGTGTGAGTCGTGGGGACTGAGCTAGTGAACTGAGCCAGCACCTCTTGAGTGCTCCAGTCAACTCTCTAAACCTGTAAGTTGCAAAAAAAAAAGTGCCAACTTACATGGGTAGAAACAATTTCCTTAACCAGGACCTCCCCATGAGATTGACATGACATTTCCCTATTCCTAGACTAGGGCACATAGGAGGAGCTTAATAAATATTTGTTTAATTGGGCTATTTTTGAATAACCATATTAATAGAACTATGAGAACAAATTTTATTAATACATTTTCCAGGATCCTGCATAAATTCATATGATTTAGAATCTAGTCCAATCCATTCATTTTATAGATGAGGAAACCAAGGCCCAAAGAGGTTATATTGGCTTGCCCCCAAATCCCCCAGATAGTAAGTAGGAAGAAGAGCTCACATAACCTTGTCTTGCAGATGAGAAAACACAGGCCCAGGGAGGTGAGGATGTTTTCAGTGGCAAAGCCAGGGCTAAGATCCAGATGTGCTGGCTCACAGCCCAATGATTTTTCTACTCTGTGTCTCCTCTCTTCCCAGCCTCTTATCTTAGGTAAAATATTCCTAAAGTCGTTTCTGCCTGCATTATAAGGAACTGGCATCTCGACTGGGCTTTATTGGGCTCTGATGTCTGCAACATTTGGAGATTAGAAGGTATTTGTTCTCAGAAACAATTTGGAATCAATTTAGCAGATGGGAGCAGAAATACAAAAATTCATCTTTTGTTGTATCAGAGGTCAGTGATATTTTTAAAAATTAAGCGATATCAGCTGTCTTGTGGATTTCCTACCAGATTATCCTTTTTTAAAGAATAAATAGGGAAAAGACTTTATTGAGACTCCAGATTGTTTTCTAGAATCCTATTTCTCTGTTTCTCACAGTACTTATCTGTGTCCCTTTGGGACTGACCTAGTGAATCAATGCGCTTATTGTCAGAGCTGAAGGGACATTTATCAAGGTACATTAAAAGCTTGGATGCTGGCCAATAAAATAAATATTTGTTAAATTGGTTTTTTTAATTAAAAGTGAGTTTTATTTAATATTTTCATAGTTTTTCTATTATTAAAGCTCATACTAACAATAGGATATACTTGAAGATTTACTTTTCCATTCAACATCCTTTTGTTTACTTTTTATAAAACCCTTACTTTCCGTCTTAGAACCAATACGAAGAGTGGTAAGGGCCAGGCAGTGGGAGTTAAGTGACTTGCTGAAGATCACACAGCTAAGAAGTTGCAGAGGCCAGATTTGAACCCAGGACCTTCCATCTCTAGGCCTGGGTCTCAGTCCACTGAGCTACCTCTACAGCACCCCTTTAATATCTTCATTTTACAGCTAAGGAAACTGAAGCTCTAAGTTTGTGAGTTGGCTATCATCATGTATCTAGTAAATGTCAGAGCTGAGCTTTGAACCCAGCTCTCTTGATACCAAATCTAGAAGTCTTTCTCCTGTTTTGTGCAGCATAGATTCATAGTCTATCCATCAGAAAATGAGAGCCCTTGGGGAGTCATCTGCTCTACCTTTTGCATGAGTAGAATTCCCCTCTACAGTGTTTGATATTCAGTCTTCACTTGAACACCTATAGGGATGGGAAATAGACTGGCTTTTCAGGGCAATCCACTCCACTTTTAGAGAGCTCTAATTTTTAGAGATTTTTCATGCCAACATGTGCCTCTCTTCATTCTTGCCCTTTACCCCTGGTTCTGAACTCTGAGAACAAACAGAACAAGTTACGGGATCACAGAGCAAGTCTAATACTTTCCCACAGATATTTGAAGACTAATTTTTGTGCCATCTCTTCCCTGGTCCCAAGTCATCTTATCTCTGAACTAAATATACCCAGTTCCTTTAAATGATTCTTGCACAGCGTATCTTCAGTGTCCTCACTATCCTGCTTGTATTCCTCTTAATATATTCCACTTTGTCAGTGTTCTTCCTACAGTATGGCATCCAGCACAGAGTACTGCACAATTGTGCCGAATACTATAGTCATGACCTGGCCAGTGCAGAGTTCGTCGGAACAGTTACCTCCTTTATTCTCGACACTGTGTTCCTATTAATACAGCTGAAGATTGCCTTGAGGTTGTATTATCTGATTTTTAAAAGAAAGGATAATAGGGGAAATGACTGGAGAAAAATTACAGATAATGTCATTTTTTTAAAAAGATTGGAAAGATGTATCAAGGCTGCCCTTGAAAATTTGAGAATGGAAAGACCTGGCTTTTGCTAACATTTTTCTACTGCAGACCAGATCTTTATCATCACATGATTGGTTGAATACTGTAGAAGATATAAAACCTGCTGTATTTGTTATCAGAAAATTATTTTTAAGAAGCATTCAATTTAGAGGCAAATGTAATTTTTGAGGCTTTCCTCCAACATGTCATTTCCTATACATTTGTTAAGATCATACAAAGTTCTTTTATAGATGCAACTCCAAAAATAACTAAAAATCCCTCAATTGTCAATAGCAAGCCAGATCTTTTATAAGGGAAATGTTTGCTTGCCAAAGGTGTCCACTGTTTTCATGGAGAATGTCCCATGCAGAATCCAAAGGAAGGAGAGATTCCTTATGAATGGGAACCTCAGTTTACTTATCTGTAAAATAGGATCATTAATACATGTAATGCTTAGCTCACAGAATTGTTGTGAGGCTCAAATGTAGTCATATGAAAAGCATTTTACAAACATATAAATGTCATCTTTTATTATCAATGTTTTGATTGCCTCAAGTGCCAAAATACTACAAAGAATATTCCTTAATGAGATCTACAGTCACTGAAAAGAGTTCTTTCTAATAGTATGCTGCAGGGGGGCAAAAAAAAAAAAGAATGGAAAAAATGTCCATGGTCTGCATTATGGCATGTATTTGAATGCTCAGCCCTTGGACCTAGTGCCTTAGTGCATATATGTTGGATAGGCACTGCAAGCGGACAATAAACTGGGTCCTGAACTGATTGGGAAGAAGGTCAACAGGCTGGATTGCTTCTGGAAAAGTAGGTAGCACTTTCACTGATCCCAAGCTGCTTCCTGACATAAAATCCCATGATTTTAGCACTATTGTTCTCCCCGTGATGCTCTGTAAAGGCCAAAATTCATTAGACACTATAATCTCCAAAGAATACAAGTTGCAGATGATTTCAAGGGCATGATGTATATCCTCTGTAGTCTGATGATAGAGGTGGGCTGACCACATAGAAGAAGCAAAGAATTACAGCTGAACAGCCCAAATATTACACTGGTACTCACAGAATTAAGGAGGGAAAGTCTCCAATGGATAAAGAGATCTTGTATGGGCCATTAATGAAAAGATGAGAATTATACTGAATGAGAAGGCACAGATGGGTTGTGATATTCCCTGCCTGAAAGTGTATTGATCCTAATGAAATCACAGATCCACCAATACCAGAATCTCAGAATTCCTCTGAAATATACCTGGAATCCTTTGCTGGAAAATTTCATTAAGGGGGAACTCACTTCATCCAACGGCAACCCAAGCCACTTTTGTCTCTTTTTAGTCATTGATTAATGCATTATTTTTTATGTCACTTCTCAATAATCTCTCCATATTTTTTTTCTTCATAATATCTTTATGACAACAAAGTTAAGCAAAACTATCTGATGCAGCAACCGAAGATGACAGAGTATTTACACTCCATACTTGCAGCCCACCACCTCTAGGAAAGAAGTGTTCCCAAACCAGGTGTTTGGAACCGAAGTTCATATTCAGTTTGAGTTGTCCTCTTTCCTTTGTTGACCCTCTCTGTGTTCTCCAGGTTCTGCTTTCTTCCCTGTACATCAGTTTGCACAGATTTTTCATATTCATCATTCTCTAGGCATAATTATGTTCATATTCCAGTTTTTTGCTCCTACAAAAAAGTATTGTTATGAATATTTTGGTATAGAAGACTTTTTTTTTCTTTCCATTAACCTTTTTGTATATTCCCACTAGTGAGATCACTCGAGCAAGAGGTATAAACAATTTAGTCACCTCAAATAATTTCAAATTAATTTCCAGAATGGTTGTACCAATCCACAACTCCACCAATAATGCCCTATAAAATTATATGTGCTTTTCTGCCTGCCATGACATACTATTAACTTATATTGAGCTTCAATTCACTCCTCACTTTGTGTCTATGGCTTATGATTCACTTCAACAAGCATTTATTCAGTTCCAAATATTGGGGTAAGGGCTCAAGATACAAAAACAAAGACTGCCATCAAAGAGTTGAAAGTGTCAGCCATGGGGCCAACTGGGTCTCTCAGAGGACAGAGAGCCAGGCCTGGAGACGCGCAGTCCTGGGTCCAAATCTGGCTTCGGAAACTTCCTAGCTGTGTGACTCTGGGCAAGTCTCTTCAACCCCATTGCCTAGTCCTATCTGCTCTTCTGCCTTAGAACCAATCCACAGATGAAAGGTAAGAGTAAAAGAAAAAGCACCTGGTGTGCAGTTGATTTTTTCTTTAATTTTAGGGGCAGCTCAATAGATAGATCAACAGATCTGGAGTCAAGAAATAGTCAGGTATAGGACTTTTAATATATCTCTCTTCAGTTTCATCTTCATAGATTCTGTCCCATCCCTGATTGTCATCCAGCATTAGCTATTCCTTTTCTGTCATCTGCATATTTGATAAGTGTGCTAGCCAAGCCTTCATCCAAATCATTTGTGAAAAATGCTCAATCATGTAGAAGAACAGAAATCTAGAAGTCTTTGAATGTCTCACACTCCACCACCACCATCTCGACAGTGGCCAGGCAGCAACCTCATCTGTTCAAAAAAGGCTACAAACCAGTTCATTAGCCAAGAGATACCAGCATAGCCCAACATACATGCATTAAATAATTCACACATTAGTTATAGGAGTGAGCTCTATCTCTTCACACAGTGCCTGCTTACTTTGACTTTATACATAACTGTATGGTTTCTAAGCACATAATTTATTAGAAGCAATAAAATAGAAGAAGCTGCAAGTAGGCTCTCTGGATTAGTATACTGACAGCAATGGGAGGTGATAAGCTGTCAGCAAGAGAAGGAAGAGAAAAACTAAAAATAGGCAAGAACTTCAAGTATGACAGTCTAGGGCCATTCAGTTTAAGGATTGGCATCACTGAATTACAGTATAATGATCAGTGTTCATAATTGGGCTAGTTCTATTTGATCTATTTTATTAAGAGGAGGTGTGTATGAGGGAAGAAAGATTTGCATCCAAAGTCGTTAATTTTCAAAGTTTTGGTGCTTAAGTTTGTCTTTAAGAAAATGCCACCATGTAGAACAAACAATTCCAGGGGATTTGGGAGATCCGAGGTGTTACTGTATCACAGGATTTCCTTAACTGTGTTTCTGTATTCCCGTTGTAACTGTTCTTTTTCCAGACAAGAAAATAAAGTGTTGAATTTTTACCTATATAGTCTCAGAATTCTTCTGTCCCTTTTAATGTCCTTCAGAGACAATCATGTGCTTTTAGTGATCTGAAAATTGCATCCAATTCCTTGCAACCTGATGTGTATATTTCTTCACAGATGCCATCTTTCCCCTCCTCTTTCTGAACCCATACCTTTTTCCTTAGTATCACTTCCAAGAGAAGAGTGGCAAGAGCTAGGCAATTGGGGTTAAGTAACTTGCCCAGGGTCAAAAGCGTCTGAGGTCGTATTTGAACCCAGGACCTCCCAACTCCAGGCCTGGTGCCCTATGCACTGCACTACCTAGCTGCCCCTCACAGTTGTCTCCTGATCTGTTCCTAGGCACCTTAGGAACTTCTCTACAATTTTAAATTAGGCTGCTTCTCTCCCCTAGTCCAATTACTTCATTTAGCAAATGAGGAGCTTGAGGCCTGAAGAGGTTGGGTGACTTGCATATAAGGGCTCAGGCAAGTATTAAGTATCAATGGTGGCATTTGAACCCAAGTTCTCCAACTTCCAAGTCAGTGTTCTTTCTCTTGTTTCCCTCTGGAGGAAGCTAATTTGGGTAATAGAACTGGAATCCAAAAAGAGCTTGACAAGTTGAAACTGAGTTGAATCAAAAAAGGATGAAGTTTCAAAAGGATACTATACAAAGCCTCAAATCAACTGCATAAAGACAAGATGGAGAAGATGTGAGTAGACAGGAATTCATGTGAAAAAGTTTGGGGAGTTGTAGCTGATTCCAAGCTCAAGACAAATCAAAAGTAAGTCATGCCATCATAGTATGACAGACAGAATTATAGACTAATAATCCCAAACCAGGATTTGATTCTGCCAATTTAATTCAACAAACGTTAAGAAAAAATAAGGAACTGTGCTTTGGGGACACTCATAAAGATATGAAACAGACACAGACAAATAACCGTGTGACCTACATCTGTGAGCCTCAATTTGCTTATTATAAAATGAGGCTCATGATAACTTTACTTCCTATCTCACTGGATTATACCAAATGAGAGGATGGTCATAAAGTCCCATGTAAATATGGGGTATTCTTATTCAAAACATTCAAGGGAGGTAGTTGTTTATCCTCATATTCAGGGTAATCTGTTTTGATACTCAACACTACATTCTGTCAATAAGAGTTTTCCTGACTCATAATTTTAGCTCATTTTCTCTTGTTCCTTTTTTTCCATTGGTGCCATTCTTCCTCAAGTCCTGTTGGCTTCTGGACTGTTGCAATACCCTACAAAGTTCAATAATTCAAAATAGTGTCCAGGGAAGAGCAGGCTGCTGGATTTATCCAAATTTGAAGGCTGATAAGATGAAGAAGGGGAGCCAGTGCATAAGAACTGGGAACTGTCAGAAATAGTCATCGTGGCACCTAATCTAAGTCAGAACCTAGTTGTAAAGAATGCCAACATAGAGGGAGTGGTAAGTAACTCGAAAAAATGGATCTTCCTGATTTCGGGTCTGGGTTCCATCCTGTAAGCCATTTAGATGCCACCTTAGCACCACCAGGCTCTTGAGTGTGTCACCCAGCCCTGATGAAATGCCTCCTTTAATAATGAATGAACTGTCAGAATGCTGAAACCACATCAGTACAAAGGAGTGAACGATCAGGAGAGGGGCTGAGAGGAGATAAATGACTGTAAGCAAAACAGTCAAAATGATGGAGAAACAGCACAAATAGGAGAGGTTTGGAACAGGAGTGGCAGGTGAGGCAGTTTTCCATATATGCTTTCCTTTAGTGGTGGGCAGCCTGTGCCAGAAGCATCCCCTCTTGTTCCTTAAAGGGATCCCCTCTTCAGAAGCTGGGATCGAATCATTTTCCCTTTCCGTAGTCTCATGTCCTTCCATAAGTCACTTCCAGATTAATCTCTCTATATATATGACTGATCTTATCACTCCACTGCTCATAAGCTTCCAAAGGTTCCACGTTGTCCACTGAAACTCGTTTGCTAGACATTATTCAAGGCCTTTGGGGTCTTTGCTGAACCTTGCTCCTCCTACCAATTTCTAAACTTCATCCTTTTAGGGCCACTTGAAGATGATCACAACCCCAGTATGCAAGTGTATAGTAGTCTGGACTCTATCCTTGAGGAGGGGAGGCTGACAGATTTTTAGTGCTAGCACTCACATCCATCTAAGAAAAGCCATGCAAGGTCCTCCAGGGCTCAGATTAGGTCTCCTCTTAACTCTGACTTGGTCAGAGGTCACAGTCCTTGTCCTACACAACTCTCTGAAACAGGACTAGAAATGTCTAAAGTCCTCCCTAGGTTGTTGTACAAAGGCAGCTCCAAGAGGCCGGGTCATTGTCTTCTTTCCAGCACATCGACGAAGAATAGGGGTGTCTCTGCTTCTCAGGTTGATTGACCTCTCAGGGAGGAGGCTGGGGTTCAGTCCTCTAAAGGGGAGCCAGGCTACTGGTGGTGAGAGTACCTTCTCATGGCGCTGACAGTGATACCTTGAAAACTTTCTACTGTGCTGAAAATACATTCCCGAAGAAACTGCCAGATACAGTTTTGGAATGCTTGTGTGTACAAGTGCTTCAGGCAATGTACCTGAATGTACAATATGCCCCTACTATTTCTACCTCCCCACTGTGAAAAGCCTGTATGATAGCATCCGGAGGATAGTCAACAAAAATCCCACAGCCATCAAGAATCAAAACCTTCAGATGGGCAGGAATGGTTTAAAATAGGACTTTGTGATACCTCTGCTCTCCCAATTCAGAAGAAGGACTGGCAAAATCTTGAAGGGAACTGTACCATTGAAGTTCCAATCCACTCAGTATTTAGGCATCACTTCCTGAATAGGAAACCACCACTTCCCCTTTTGGGCAGTTTTCTTCCCCAAAGGGTTTTCAGAAATTGCCTGTGGTTTCTCTGGCTTGACTTGCCACATCCTGCATTTCTTTTCCTACCTGGATCAAAGGTCTAATCATAGGCGACATAGCAAAAGGAATTATTGGTCCAGGTCTTAAGTATTCTTGAAAATGTTGATGATTTGCCCAATAGACAACACCTGAACCCCTACCAGAATGCAGTAGGTGCATTGGGAACCCATTCTTGTAAAATGAGGTCTTCTTGCCCAACCCTGCTAACTTTACTTCATCCTTGACTTCCAGTCCTAATGCTCTTTCTAATACAGAATGGGGTATGTCCTAAATCATGATGCAAGTTTATGCTGAGAGGAGCCAAAGACTTTTCTCCCCAACCCTAGTCTAGGCAAGTTACTTCCCCTCTCTGAAACTCAGTTTCCAGATCTGTAAAATAAGGCGTTGATACCTAGAAAAGTCAGGAGAGAGTAAAAGAGCTCATGTAACATTTGACCTTCTCCAGATTATTTTACTGATGAGAAAACTGAAACAAACAGGATTAAAGTGACTTCTCCAGGGTCACACAGCCAGGAAGTAACAGGCCAGATTTTAATTCAGGAAAATGGATTTTCCTGCCTTCAGACCTTTGCTCTATCCAATACATTATTTAGATACCACCTTTACACACAAAGCTCTTGATTATGTCACTCAGCCCAGATGAACTACATCCTTTAATAATGAATAAACTGTCAAATATGATGGCTAAGCCACTGCCAGAGATTTTTGAATTTTCATGGAGGACTAATAGATCAGAAAATGACCATGACAAAATGACTACTAGGTCTGTACCTCATAGAGAACAAAGGGAAAAAAACCACATATATACGAAAATATTTGTAGCAGCTTTTTTGTCATGGTGAAGAATCAGAAACTGAGGAGGTGCCTATGAGATGGAGAATGAATAAATAAGTTGTGGTATTTGAATACGATGGAATACTTTGTGCAATAATAAATAGTGAAGGACATAGTTTTAGATAAACCTAGTAAGACTTACATGAACTGATAGCAAAGTGAAAGAAGCAGAAACAGAAGAACAATCTATACAAGATTATAAAAAGACAACTTTAAAAGACTTAGGAATTCTGTTCAACACAATGACCAACCACAATTCTAGAGGACTTCTGATAAAACATGCTACCCACCTCCAGAAAGAGAAGTAATAATTTCAAAATACAGATTGAGACTTTTTTTTTTGGTACATAGCTACTGTTTGGCTTGATAATACATGGGTTTTTCTTTTTCTTTTTTTCTTGCTTTCTCAATTGGAGAGGAGGAAGAGGTGGGAGAGAATACAACAATGAAAATAAATAAAATTGAATTTTAAAAGTGACTTTGGGTTTTTGTAGTTTTCCAGGCATGTCTGACTCTCCATGACCCCACTGACTTTACTATCCATGAAGTTTTCTTGGAGTGGTCCCACCATTTCCTTCTCCAGTGGACGAAGGCAAACAGACACAGGGTCATACAGTTTGAAGTGTCTGAGTCTGGATTTGAACTCACATCTTCCTGACTCTGAGCTCAGCTTTCTTTTGACTGAAGCATCTAGCTGCCTTTTTTTAAAAATGACTACAATATAAAAAACAAAAACCAGAAGCAAAATATAAAGTATCTGAACGAGCCCAGGGACACCTTTGTGGCAAGCTTAGCCTTCAGAAGAGGACTTGGTTTGTAGGTATGTTAGGTATTGGGGAGACACCATGGCAGTAGTATTTGGACTGGGTCTTGAAATTAAAGAAATCTCTTTCAAGTTCAATGTCTAACACATGCTGGTTGTGAACCTATGAGTGTCGCGTGACCTCTCAGAGCTCCCCAGCAGTTCTCTAATATGATAATAACTTAAAATCTGAGGAGTATGCACATGAATAAAATCACAGGTTAGAGCAAAACAAAATGTGTCGTATTCATGTAGTAGGTGTTTGAGAAGTGACTAGAATTCTGGTGTTTGTCATTCAGTGGAACAAGCATTTTCTCAGCCCTGAGAGATTCGATTATTCCTATCCTTGAGCTTGGAGGCAGTTTTGAGTAATGCCAGGGCTCAAAGGGCATGACACTCCTAATCTCTTTCAGGTTTGGGAGAGAACATTTGTCCCAGTGAACTCCGAGGTCCAGAATGCCAATTAGTTCTCTCCAACCCCACTGCATTGATAATATTACAGATTCCTTTCCAGAATTTGGACCTATATTCTATTTCCTTAGGGCAGATGGAGCAGGATCCTGGAGCCAGGAAGATTAATTTTATTGAGTTAAAATCTGATAGCTGTGTGATCCTGGACAACTTGTTTAAAACCCTGTTTGCCTCAGTTTCCTGATATGTGAAATGAGTTGGAGAAGGAAATGGTTAACCACTCCAGTATCTTTGCCCAGAAAACCCCAAATGGGATCACACAGCCAGATGTGTCTGAAAAATGACCGAACAACAACTATTTCTTCCCATTCCGATGCTAAATCAGGGTCTGAGTGTCTGTATGCTGCTGATCCCCCGACCTAAACATGAAGCCTGTCTACTACTGCAACAACCTTCCTCTAACTAGTCGCTTTCCCTCCTGTCTCTTTCCCACTTCACTTTATTTAGTGCACTGCCAACATGTTAATATTGTTTTGCTCATAGGCAGAGAACAACATGTCACACCATATATCAAGATAAATTCAAAATGAATACATGATTTAGAAATAAAGTAGGATACCATAAGGAAATTAGGGGAGTACAAAATAGTGTACCTGTCAGACCTATGAAAAAGGGAAGAATTTATGCCCAAATAAGACATGGAGAACATTATGAGATATAGAATAGATAACTTTGACAACATTAAATTTAAAAGGTTTTGTAGAAACTAAATCAATGTAACAAATATTAGAAGGGAAACAGTAAACTCAGAAAAAAATGTATACCAAGTATCTCTGACAAAGGCTTCATTTCTCAAATATTTTAGAGGACTGAGTCAAATTTATAAGAATACAAATCATTCCCCGACTGATAAATGGTCAAAATAGGACAGGTAGTTTTCAGATAAAGAAAACTATTATTAGTCATATGAAAAAATGTTCTAAATCACTATTAATTAAGAAATGCAAATTAAAACGACTCTGCAGTACTGCCTCATAGCTATCATACTGGCTAATACTACAGAAAATGAAATTGATAAATGTTGGAGAGGACATGGAAAAGTTGGAACACTAATATATTGTTGGTGGAGCTGTAAACTGATAGTACTGTTTTGGAGAGCAGTTTGGAACCATGCCTAACGAGCCATAAAACTGCATACCCTTTGACCCAGAAATACCACTACTAGGTCTGTATCCCAAAAAGATCAAAGATAGGGGGAAAGGATCTACTTGTACGAGAATATTTCTAGCTGCTCTTTTTTTGTGGTGGCAAAGAATTGGAAACTGAAGGGATATCCAACAATTGGGGAGTGACTGAGCCAAGGTTTGGTCTATGACTGTAATGGAATACTCTCATACCATAAGAAATGATGAACAAGATGATCACAAAAAGGGGGCAGCTGGGTAACTCAGTGGACTGAGAGCCAGGTCTAGAGATGGGAGGTCCTAGGTTCAAATCTGGCCTCAGACACTTCCCAGCTATGTGACCCTGGACAAGTCACTTGATCCCCATTACCTAACCCTTACCACTCTTCTGCCTTGGAACCAATACACAGTATTGATCCCAAGACAGAAGGTAAGGATTTAGTTTCTACAAAACCTTAAGGGCAGTTGATTCTTGGGGTTGGAAGTGAACATTTCACTCTTTGTTTGTTGATCCCAGATCTGATTGCTCTGGAGAGAGTTTTAGTTTGAGAACTATTTAAAGCCATTTATAATTTCTCTGCTGCTAACCTGTTAGCTAGATTAGACCTTCAGCATCAACACAACTGTTATTATTTTGTTATCTATAGGCTTTGAGGGCAAACTAGCTATAAAGAATACCTCTCCCTTCTGAGGGGAAGCACTGTTTCAACCTAACAGTTTAGGGCTTCCCAGACCTTATTCTATCCTTGACAAACCTCCCTTCCTTCCCTTCCTCACTTATCAGTAAACCTTCATCTTTTGGGAGCTGTGCCTGGCTATTGTTTTGGGAATACTCACAACCTCCATCAAGCTTAGTTCCTTCAGCTGTGTGGCCCATACAAGTCAGATCCTCCTTCTGTCCCTGGTAATTTCATGACATCAAGCTTCTCCTAATTTCCCCTAATCAAACCTGTGGGGAAATAAGTTGAGAAAGTTAAAACATCTCTAGGAGATTAGTCCTACCTAATTTGCTGACTGAGATCTGAAGATAACAGTTCAACCACCATTTGTAACTGATCTCTAACTGCTTGGTGGGAGGAGTGAGAGTACAAGGAGTACTCAGCCAGTTTGAGCCCCTCCCTTTTCACTCAAGCCTGTCAGTGGGGAGGGGAGTGAATTCAGCTTGCTACAGATCACTGGCATAACTACACTTTCCTACAAATAACAGTTTCAACAAATATAACATTTTTTCAAATAAACAAATAAATAAAGATGATCACAAAAACAAAAAAACTGGAAAGGTTTATATGAAGTGATGCAAAGTCAAATAAGCAGAACCAGGAGAATATTGTTTACAGTAACAGCAATAATGCATAATAAACAACTGAGAATGACTTAATTGTTATCAGTAATGCAAGGACCCAGGATAACTCCAAGGGACTTATGACAAAAAAGGCTCTTCGCTACCAGAAAAGAAACTGATGGGGTCTGAATGCAGATGGAAGCATACCATTTTTCACTTTATTTCCCTCATGAGTTTTTTTCTTGAATAAGCATCATATATATTCTTTCACAATGTGGCAAACATGGAAATATGTATCACATGATAGTATATGTATATAAGAATTACATGTATAACCCCTATCATTTTATCTGCTGCCTGTGGAAGGGGGAGAGGAGGGAGAGAAAACGTGGATCACAAATGTCAGAAAATTATTACTAAAATTGTATCTACATGTAATCTGGAAAAGAAAAATATGCAAATAAAATATAAAAAATCTTTTTTTAAAAAATCTAGTTTTGCTCACACTCACAGATGTAGCAGGGATTCATGTCCCTCTGTTTTTGAAATTCTCTAACATCTTGGTTAGTCGTTATTTCTTATTATATTCATTCCAGACTCCTCTGCCTAGCTAATAAGGATCCTATTCAGACTCTACCCTATAAGTAGTTCCAGCAAACATACAGCTCTTGGGTACAGCAATTACGGAGAAGAAAGCAGCCTTCATGAAGTCCCAAAGCAGCAGTTGGAGAAAGAACGGTAGCTCCCAGGGTCCTTTCACCAGGAGCACTCCTAGAAAGGGAGTCGTCGGACAATTCCCTAAAAGGCTATCGCTGGCAAGTGGAGGAAGCCCGTTTTTTCTGATCCTTGAAAGCTTCAGAAAAAGTGACCTTGTTTATTCTCTATCGTGTTTGTTAAACATGAGGTAAAAGCTTGCTATGACCTATTGATCTTTGTGGCCCGATAGATAATCTGACTCAGAATCAGAAATGCCCGAGTTTGAATCCTGTCTCAGACACTTGCTATGTCTGGGCAAGTCATATAGGCAAAAAGTCTGCCTCATTTTCCTTATCCACAAAATGAGAAGAATAATAGCATCTACTTTCCAGGGTTGATGTGAGGATAAAATCAGTCAATCAATAAACATTTATTAAGTACTTACTACGTGCCAAGACAGGGGCTAAGCACTGGGAATATAAGAAAGCCAAGATCGTTCCTGCCCTGCAAAGAGCTCAAATCTAATAAAGACAACATAGCTAAAGATGAAATGGGCAGGGGCAACGTGAAGCAGAGAAGGAGATGTTGAGGTGGCTTTACTAGGTCCCACCCTCAAATGGAGGATCTGGGAAGAGCTCTCCAATATCCATCTTTCCACCCTCTTGTCAAAGGGATGGAGGGCTCCCAAAGCCAGGTGGTACTGAAGAATGAGTTTCAAGATTAATTCAGTCTTATTGGAAGATGAGTGGATAAATATTTGCAAAGGACTTTGCAAAGCTTAAAGCGTATAATCATGTAAATTATTATATTATTAGTGTTGTTATTGTTACTACATTGTTAGAGAGGTAAAAACACCCCCCAATTTCACTATATTCATTACCCTGAAGCCTCTAACTTCCTGGAATTTCTAGCCAAAAGTCCAGCTCTCTCAGGATTAACTTTTAAACATTACAATTTTTGTTAACAATAAGTACTTGTGTTCCCTGGTCTATCAGAAATGTTAATGAATTGAATTCCCCTTTTCACTAGATGAAATTGCAGAATAGAGGGCCCGGTAACTGAGACAATGAGATGTTAGATTTTCTGCTTTTGGACTCAAGTAGCAGCATTTGCAGGGTGTAAGGAGTAAGTAAAGGAGATATGAAGTTGTACCCCTTTTCAGACTTTTGATTAGTCTCTATTTGTACCTTTTAAAGGGTGTTCCCTTTTCAGCCTTTTGATTGGTTTATTTGTATCTAAAAGGGCCAGGAAATTCTATGAGGGTTGGCAAAGAATGGACTTTCTCTAGAGCAGGGATAGCCTCACAGAAAGTTTAAAAGCAAAGAAATTATGCTTCAGAGTCCAATAAGAAGAGAATCAGCAATGGAAGAAAACCACAAATCATTAAGAGTTTTTGGTTTGAGGAAAATTTTTATCTCTTCCCTCTCCACCTTCCATTCACTTTGGCAATTGTAATGAGAATAAGTTCCACAATGGCATCTTCCAGCAGAAACACAAGTCAGTGTCTTGTAGAGCAGAAGGTACACTGTGGAGTCAAATCCATAAGATGAGTTGAGATTCAGGTGCCTCAAGTGGAAAACCTTCCTGGGAGATGACAGACCCCCAAAACTGAGGTTCTTCTGGTACTAGGGCATAGGTTTGGCTCCATAGCAATACCCATGACAAGATTTCAAGTATTACAATACCCTTTCCAAGCTGAGCCCAAAACTATGAACAATGGAGACCATGGCCAAGCATCAGAGCTACTATCTTAGCAAAGGAGTGGGCCAACGGGTCCCAACAAAGCACCTAATGCAGCAAAGATGCAATATCCTTAGAGGGGCAGCTTAAGGACTTCTTTCTTTCTTTCTTTCTTTCTTTCTTTCTTTCTTTCTTTCTTTCTCTCTGTCTCTTCTTCCTTCCTTCCTTTCTTTCAATTTTTTTTTTTTTTTTTAGCGAGAAGAGTAAATTTTATTCAAGATGCAACTGGAAAGCACAGAAGTTTCTTTCATGGGAGTGACACTGTCAAACCCTTATCAGAGAGAATTTAATTATTTAAGAATATCTCTTCAGCAGCCGTGTGGAGGATGGATTGGAGAGGAGAGGGTCTGGTAGTGGAGAGAGACAGGAACTAAAATCAGAGGCTATTGCAATAGTCCAGTTGAGAGAAGATGAGGGTCTGAAGTAGGGCTTACTAAATTGCTGTGTGATCTTGGCTGAATCTTTTTCCCCTCCCCAATTGATTCACCCCAAGTCATGTAGAAAATCAGTGGCAGATCCAGGACCAATACCTAGGATTTCCTCATTCTGAATACTGAGCTCTTGCTACTTCAAGCCTATCAGACGGCACAGTAGCCAATGTGGTTTGGGTTCAAATCCAAACTTAGACATTACTAGCTGTGTGACTGAGCAAGGCGCCTCAACTCTGACTGTCTCAGTTTCCTCATCTACAAAATGTGAATAATGATAGTACCTACCTCCCAAGGTGAGGATCAAATGATATAATAATTGTAAAGCCCTTCTCATAGTGCCTGGCACATAGTGGGTGTTATAGAAATGTGAGTTATGATTATTGTTGTCATTCTTTTGATGGTTGTTCTTTGCATTTATGTTGTTGCAGTCATTTTGTCTGTTGCTTTCTTGGTTCCTTATTTCACATTCTGTCACTTGATGTAAGACTTTCCTTGCTTCTCTGTAGACATCATGGTCATTGTTTCTTATAGCCCAGGAATCTTCCCTGCTTATTATTACAATAGCATGGCACAGTGAATGGCAAAGGATCTCAGTGAAGTCCTGACTCAGCCATTTACTGTGTGACCTTGAGCAGGTTAACTTTTGGCTTTAGTTTTTGACTCGTCCATAAAATGAGGGTCTCTGAGGGTCCCTTCCAGCTCTCAGTCTCGTATTCTACTACACTTACATTGAAAGCAGAAAAGGAGACAAAACGAGAGATTCAAGTCAACTCACTGCAGGTGTTGATTCCCCCGTGAATCTTTTCTCTTTCTCCCAGCCCAGGCCATCTTTCTGCTTCATCCTTCTGTATTTTCTTCCTGATTATCAGGTCCCCCCCCTCATCTGTAAAATAAAGGGGTTGGACTACTTGGCCCGTGAGATCCTTTCCAGCTCCAAATTTATGATCTTTCAGTCAGAGTCCGCTAGCCCCTGGGGAGCCTCATCCTCTGGCATTCTCTCTTGGCTGTCCCCCATTCCCCAAAGGCTCTCCTTCCTCCACTCTACACTCTACTGACCTCCCAGCTTAAGGACTTTGCAAGAGGACATAAGGATCAGAGCAGTATTCGAGCAGTAAGTGGTCCCCTTTGCCCATACAATATGTGTGCTTTGGCCATTTGTTCCCTCTGTGTATTTCCTCTTGCCATATTTTATGAGAGAGCACACCCCAGGTTTATGGATTTTGTCTTACGTCCTTCAGGTGAGCTCTTGAGCTAGTTTTAGGAGTACCTTGATCCTGGGATAGTGGACCCCCCCCAGGGGACCTGATGTCTGAATGCTTCCTGGGGGTAGCTCAGGGGGACATTACGTTTAGGTTGCTCTACCTCTCCAGAGGCTGTAAATAAATGGGTAGTGCAGACTTATTGGGCAGCAAACTCCTAGGAACTCTACTCTGATAGCCTGGTTGACCTTGTGGCTCTCTCATCATTTAAGCCTTCCTGAACTTCTGTCTTTCCTTATCTCTACCCTTTCCAGCATCAGCTGCATTCTTTCTTTAAAAAATAAGCAAAATCTCATTTCTAAGGGTGGCCATAGCCAAGGCACTCATTATCCCTTTTGCAGAAACACCTCAAAGTATCCATTCCTCCTACTTTGTTCCCCAAAATTCATGTCCTAGATCAGTGGTTCCCAAACTTTTTTGGCCTACCACCCCCTTTCCAGGAAAAATATTACTTAGCCCCCTGGAAATTAATTTTTTAAAATTTGATAGCAATCAATAGGAAAAATAAATGCACCTGTGGCCATCACTGCCCCCCTGGATCGCTGCAGCACCCACCAGGGGCCGGTGGTGCCCACTCTGGGAATCATTGCCCTATACAGTAGCCAATACTTAGGGATGAGTTTTGATTATAACTACTTCAAAAGGATTAAGGGAAGGGATAGATATGCAAATATATATTCTTTCATGAATACATTTGAGGTTTTCTTCCACTTTTGCTGAGTTATCCTAAAACTAACTAGCCTCTGTTATGCTTTCATATCTGAAAAGCTACATTACATAACTTACCCCCTTTTTTCATTAATTCTTTTTATTTTTAAATTGCCTTTATTGGAGGCAGCTGGGTAGCTTAGTAGATTGAGATCCAGGACCAGAGACAGGAGATCTTGGGTTCAAATCTGACCCCAGATACTTCCCAGCTGTGTGACCCTGGGCAAGTCACTTAACCCCCATTGCCTAGCCCTTACCACTCTTCTGCCTTGGAACTAATACACAATATTGACTCCAAGACAGAAGGTAAGGGTTTGTTTTTTTTAAGTCGTTTTTTTAAAATTACGTTTATTTCCAAATCTATCCCCCCCCCACCAAGATTAAAAAAAAGGGAAAAAATATCTCATCAAAACTCAACCAATACATCTACTCTGATAACATAGTCTATCAAAGTAGTCTACATCCATAGCCCCTCACGTACTCAATTATAGGAGATAGGTGCATTTTCTCAACTCTTCTCTGGGCACAACTTTCGTCATTATAATTATGCAGCATTCAGATTCACTTATGTGTTTTTTTAAATGTACATTGTATTTAGTCAACAAGTATTTATTAAATGTCTAAGATGTGGCAGATATTGTCACTGTTTATTGTTATCCTGGTTCCACAAACTTCGCTTTGCTTTTCTATGTCTTCTCAGTATGCTTTTTTACAAAAATAAATTATATAATCATGAAACCTTAACCTTGAAGACACTGGGATCTTTTAACTGTTATTCACCCTCTCCAAAGAGAGTAATTGGGGAGAATAAGTGATAGTTACTTAAAAATACACATGACAGAAAGTAGGGATTCTTCTTACATACTATTTACTCTTTAAAACATCTTTTTTTGTTTTTAACTATTTGAGTCCTTTTGCAGACTAGAGGATAAAGTAAAATATATCACTGGGGCTCCTGAGATAGTGTTGGATGGATGCAAATTAACAGAATACCTTGAACCTCAGATAAGACTATTCAAAAGACTCTACATTTGGGTCAAGGAACACCAAAAAAATTTGTACCAATATTT
This sequence comes from Gracilinanus agilis, assembly GCF_016433145.1. Taxonomy (NCBI): domain Eukaryota; kingdom Metazoa; phylum Chordata; class Mammalia; order Didelphimorphia; family Didelphidae; genus Gracilinanus; species Gracilinanus agilis. The sequence goes on along the minus strand of NC_058131.1, from coordinate 607,517,615 downwards.
GAAAAGAAAAAAAAGCAATTCAGTGAAACCAACTAAAATCAATCAGTTCTGACAGTATATGGCATCTTCCACAGCCATAGTCTATTAACTCTGCAAAGAAAAGAGAGTTTCACTTTTTTTTCTACTCTTCTCTAGGGCTAGGCATGATCATTATAATTATACAGCATCCAATTTCATTGCATTGTTCTTCTCATTTTGATTTTTGTGGTCATTGTGTATACCATGTACCTGTTCTGTTAACTTCAAACTACATCAATTAATATGTCTACCCATGGTTTTAGGATTTCTTCATTTCCATCATTTCTAACAGCACAGTAATATTCCATTACATTCAGAAAATAAAGTCTCATTATAAACCACTGTTTGTTTAGTTATTCCTCAATTGATGGGCACCTACTTTGTTTAAAATTCTTTTCTACAATTGATACATATCTACGAGTCTACATGTTTGTCTTGAGTTGTGGTTTCTAAAGCAAATGAGGATAGCAAATTTCCATTTATCAAAAACTTTTTAGCTGTGAAGGTCATTTAGAGGACTTTTATCAAGAGAAGTAAAGGGACCTGATGGAGAAAAAAAAGTTGACACTTCATGGTATTTTACCTTTAAATAACGGGAGTTGGGACATTTCAAACATGGTAGGGAAGACTATTAATCACATTCAGTAATAATAGAGAAATTGTATATATGACCACCTCAAAGATTAGGCACATGTATTCTGGGGTTTATTTGTTTTTAGGAGAAAGGGGTGCATCCAATATTGATGGGTTTTTTGAACAGCAGAATTAGGTGTCAGTCTCCTATCTTCCTGTTTCCCCTCTTTCCCCTGCTGGTGGGGAAGAGCTGGAAGGGGCCTTAGCAATCATCCTTTTCAATCCCCTCACAAGGTTGTTTCCTGGTTTGTTGTCCACCTGCCACCCAGCTATCCCCTGAGGCTCCAAGAAGTTGTAACATGCATTGTGGCCACAGCCTAGAAAACCATGTTTGCAGATGGGCTAAACCAGGCTGAGGGTAATATAGATCTTAATTGGCGACCTTGGTGAGTTAGACGACTACTCCAAACATCAGCCTGCCAAAGGGGCAGATGAGAACAATTTGTTCCGATGGCCATGAAGGGGGTTGAAACAGGTGCTACAGAGAGCTTGGAGTACTTGGTTAGACTTGGGAAGAAGCCAAGGTCATCCACTGCATCACTAGTGTAAATATTTAAAATTAATATACAATAATTAGATATTATATTTTATACAGTTTATTCATAATAACTAAAGTAAAAATGTTAGCTAACCAAGCCATGGTTGCAGACAAAAAAAAGAGAGAGAAAGGCAGAGTTCCTCACAACAATATACAAAATGTGACCACACAATGTGGTGGAGAGATTAAAAGGAATTCTGGGAAATGCTGAAGGACTTCTGGGGGACGAAGTCCCAAGTACAAAATTCTCTATACATTAGCCATCTTGACTTCTCTCCTGCCACTGGATTTTGAGAGTGAGGTTAATGGCTTTGTACCTCACTTCCATCCAATTCATAATGAAGTCAGGCTTCACCTTGTGATGCCATCCATCCCCTTCTAAATGAAGGAACAACTTTTCAATTGAGGAAGCATTTAGGAGAGCAGCAAATAGCCCAGGGGCATACAATTACTGGGAAAGTAGGATAGAGCCTGCTCCTAACTCCTCCTCCACATACTTATACACTAAGTTGCTGTGTTCACTTTAAGATGGTGGGGGATGAAGGGATGGAGAATAGGGTTGAGGGATGCACGGTAGGGGTAAGGGAAATGGGAGGCAGGATAGGGGAAGGTGAGGTTACTTCTCAGATTTCTTTCTTCCTTTAGCACTTTTTTCCCCCCTTTTTTAAACTCTAACTTATATGGCCAGTGTATGTTAGTTGGTGAAGCTAATAGCCAGATGATTTGAGCATTTCCTTTTATGTATTTTGTAGGAAGGGAAGGCAATACAACTGGGCTCTAATCACCTACTCTGATGCTAATTTACTGCCCAAGGCCTCAGTTTCCTTATTTGTAATATAAAGTGACTAGACTTAATGACTGTCAAAAAAAGGTCCAAATTGTGTGAATCTTCTAGTGATTTTCTAAAATGGAAACTGCTATCCATGTTGAATCATTGCAATTACACATATTATTATCTTTCCTGGCTTTTAAAAAGGAAGGAAGGGGGGGGGGCAGCTGGGTAGCTCTGGATTGAGAGTCAGGCCTAGAGACAGGAGGTCCTAGGTTCAAATCTGGCCTCAGACACTTCCTAGCTGTGTGACCCTGGGCAAGTCACTTGACCCCCATTGCTTACCCTTACCACTCTTCTGCCTAGAAGCCAATACACAGAAGTTAAGGGTTTAAAAATTAAAAAAAAAGTAAGGAAAATGAGATAATTTGCTGTAATGACATAAATGTCAGGCGGAGGTTGCCAGCTCTTCTCCTACTATGTTTGCTAATTGCCTCCTTGTTTATTCCAGTCATTCTGAAACAAAACAAAACAAAACAAAAAACACAACTACCAAAGTAGCAATCATAAATAGTCTTTAATTGTGATCAGAAAGAGTATAGTCTGGGTTTTCCCACAGCACCATACATCTTGGTACTTGGGGTCTCCAAAGAGATACAGAAGAAGAGGTGGTTAAAATCTTTTGGACTGAAGGAAACAACTGAGTTAGTGAGTTCACAGAAATTTGGGTTTGGGAGTGGGCTTCTTATTCTCTGGATTTAAGTTTAAGTCTTTTGGCAAAAGGAGTTAGTGACATTTCTGGGAATGAGGCAAGACCAATTGGTAGTCAATTCAGAATTGGGTTTTGCCCTCTAGAAAAGAGTCAGTCAGGAGAATCTTGGTGACTAAGGTTTACATCCCAAAGCTAACATATAATTTGCAAGGTTTTGGTGCAATTGCCAAGGTTATCCCAACCTACCAGGGAAACCTTCCAGAGGACTTCCCTTTATTCCCCATCTCTCCATTCATCCCAGGGAGGAAATGAATGTGGTTTGAATGCTACCTCTAAGGGACCCTTTTCTGGGTTAGCCTGAGTGGCTGTGAGCCTTAGATGAGCCATGTTAACAAATATTTGAACCCAAGAATTTCCACCTAGATTAGCTCCCAGGCATGCTGACTAGGGGCAATCTCTTAAAGAGTTCTAACACTCCCTTGGAGGATGAAGCAGCTCCAACAGCAGATGGTCCAGCAGATGGTAGCATCCCCTTGGTTGGGAAGAAGGACCCTCAGTAGCAGATGGCACCTTCCACAGATCAGAACAACAACTCTATAAAGAAAGAGCCAACAAGAACTTTAGAGACAGAGAAAGAAAGCATCTATAGAGCCAGAGTGGAGCAGCACCAAGAAGTGGTCAGTTGTTAAGAGATGGAACTTGAGACATGATGAAGGGTAAATTGTCCAAAGGGTGTTCTTTCCCCCACCAGCATGAGAATCTGCCAGAAATATTATCCTTGTGTGAGGGTAGACAGTCTTTAAACTGATTTTCCTTTGTTTTCCACCATACTATTCTGTTCTAAAGAAAAGTTTTGCTATTTGGTTTATGATCTCCACCTAGTTTATAGACAGAGAAAATACTGGATAGGGGCTTGAGTTGTGATTCCTGAAAATATCTCTCATTGGGAACCTGGATCCCAGAATTAAAGAGAACTCTGGTTACAAAATCATTAAGAAATTTTTTAAAGGAATGACTAAGATTAGAATTAGTCAAGAATGCAAAAAGGATTTTTGGGTTTTTCAGTTATCTAAAAATATCTTTGGATTTAAGCACTGAGTAAAAGTTTCAAAAATGTAAATTTAATTCTGTTCCTCTGAAAAATGCCTTAATAATTAGACCTGTCCCAAAGTGGAATGGGCTGCCTCAGGAAATGGTGATTTTCCTCTTACTGTGCCATCTTCAAGCAATACCCTTGTTGATATTATGTAGAGGAGATGCTTGTTTAAATATGCATTGGACTGGATGAGTTCTAAATTCCCTTCTGATTTTGTTGTTTTATGATTCTGTGATCTACTCCAAAAGTTTGTTGGGTAGAATTTTTTATAAACTTTATTGTGTTATATGAATAACAGTTATTATTATTAGGATAATAACTTTTCTCTGAGAAGTTTCTTTGAAAGACAATACAATTATTTAATGATTTTTTAAAAATTTAAATGGTGGTTGAGAGAATCAATTTGAGAATATTTCTCTTGCTAATTTCAGTTTGATGGGAAAAAATCTGTGTCACTAAATTTTTGAAAACTTATAACTATAGCATATAAATTATATGTGGTAAATCCTTGATTTTTTTTTAAATTAAGACCTGATCATGAAGTCACAGAATGTTAGAGCTAGGAGGGAATTTTAAGATCATTTATCCTGGGGGCAGCTGGGTAACTCAGTGGATTGAGAGCCAGACCTATAGACGGAAGGTCCTAGGTTCAAATCTGGCCTCAGACACTTCCCAGCTGTGTGACCCTGGGCAAGTCACTTGACCCCCATTGCCTACCTTTACCACACTTTTGCCTTGGAGCCAATACACAGTATTGACTCCAAAAAGGAAGGTAAGGGTTTAATAAAAAAAGATCATTTAACCTAATTTCCATATTTTACAGATCAGGAAATTATTTTGAATATAATTAATAGGCACTTATTTATTTAACATGTGATTTGTTGGTTGGTGGTCTGCAGTCATACATTTAATTCAACTGTCCTTACCAGTTGAATGCTGAGGACTGGGACAGATTTCCTTATCTTGAAATGAGGAGGGTTGGTCCTTCTGAAGTCTCTTCCAGTTTTAAATTGATATGATCTTATGACTAGTTCATCTCTAAGTTCTTTTTCTTCTCTATATTACATATATTTATTTAAGAGCAAGGATTAGTCTCACTAATTAGTCTCATTTCCCTATCTCTCTTAGTGCTTGTGCCTTCTCTTTGAGATTATTTCCACTTTATCTTGTATATATCTTGTTTATAAATAACTGTTTGCATATAGACAGCTCAATGAGAGCAGGGACATTTTTGTTTGCTTTTATTTCTATATATCTGGGGTCCTGAATCCCTGGCTCATTTTTATTGTTGTTCAGTCATATTTAACTCTTTATGGTCCTTTTTAGGGTTTTCTTAGCAAAGATACTGGAGGTGTTTGCCTTTTCCTTCTCCAACCTGGTGCAGAGTTGTTGTTGTTGTTTATTAATTGTGTTTGTGGAGGACCAATGACATCATGAGGTGATGTCTTGACTTAAGAGTGAATTGGATTGAAGTGAGGCAAAGTTGCACAAAATCATCAGTTCCAAAATCACTGAAGTCTAATGGCAAGATCAAAGTCAGGGTGCCTGGTGATGGCCTGGCATGCAATAGATAACTGATGGGTGTCTTTGATGTCTGGCCAAGCTCTAAGAGCCCTCCAGTGCCTGTTTCAAGCACCTTCATGGCCACTGAAATGAATTGTTCTCATTTGGCCAGAGGAAGTGTTCACATGCCTAGAGTAGCATCTCTCTGCCTCACAGATGGGTTTGAGGTATATCACTTACCCTTGTCATAATCAGACTGGGAGCTGAGAGGCTCACCTTGATTGACAGGTGAAGACAGTTGGAGACATCGGAATGTTCCCAGAGGCCATGAGGACAGGAGGAAAGGCAGTTGGTCAGAAAGGACATAGATACCCTGGCAGCCCCCTGACAGGGACCCTTGGGCCTTTGGACCCCTTTGTTTTGGGGGGAACTATTGGCTTTGCTTTAGCTAAGCCTTGCCTAAACTCTTGCCTTGGGCATTTGATCTTGAACACTGATTGACCTGTGGGTCACTCCGAGTATCCTCTGATTCTCTCTGAATCCCTAGAATTTAGGCACCTAAACCATCTCTAGATATTTAGGTATCCCGGGCCTGGGGGTATCCGGGAAGTGGGTAGGAGAAGAAGAAGAGGGTGGTAAGGGTGGTATTTCCTGAAGGCTGTAGGACTGGCACAACAACTTGCAGTAAGAAGCTGATAGAAATCATCAATATTTGCGTCATCCAAATAGTTTGCTTACTCTGGTTTGGCTGTGGCCAGGCTGAGCCAAAGGAGGTGAAGAACAAGCCCAGCATTACTAAACAGCCTACAGTCCTTAGGGGTTATTATAGATTTTTATTTTATTTTATTATAGATAGTAAAATATTTCATTTTATTTTATTATAGATATCTTAGATTTAGTGATAAGGTCTCCTATTCCCCAACCTGTTCCTGATCATTCCTTTCCCTTGTTAACAACATAGATAAATTTTATTAAGTACCATCCTGGAGTAGTTATTCCATCACCACTCTGGGGAGGGAGAAATGCAGTCAGATGAATGTTATCCAAGGCTGATAGAGCCCAATACCAATAATCAATCAACCCCAGGTGGGACCTGAAAGGGTTACCCATCCATTGACCTTTAGGGATCCTGCCCGGGCACTGTTATAAAGAAGGGTAGTTATTATAACATCCAGCTGAGTGGCAGGCCTTGGGTGTCCCTGCACCAGCCATTAAGGAACCAAACCCCAGCTTCCTCAGATTATATACAGATTAATAACAACTATAATAACTAGCCTTAGTAATATTAGTAGCAGTATCAAGATTACTCCTTTATTTTTATAACACCCTCAGCCTGGTTTAGTCTATCTGCTGAGACAGTTTTACTAAGGTGTGGTTGCCACACATGCTATAGCTTCTTGGAACCACAGGGGAGAGTTGAGGTACAGGTAGACAACTAAAAATGGAAAGGTAGCCCTGAAAAGGGCTCAGCAAGCACCCACAGCAGAGGTGCTGGTCCTCCCTGAATTCTCCATAAACTCCATGGCACATAGTAGGTGCTTAAAAATGCTTCTAGACTTGATTCTTTTATTTTTAAACCCTTATCTTCTGTCTTAGAAACAATTTGTGTTGGTTCCAAGGCAGAAGAGCAGCAAGGGCTAGACAATGGGGGTTAAGGGACTTGCCCAGGGCCACACGGATAGGAAGTGGCTGAGGCCAGGTTTAAATACAAGACTTCCCTTCTCTAGTCCTGGTTCTCAATCCACTGAATCCCCTAGCTGCCCTGCCCCCTGGCTTGATTCTTTTAAGTTGCTTTCAGATGAAGAGAAAAGTCCTATGCCTTCAGAAATATCCCTAGGATGCAAAGAAATAGTCTTACTATATTCTTTTTATGACACAAATATGCTACAGACTCCAAAGCCAGGCAGACCAAAAAGAGAGAAAGAAAACTACAGACCAATCTCCCTAATATGCATCTGCAAAAATCTTAAATAAAATACTAGCAAAAAGACTCCAGCAAGTGATCACAAGGATTATTCACTTTGGCTGGGTGGGATTTATACCAGAAATACATATAATTGTCCACATAATAAGACCACATAATTGTCCATATCAATACTCAAACCAACAGAAATCACATGATTATCTCAATAGATGAAGAAAAAGCCTTTGACAAATATAATATCCATACCTATTGAAAACACTAGAAAGTATAGGAATAGAAGGGTTCTTCCTCGAAATAATTAACAGTATGTATCTAAAACCATAAGCAAGTATCATCTGCAATGGGGACAAGTGAGAAGTCTTCCCAATAAGATCAGGAGTGAAACAAGGATGCCCATTATCACCTCTATTACTTAATATTGTACTGGAAACGCTAGCAATGGCAATAAGAGAAGAAAAAGAAATTGAAGGGATTAAAGTAGGCAATGAGGAAACTAAACTCTCATTCTATGCAGATGATATGATGGTCTACTTTAAGAATCCTAGAAAATCAACTAAAAGGCTAGGGGAAATAATTAACAACTTTAGCAAGGTTACAGGGTACAAAATAAACCCACATAAATGATTGGCATTTCTGTATATTTCCAACAAAATTCAGCAACAGGAATTAGAAAGAGAAATTCCATTTAAAATCACTCTAGAAGTAACAAGGAAAAAGACTTGTACAAAAATATTTATAGCCGTGTACTTTGAGGTGGCAAAAAATTGGAAAATGAGGAAATGCCCTTTGATTGGGGAATGGCTGAACAAATTGTGGTATCTGATGGTGATGGAATACTATTGTGCTAAAAGGAATGATGAACTGGAGGAATTCCATGTGAACTGGAACGATCTCCAGGAATTGATGCAGAATGAAAGGAGCAGAACCGGAAAGACATTGTATACAAAGACTGCTACATTGTGGCACAATTGAACATAATGGACTTCTCTACTAGCAGCAATGCAATGATTCAGGACAATTCTGAGGGACTTATGAGAAAGAGAACTAGCTACATTCAGAGGAAGAACTGTGGAAGTAGAAACCCAGAAGAAAAACATTTTCTTGATCACATGGTTCAATGGGGATATGATTGGGTATGTAGACTCTAAACAATCACTCTATTGCAAATATTAATAACTTAGAAATAGGTTTTGATCAATGACACATGTAAAACCAAGTGAAATTGCTTGTTGGCTATGGGAGGGAATGAACATGAATCATGTAACTATGGAAAAATATTCTAAATTAATTAAACAAATAAATAAAATTTAAAATGAAAAATAAGAAAATCACTCTAGAAAATATAAAATATATAGGAATCTATCTACAAAAACAAGCACAGGAATTATATGAACACATCTAAAAAACACTTTCCACACAATTAAAACTAGATCTAAATAATTAGAAAAACATTAACTGCTCCTGGGTAGGATGAGCTAATAAAATAAAAATCAAAATCCTACTCAAACTAATCTACTTATTCAGTGCCATACCTATCAAACTACCAAAAAACCTTTTTTATAGAATTAGAAATAATTATAACAAAGTTCAACAGGAAGAACAAAATATCAAGAACATCAAGGGAAATAATGGAAAAAAATGTGAAGGAGGGGGCGCCTAGCAGTGCCAGATCTTAAACTATACTATCAAGCAGTAATCATTAAAACAATCTGGTACTGGCTAAGAGACAGAAGGGTGGATCAATGGAGTAGACTAGGGGTCAATGACCTCAGCAATCTTGTGTTCCATAAACCCAAGGAGCCCAGCTTTGGGGACAAGAACTCACTATTTGACAAATCTACTGGGAAAACTTGAAAAGAGTATGGGAAAAATTAGGTTTAGATCAACAACTTATACCCTATACAAAGAAAAATTCAAAATGGGTAAATTTCTTAAATATAAAGAGTGAAATCATAAATAAATTAGGCGAACATAGAATAGTATACCTGTCATATCTGTGGGAAAGGAAGGGATTTAAGAACAAGCAAGAGATAGAGAATGTTATAAGATATAAAATGAACAGCTTTGATTATATCAAATTAAAAAAGTTTTGTACAAACAAAACCAATGCAACCAAAATTAGAAAGAAAGCAACAAACTTGGAAAAAATCTTTATAACAAAACTCTCTGACAAAGGTTTGATTTCCCAAATATATAAAGGAATAAGTCAAATTTACAAAAAATCAAGCCATTTTCCAGTTGACAAATGGTCAAGTGACATGAATAGGCAGATTTCACATGAAGAAATCAAAACTATCAATAAGCACATGAAAAAGTGTTCTAAATCCCTCCTGATTAGAGAAATGCAAATAAAAACAATTCTGAGGTACCACCTCATACCTAGCAGATTGGCCAAGATGGCAACAAAGGAAAGTGATAAATGTTGGAGAGGATGTGGCAAAATTGGGACACTAATACACTTCTGGTGGAGTTGTGAATTGGTCCAACCATTCTGGAGGGCAATTTGGAATTATGCCCAAAGGGCTTTAAAAGAATGCATACCCTTTGACCCAGCAATACCACTGTTGGGTTTGTACCCCAAAGAGATAATAAGGAAAAAGATTTATACAAAAATATTCATAGCCTCACTCTTTGTGGTAGCAAAAATTGGAAAATGAGGGGATGTCCATCTATTGAGGAATGGCTGAACAAATTGTGGTATATGATGGTGATGGAATACTATTGTGCTAAAAGGAATAAAGAACTGGAGGAATTCCATGTGAACTGGAATGACCTCCAGGAAAGGAGCAGAACCAGGAGAACATTGTACACAGAGAATGATACATTATGGCATAATCGAATGTAATAGTCTTTTCTACTAGCAGCAATGCAATAACTCAGGACAATCTTGAGGAATTATGAGAAAGAAAACTATCCACATCCAGAGAAAGGACTGTGGGAATAGAAATGCAGAAGAAAAACATATGATTGATCACAGGGTTTGATAGGGATGTGATTAGGGTTTTGCTGTTAAAAGATCGCTCTACTGCAAATATGAATAATATAGAAATAGGTTTTGAACAAGGATACATGTATAACCCAGGGGAATTGCTTGTCAGCTCCAGGATGGGGGAGGAAAGAGGGAATCATGAATCATGGAACCATGGAAAAATATTCTAAATAAAAAAAAAGAAAGAAATATCTCTCCCCTCATATCCCTTCACCCAACCATAGCCTTGCTAATCATACCCTTTGGCATTGTCCTTTGTCCTAGGCTCAGTTTTCCCATTCCCCATGGAAGAGATTCAGACAATGCTAGAGTTTCAAGGCAACAGGGATCATCTTGCTTACCCTTCTGTCTTGTATGTGGCACTCCTCTCAGGGGCAAAGGATAATATTGGACCCCTGGGAAGTGGACATTTTATGTGGAGGGCTTCTCAGGTTCAGTGATCTTGGGGGGAAATAACAAATTCCAGACTGGTGTTATTAGGTAAAGCTTGTTGATAGGCAGAGAATTGCAGAAAGGAAGGAAGGCCAGCTAGAGTTTTTGTGCTAAATTTTTCAGTTTTGGTTTTATAGTTTGTTCCCCAAAAGACAGGGCTATCCTAGGATCCAGAGATGTACATCTGCATTCCAGATCCATTCAACAACCATTCATGATGAAGGACCAGAGTTTGTTTATGAGACAACTTTGAAGATTCACCTGCTGAAATCCACTTCCTTCATTTATTCCCTTATGTTGTCATTGCTGTTCAATCATGTCCAACACTTCACAACTCCTTTTGGGATTTTCTTGACAAAGGTACTGCAATGGTTTGCCATTTCCTTCTCTAACTCATTTGACAGATTTAGAAACTGAGACAAATAGAGTTAAGTAACTTACCCAGGGTCACACAGCTAGTAAATGTCTGATGCCAGATTTGAACTCAGGAAGAGGAGTCTTCCTGATTCCTAGTCCAGTGCTCTATCCACTGACCCATCCAGCTGCCTATTCCCTTGTGTTACAATTCCCTAAAGGAGAGTATGGATGGAAGGGAAGCCAGCTACATGACTTCTTTCCTCCTTCATGTCTTCCTTGACATTGTCGCTACAAGCTGTGGCCATATTTCTCTTTAAACGGAATACACTATGTTTTCTAAATAGGCATATAATAATGTACTAAAATCTATAGCACTATTTGAATTTATGCCAATTCTGCTTACTTTAATGGTATCAATAGGATGAGAAAAAGATGAAGGATAAGTCCCTAAGAGAAGCAGATTTAGTTTATTTACGTTCATAAACCCAATTTTATTTGCCAGTGCTAACTGGCTAGGGGTTCAAGCCCCATCTTTATGTGAGGTTAGAGTGCATTAAGAGAGAAATAGAATAATATCTGGGGCCAGATTTTCCCCCAAATACATGTCAATAATAAGCTCTACATTTCAAACAACCAAATCATGGGTAATTCTAATTTTATTTACAAACCAGTGGCAGTTGTCATTTTTCATGCTGGCATTTTGAATGAAAGTCCTGCCCACCAGAGGAGAAGGGAAGCAAATTGTGAAGAAAGTAAAAACCATGCCCACAAAGGAGGGTTAAACTGAAAGAACGTCTCACCGCTACAAATCTAGGAAAAGTGGAGTTCCTGCTTCAGGACACCATCAGCTCAGACTGCCTGGCTCACTAGTACAACATCATATTGGTTTTCCAAATTTTTGATACTCAACATCTTTCTCATCTCCTCAATGACCTTTCCTCTCTGATTGGAGGGTGGAGAACTAAACTCCTCCCCAAACCTTCCTTATTAGAGGACTCTGAACTTCCAGGATTTTCCAGGTAATTCCCTTTTCCATTAGCAGTTCTACTTCATTTCAACTCCTTGGATCATGCCCCACCCCAACTCTCCTGTCTTCCCCTTGCCAGCTTCCTTTTGTGTATTGTCCTCTCCCATTAGATTTGTAAGGTCCTTTGGGGCAGAGACTATTTCTTTTTCTTACTTACATCATTCATCAGCAATTAGCATAGTGTCTGACATAGAGAAGTCTTTTCCAGTTATATCCAACTCTTCATGATTCCATATGAGGTTTTCTTAGCAAAAATACTGGAGTGGTTTGCCCTTTCCTTTTCCAGCTCATTTTATAGATGAGGAAACTGAAGCAAATAGGGACAAATGACTTTTGTAGGGTCACACAGCTAGTAAATATCTGAGGTTGGATTTTAACTCAGGAAAATGAATATTCCTGTTACCAGTCCAAATACTCTATCCATTGTGCAACCTCACTGCCTCAGAAGGCATTTAATAAATATGTCTTCCCTTATGTCTCTTGTCCTCCCTTTCCACCCCATACCCCAAATCTACCTAAGACGGTCCTTGCTTCCCTTTTTCTTATAGCATTACTCTTTACCCTCTTCTCTCTATTTTTGCTAACTTTTCTGCTGCAGATATTTAAGCTGTATGTGAATGAGAAAATCAAATTGAAATTGTGCTTCATTTAACATAAGGACAGAGAAGACTGAACAAAACAGCCTGAATTTTAAAAATCATTTCAAAGGCTTAAACATGTAATCACAGATTTCTTAAATGTTAACTTGTTTTAATTAGAAATTATGAATTAGGGAAAGAAAAAGGGAAGGAAAGGGCAAATTTAGTTAATTTAATAATTGATCAAAATAAAAAGAACCATAAATGAATGTTATGTTTTTTTTTCTTTTTAAAGGAAGGTTCTTTTTTTAAAAATATCTTTTTTTCCTCCTACCCCAGATCCTTTTCAACCCCCACTTTCAGTCTCAGCTGTGAGATATAGTTAAGTATTTTAGAGGAAACATCTTCATGTAAATGTGTTTCGATTCGGTCTCCAAAGTTTAAATGAAACTCGCACATTCTGGATGGTTGCTAACTAAGCACAAACAGAATTGTAGGTTGTTGTTTTTTTTTTTTTATTAGCCTCATCTGAAGTGTTCCACTAAAGCCCTACTCAATATCTCATCATGGCATCGAGGTGACCTTGGGTACCCAGAGGGGATGCCAGGAGAGCTGTAAGCTCGGATAGGTCTTATAAAGCGGGAAAAGCTTCTAATGCAAACCTCATGATGCTTCTGTGTCCATCACATAAGGACCAGTTCTAGCTAAGAGGAGAGGAGTACAGGTATCAAGAGAGTTCTGTCTGGGCGTTTGGGTCAGGAAATACCTTCTGTTTTAATCTTCCAGTGAGGCTGAACTTACAACAGAAGCCTCCTTCCTAAAAGGGGAAGGATGAAGTCCCCCCAGAAGTGATACCTGGTGTGTGTTTCAGACCCTCAGGGCTCCAGGGAACATAGATTCCCTAGGACCTTTGGCGTCTGAGGCTTAAGATCCATGATTTATGTGAAGCTCTTTCTGAGCAGGCTCTCTGCTGCCTAATTATAAATTAGTGTTATGATCAGAAGAATCCAGCCAGCTACTGTTAGCTCTTCTGGTATAATATAATTAAAGTTATAATTAATTACTATGAATTACTAGAGAATCTGGACTTGGGAGCCAAAATAGAGTGCTGACACTGCCATTTCCCAGCTGTGTGACCTTGGATAAGTCATGTAAACATACAAACAAATTGCTGAACTTTGGTTGAGCAGACTTATCTAACTTTTCTTTTCTTTAGTATTGTCTTTTCTTAAAAATATTTTATTTTCCCCCAATTGTATATAAAAACAATTTTACCATTCATTTTTTTAAAATTTTGAGTTCCAAATTCATTCCCTCCTAACCTAACTTTCAAGAAGAACAGTAATACAATGTGATAATCAAGTCCCAAGAGGTTCCAAATTGAATGGCTGAAAAATGCATTATTTTTGAGCCCCACAACAAAAGAGACACGGCACTATCCTTTGCCTGGCCAAGTAGACAAAAAAGGAGAGGAAGAGGAGGAGAAGAAGAAGAATGTAGTAGTTATGGTGGTAGCCATGAAGAACACAATCTCACAGAATCTTAGAACTTCAAGGTATGCAGAAATCAAGGTCTTCTTCTAGTCTAACCCTTTTATTTCCCAGGTGAACAAGCTGATGCCCCAAGAAGGGAGATGATTTGTCCAAAGAACACCATAGTTAGAGGAGTCAAGAAAAGGATCCCTATGATTGGAACATAGGAAAACAATTAGGAAGCACCTCAGGGATCCTCTCATGTAACTTATTTTTACAGATAAAGAAACAGATCCAGAGGGGTTAAATGACTTACCCAAAGTGACACAGAGGGTGTCATAGGCGGGATTTGAAATAAAGTTCTTCGGTTCCAGAGACTCTCACTGCCTCCCAACCATTACTGACCTTTTAACCAGACTAGAGAAGCATATGGTACGAGTTCATCCCATAATCAGCACAATTTATCATGGGGGATTTCTGACCTTATGCAATGATTTGAGCTTCTAGGAGAACAAATTCTATTATTCATATCATAATGGCAACCTCTTTTCTACAGACTGTAAATCAAGGAAGTTAATTCCACGTCCCTAATAAAACGTATCTGCTGCTTTTCCAATGAAGAGGCATAAACAAGTCTTTTATGTCCTCGGAGGATTTTAGGACAGAAGGGACCTTGACAGGTCATCTAGGTCAAAGATGTCAAAGACATGGCTGGGCTTCATACAACCAACAACATTCCCAAGTGTGGCCTGAACTCAGTCAAAATATAGTTCTTTTCTTCTTTTAATGTGTTGATGTACTGATTTTAAAAAAAGAACCTATTAAACAGGTGTGATTTTCTAAGTCAATATGGCACCCACCGGGATCTTTATAGATGACTGAGGAGTTTCCATTTCTACTTGAGTTGGATACCGCCGGTCTAAGTCAACCTCCTCATTTTCCAAATGTGGAAACTGAGGTCCAGAGAAGTGAAGTGACTTACCAAAGGTGATAAGGTAAGAATTTAATTTAATAAGTATTTATAAAGTGCCTTATGGATGCCAGATACTGAGGTAGATGCTAGAAATATAAAGATAAAAATGAGAATTTTTAACCTCCTCCATGTTCACAGAAGAGTAAATACAAAATGGCCATTGGGGCCATCCCACAGAATGTATACTGAGTTGCCTTGGCTACTGCTAAGAAAATATATTGGCCTCTGAAAGACTTGTTTCTCTGAAATAATTCAGGAGGCCCTGGGTAGTTCTTGGGTCCTTTACTCCATGACAATGGAAGGGAGGGGAAAAGGGAGGTTGTGTCAAAGCTTCATCAAGGTGGGTTAGAGGATAGAGAGACAGACCTGGAGATCAGAAGCCCTAGGTTCAAATCTGGTCTCAGATGCTTCCTATCTGTGTGACTCTGGGTCAGTCACTTGATTCTAGTTGCCTAGGGTTGCCTGGTCAGTGGACCTTGGAAAGGGAGTGACTCTGCCCTCTGCCTCCCTTCCCCTCTCTCCCATATGGCAAGGAGCTCTCCTTCCCAAGACTTCCTAGGGGATGGAGAAAGGACAGTACCATTTCCTCCGTTCTAGGGGCTTGGAGAATGCTCCCACATGAAGCTGGAGCAGACTCTCACCTATGTGAGTTGAATCTGCCTGGGTTTGGGGGCAGCAATAACAAGACAAATGTGTCCATACTTGGAGGCAACTTTGAGGTTCAGAAAACTCAGAGATTCTTTTTCTGAGTGGATGACCCATGACAGGGAGAGAAGCTTAACCACGAACTGGACTTTTCAGAAAACACAGACCTAGAGGAAACAGTTCGATAGTGCAGAGTGAAGGAGAAATGGAAAAAGTTGCCAGCAATTCCGCAAACTGCGTTATGCCTTAATGGTTTGAGTAGCAACTGCCTAGGAAAGTATTATAGTAGAGACTTGTTTTGGACCTATTGCTGTCTGTGCATGCTTGTGGGTCATATGAGTACTAAGAATTTCTTTTTGTATGTCTAATCTGCATGGTATGGTGACAACTTTTCTACTCCCCTACCTCAGAAGACCCTATATATTAGCCAAACCAGAGACATAAATAATTCTCCTTGGGATGCTAGGATTGGGTACGTACAAACCCTAGTCTCTCTCTCTAGAACCCAGTTCTCCTACGATTGAACAAACCCTGCCTGCATGGGTCCAGAACTGGGACGGGTCACTTAATGGAGAGAGGGCAGGCTCAGGGTCCTAGTCTCCTGGACCTAGCTGAGATTCTTTATTGATATACAAATAAATGGAAGAAAGAGAATTGAACCCAGATCCTCTGACCCCAGAATCACTACTTTTTTCACTGAACTATGTTGAGTTTTTGAAAGAGTACCTGGAATACCTCTGGTACTTGATAAAATAAAATTATTTCCTCTTAAGCTATTTTTGATACAGAATTCTGATGATATCAATGAAATTATTCCACGGGAAGTACACCGCCTCTTGGACTATTAGAGAATTTAAAGATCACAAAATCCAACTCCTTCATTTTACAGAAGGAGAAATTAAGATCTGGAGATAAGATCACATTTACACAAATGCAGTTGTATTTATTTGAAGTTTTTACTTAATTTTTAGTTCGGAATTTTTTTAAAAAGGAAGTCATGGATACTTTTTAGGACTATATGAAAATGCCCGGAGTTTTGTGCTCTATATAAAATTCTCAGTTCTAATTTGACCATCATAGTGTGTTCACTTTCTTTTCCTTTTTTGTTTCATTATTATATTATAATTATTTGTGGACATGTGATCCTTGCCTCCTCCAACAAGACTAAGACTCAAGTGGTCAAGATTTGAACTTTATTTCATTCTTGTATTGACAGGAGATATGGGGTAGTAGAAAGTTTGAAAGACTAAAGTCAGGAAGACTTGGCTCTACCCTACCTCTGATATTTATTAGTTACAGGAACATGGACAAGTCATTTAACCTTTCTAAATCTTAGTTTCATCACTTATAAAATAGTGGTAATACCTATAACACATTTCAAATGAAATAATATACTGGAAGTACTCTTACTATTTATTATCACTGCCTTATAAAATATTTATCAGACATTTGTTAGTGGCTTAGTAAATATTTGTTTAATTAAATTAGGAAGAACTGGGTGAACAATAATTTTCATTATTGATGGTGGATGTGGGGTCACTGGAAACTGGGAAGGTGCTGGAACCATGTAAAAGAAGTTTCTTCATTGATCTGGTCCATTCACACACCCTGATTTCCAACCACACACTAAATCTCTTAGTTTTGTTCTTAGAGATATATAATGGTCTGTCCTATGTTCTTTGACATTGAAAGATTCCAGGACCCCATATTGATCTAACATACAGATTTTTGGTAGGTTATATATGGTGCTCCAGGCTATGCCAGGGGTCAAGGATGCTTTATATAGTTGTAGAGAAACTATGAAGTGTGATGTTTATTTATTAATTCTCATAGTAAAATAACTTTACTTTTTGAGTTCTTAGCCCCCAATCAACTTGAGAATACAGGCTGCGGACCTTGCTACAGGCATCTAAAGGGTACCTTCTGTTCATGTGGAGCATATCATACTCATTGGGCTTCAAAGACTGGGGCTGCTTTGATGACTGATTGATTGAAGCAAAGGAAGATGGGTCATTTTCAGAGGAGCTCTCTTCTCTGGGGTTTTTACAAGATGAAGTTGTGATAATTTGCTGGAGACCTTTTTCTTAATGAGAAGGTAAGAAGGGGAGAAAAATGTGACTCAAAGGGGAATCACAGAGTGAGTGGTCTTGTGATGACTTATGAACTGGGGAGTCACCAGCTCCTGGCTATATTCTTTGGCTTTTCCATTTTCTTTTTGGAACAGAGATCTAAACCTTGGGGTCATGAGAATGGATGTTTCAAGCCTTTTAGATTCCTTGAATTCTAGAGTCCCCCAAAGACTGAGTTTTGGAGTTCTAGAGTTCCCAAAAGATGAAGAGTTCCTAAGTTCTAGAGGTCCCTAAAGTTCAGTGGTTTCTAAGTTCAAGAGTCAGGTCAGGCATTTCTACTTAGAAGGAGATTTAGTTAAGAATATACCTTTTGGAGAAGGAAAAGGATCCTGACCAGAAGAAATTTAACTTTATTGCACGCCAGAGATATTCCAGGTATCTTCCCTCCAGTACTTTCCCCAAAACTAAAAAGTTTAAAGGCATGTTAAGAAGAGGCAAATGGGACCTTACCTACTCTGTTAATGTTGTGAATGGCTTAGATGGTGCGAGAGAGAAGTAAAGAAGAACTATTTATTTAACAGTTCCAGAAAGTGTTTTTACCTTCCAATGGTAGTCTAATGAGTTCAATTGGGTATTTGAGATAATGTATAATTTAATATGATGAAACAATTTAATATAGTAATATAATGATACAATGCCTAGAAATAGTAATCCTTAATAAAAGCTTGTTTCCTTCTTCCCTATTTGAGTGTTTTATGTTTCTGTTTTTATTCAAAGGTTCTTCAGAGTCCTTAGTGACTTATTTATATTTTCTTTCTTTTTTTTTAAACCCTTAACTTCTGTCTTAGAATTAATATCGAGTGGTAAGGGCTAGGCAATAAGGTTAAGTAACATGCCCAGGGTCATACAACTAGGAAGTGTCTGAGATCCTTCTGATCCCAGTCCTGGTGCTCTATCCACTGTGTACCTAGCTGCTTTCTAATATACATTATCTGGGGTTAAGGAAATAAAGGCTGTCTCATTCTGGATATGCAATTTTACATTAAGTAAGAGGAGGAACCCTAATATCTAGTTTTGGGGAAATCTAGACGAGAACCCTACTGAAGCATTATTCAGATTTCCCCAGAGTTTTATTCCAGACTGGAGGCTAGCCAAAGAGAGTCCATGACCTTCTCTGGTCAGACTCCCAGGATTAGATCCAGTCTGTGTCAGCCTAAAGTCCTTGGGGGCCTGAGCCATGTGATATATAAATAGTAGCAAGAAGCATAAATCTTCTGCCTCTGAATCAGTGCCGTCTTCATTGAGGGTTCTACAAATCCATATTTTCTCTCATCCATCGAAAATATGAACTTCACTCTCACAGAGAAATAGGAGATAGTAGACTGGTTTTAAGATAGGTTCCATGTTTTTAGTAATTCATTTATGATTTTGCTTCAGCAAACGTTTTTTCCAGTCTTAAGAGGTGATCTATTTCCTCTGATACACGCTTCCCCGTTGCATTCTGGGACCTGTTGCATTGCGCACAGATGTCCGTAAATGGCCACTGAATAAGCAAAGAATTGATGGTGGGGAGTGGGGAGGGGGGCAGAGAAATGATCTCTTAGACCACAACTAATTATTTGGTTGGAAAAAGAAAATAGTTTCCTCATTGCTCATCCCTTTGTTTTTCTAGAAACTTGCGTGTTGCCTATCAAAGGGTAACCCCCTCCTTTGTGTCACTGGCTCAGACTTGGTGGATGCTCGCTGAAATCACACATTCGGTCTCTATCAAAACTGAAGATGATATGCTTTTCATTAACATCCTTGGGCTCCAGCCAGTTCAAGGCAATGTGAAAATAGACAAAAGTGGCAGGAACTGTAAATAGACGTCTGCCCTTTCCCCCCTTCTTTTGTGCAATATTTGTAAACATATGGTACAAATTAAGGAAATCAAGATGCTTTTCAAAATGTAATTTATTACACTGACTTTGAAATAAAGGAAAACAAGAATAAAATAGGGAACAGCGTGATCTGTTCTGTAGGGTTGAGATCTCTAACGTGCATTCTTGCCATTTCCCATGTGGCCATTAGCAAATCATTTAAAGTTGCTTGCCTCAGTTTCTTCATCCATATTGTGCCCCCTGCCCTACAGAGATTCTTTGCTGTGCCATGATTCTCTTTCTTTGGTTCAAGAACATGCTTTTACCTCCTTGGGTGAATGGTGTCATTGAAACCATTTAGTATGGTACAATTTAGGTCTAAAAGGGATTCCTTTTTCTCAGCATCTAGTTTTAAGTATCTCTCAGATGTCATAATCTGATTGAAAGACATGTATAATGACTCACATTTTCATAGCACTTGGAGATTTAAAAATCATTTCCCCACACTGTGAAGTCGTTAGTGCATGTATATTATAATTATTCCTATTTTACAGGTGAAATAATGGAGGCTTAGGGAGCTAAGTGAATTGTTCATATCCCTAAAAAAGTGTGAGAGCTAGGATTTAAAGTGCACTGGGGGCACAGCTGGGTAGCTCAGAGGATTGAGAGCCAGACCTAGAGACAGGAGGTCCTAGGTTCAAATCTGGCCTCAGACACTTCCCAGCTGTGTGACCCTGGGCAAGTCATTTGACCCACATTGCCCACCCTTACCACTCTTCCACCTAGGAGCCAATACACAGAAGTTAAAGGTTTAAAAAAAAAATAAAGTGCACCTGGGTCTCTGTACTTTGAATTGTGTAATGTAAAGTCAGAGGGATTCCAAACATTGGTGGCTTTCTTATTTTTTAGAACATTCTCATTGTCTCCTTGTCCTTTAATCCTAGGGGTAGTGCTAGATGATGCAGTGCTTAGAATTCTGGGTCTGGAGTAAGGAAGACCTGAGTTCAAATACTGCCTCAAATACTGTGTGATCCTGAGTAAATGATTTAACCTCTATCTACTCCAGTTTCCTCTTCTCTAAAATGGGAATAAAAATAGTACCTCCCCCCAGGGATTTTGGAGGATCATTGAGATAATAATCATAAAGTGCTTAGCACAGTGCCTAGTACATAGTAGATGCTACATAAAAGCTAGCCTTCATCCTCCTCCTCTTCCTCTTCATCATCATCATCATCATCATCATCATCACTATCATCTTCAAACTTTCTGGATGGCTTTAGCGAGCCAAATTCCCTTAGATGTATTTGATGGTTAATCAATTTGTCACTTGAATATTTTCCATGTGAGGTCTTTACCAGTTGTTTCATGTGTATCCATCTTCAAAATTCAATAGTCTTCTGACTCAAAATCCAAAGTGTTGTCCACTTAGACATCTCCTATCATATAGCTGGTCGGTGCCATAGATGGCATTTGAACAGAGACTCTCCCTGCCTCTAAATCCGGCACAAAATTAATTTTAAATAATACTGTTATTTAATGATTCCATTCCAAATTATTTATATGCTGAGAGTACAAGAGATGGCATAAGAGGATTCCCATGTCAGATAAATATTTGACTGAATGAACTTTGAGCTCCTTTTCCACTCTCAAATTCAGTTATTATCTGTAGACTCAGTTTTCCTAGTTCTAAATGAAAGAGTTGATTCAAATTCTTTCCAAGGTACTGTCCAACCCCAAAAGACTTCAGTACTAATTTATACTGAATTTATACTGAGATGGGGTGCTTGGGGTGTTCAGGGAAGACCAGAATCTCTGGTGTGAAGATTTACAGAGCATTTTCAGAGCTACTCATCCTCCTTTGGTCTGTGCCTGCCCCCCAGCTCTCACCAGGGGCTCCAAGAAGCTAGAGCATGTGTGGACGCCACCCCCCAGGAAACCATCTCAACAGGCTGGCTGAAGCAGTTTGAGGGTAACCTACAGGTCTCAAAAGTGAGTTATGGGGGCAGCTGGGTGGCTCAGTGGTTGAGAGCCAGGCCTAGTAGACGGGAGGTCCTGGGTTCAAATCTGACCTCAGACACTTCCTAGCTGTGTGACCTTGGGCAAGTCTTCTTCTGCCTTAGAGTCAATACACAGGATTGATTCTAAGATGGAAAGTAAGGATTTTTTTAAGTGAGTTATAGGGGAATGTACCCTAGGCCTGTGGAGACTTCTTCAGGCAAAAGAGGTAGACGAGAATAATCTGTTCCAATAGCCATGAAGGTGGCTGAAGCAGGTCCTCTGGAAGGTGTAGAACTTGATTAGCCCCTGAAAGAAGCCAAGGTCATCCATCGAATCCAAAATGCTGAGCAATAACCCTGGGAAAGGGAGCCGCTGGAGGAGAAGCGAAGGGGTTGGGAGAGACACTGGAGGAAAGGGAAATCAGGATCTCTGTTGGTTAGAGGGAAAGCCTCATGGAAGAAAGTAGATAGAGCTGAGTGCATTGGATAAAATGATAGACCTGGGGTCCAGAAGACCTGAGTTCAAATCTGGCTTCAGAAACATACTCAGCTGAGTGACCCTGGGCAAGCCACTTCACCCTGTTTGCCTCAGTTTCCTCATCTATAAAATGATCTGAAGAAGGAAATAGCCAAACACTCCAGTATTTCTGCCAAGAAAACATCAAATGGGGTCATAAAGAGTTGGACATGAATGGAGCAACTGAACAACCAACAAAACAAATGAGATTTGGACTGTTGCAAAGGAATGGGAAGAGTATTCTGGACAGACGAAACAAAGAGCAAAACTTCGGTGGCAGAAATGAGCCCCGTTGGCATAGGAAGCAGTAAAGAAAGCAGCTGACCAGAGCAGAGGTACGATGTTAAAACTGCAAGGACTCCTGGAAGGAAGCAGGCGTGCCCGGCAGTCAGCCGTCCTGTGGGTCCTGGTGCCACCTGCCTCTTCAATTGCCTTTGAAAGAAGATCTGCCACTTGAGCATCAGCTTGCTTTCTCCAACCCAGGTTTTTAAATGCAAAGTGAATTTAATCACTCCAGAAATCCTCATTCTTTCCATTTCTGCTGTCATAGTGTTCCTTTTCTCCTTTCTCAGATCCCAGAATATGAGCACTGGAGGGGACCTTAGAGACTTTCTAGTCCAAAACTTTCTTTTTATGATTTATTTATGCATTTATAAAATAAATTATTAACTTGAAAATCCAACAAAGCCAGATAAACAATCCAAACTAATTGATTATGCACACTCACACTCAGTGAAACCAAATGAACATACAATTACAATTATCTATATTTTTAAGTTAATTTTGAAACAGTGTATCCTCTCAGCCTCCTTCCCTTCTTTCCATCAATATTCGCTAATGCCTTTTAAAACTACAAAATATCATACATTTGTATTTCTATTCAGTAGGTATAATCTTCTAGTTTAGCTTTCTTTCTTTCATATTACTTGATATGACGGTTCAAATTTCTTTATATTCATATATTTATGATTTTAATCTGCACCTTATTATACTGATATACCGTAATTAATCCAACCATTCACCAACTGTTGGACATTTAGGTTCCTTAATGTATTTTTGGAATGATAAAGAATATGGCGAGAGAGAATGAGAGACAGAGCAGAAATCTCTTTTTATTCTCTGTGGCAAAAGTCTTAGGTAATATTTTGAGTACAGCCCCCTCCTTTAGCAAAAGAGGAAATAGACAGTGTACAGGCACCAATGGTGAGAGTGGTGGGTTTGGACTTAAAAGACCTGTGTTCAAATCCCAGATCTATTACTTGCTACCTGAGTGACCTCAGGTAAGCTGTTTAACCTCTCAGGGGCTCAGCATCCTCATCTGTAAAACCAGAGAATTGGATTAGGGGTCCCTTCCACCTCTAGATTTATGATCCTATCAGTCTGAGAGAATCTTCTACAGTATGTAGGAAAATGGAAGTCAAGTGACTCGTTTGTGGGGGTAACTGGGTGGCTCAGTGTGGATAGTCAGGCCCAGAGATGAGGGTCTTGGGTTACAAATCTGGCCTCAGACACTTCCTAGCTGTGTGACCCTGGGCAAGTCACTTTACCCCATTGCCTAGCCCTTACCACTCTTCTGCCTCAGAACCAAATGATTCTAAGATGGAAAGTAAAGCTGTTTTTTTTAATGACTTGCTTGACATCACACAGATAGTTTCAGAACTGACCTGCCTTCTAGTCCTGTGTTCTTTCCCTACCTCAGTATCCATCTTTCTTCTCCTAAGCACTAAACACATTTTGCAGATGAAGGGGCAGCTAGATGGTGCAGTGGACAGGGTGCTGAGCCAAGAGTCAGGAAGACCCGAGTTCAAATCTGAATTCTGACACTTATAAGCTATATCACCTTGGGAAAGTCACTTGACCTTGTTTGCCTCAGTTTCCTCAGCTGTAAAATGAGCTGGAGGAGAAAATGGCAAACCATTCTAGTATCTTTGCCAAGAAAACTAAAAAGGGAGATATGAAGAGTCAGACATAACCGAAAAACATCAAAATGAGACACCTTACCAGAAATTTTAAAATCTGTCTAAGGCCACACAGGTTGTAAATCTTAGAAGTGAGATTTAAACCCATGTCCTCTGACTCCAGAATCAATGCTCTTTCCATTGTACCATGTTGTGACTTGGTTATGGTTCCCATGAAACATTTTTGGATGCTGATTTTGCCCTTCCAACTCTCAGGCTTGAATCTCACATAGTGTGGAAAATTTCTGGTTTTTTTGTTTTGTTTTGTTTTGTTTTTTACTATCCATCATAATGTGTGTTGTGTTGTGGAAATTGGTGGAAGAGGAGGAGGAAGAGCATGAAGAAAGAAGAAGGAAGGAGAAGAAAGAGAAGGAGAAGAAGAAGAAAAAAGGAGGAAGAGATGAAGCAAAAGAAGGAAGAAGGAGATGGAGGAGAAGAAGAAGAAAGAAGGAAGAGGAGAAGAAGAAAGGAGAAGGAGAAGAAGGAGAAGAAGGAGGAAGAGATGAAAAAAGAAGGAAGAAGGAGAAGGAGGAGAAGAAGAAAGAAGGAGGAGAAGGAGAAGGAGAAGAAGAAAGGAGGAGGAGGAGGAGGAGGAGGAAGAGATGAATAAAGAAAAGGAAGAAGAAGGAGAAGGAGGAGAAAAAGAAGAAAGAAGAAGGAGAAGGAAAAGAAGAAAGAAGGAGGAGGAGGTAGAGGAAGAATTATTTTTATTATAGCAACAGTAGTTATATGTGAAAACACTTTATAGGTATCCTCACAACTCTGCCAGATAGGTATTGTTATTATCTCTAGTTCAGAGTTGAGGAAACTGAGGCAAACAGAGGTTAAGTGACTTGACCAGCATAATACAGCTAATAAGTGTCTGAGGCCACATTAGTTCACAAGATACAGAGCACAATAATGACTTCCCATGATTTGAAGAATAAGTCTCATCTCTGGCATGCATGGGAAATTCTTCTCCAGTTTTCTCTCTATTCTGTGACAACGGCAATGATTGTCCAGAAGACACGATGTTATCTCTTGCTTCCAAATTGAAGCTTTAGGATTTGTGAAGTTTACAGTTGGTTGAGAGAGTGAAGGAAAGAGAAAAAGTAAGAGAGAGACTGGTTCAGTCATGACTTTTTATTTATCTCAGAGAGATGGAGGCCTGCTTTTATGGCCTTGAGCTGGTATCTGTGAGGTAGTTTTTATCTGTACAGTCCCAGAGTCCAGGATAGAAAATAGTAACAAAAAATACTATTAAGTTTGCTCATGGCCTACATTTGTTAATTCTTAATTCTTCTGAGCCAGTCTTCAAACTTAAGCATTGTCTTTATATAGACCAATCAAAAAGGCTTTCACTCAGTTCTTTTCTTTAGTAACTTTATGTATTTATTATGTCTTGCATCCTCCTGACTGATCAACAGACAAATATAGGGGTTAAAAACATTGCCTACCAGGACAGTTTCCTTTGGCTCAAAACTTGTTTTCGATGACCTGACTGTAGAGACTTTGTAACAAAGGAATTACACATAGACTTTATTGAAACAGAGGTAAAATGTGCATTTTTCTACTCACTGGAGCTGAGGTTTTGGGGGGTTAAATTCTTAATTTATAAATCAACAAGAAATATAATTATATATAATTTTAGTGGGAGGGCATCTGGGTAGTTCATCATGATGTGACAACTAAAAATTCTGAAATGGTTCTGGGTAAGAAAATCAATTTATTGATAAGGCTGGTGATAATAAATTAATTGGTCTGTGATTTCTCTTGGTGTTCAAAGACAATGACACTAACTTCTCTGAGTCATTAAATACGATTTTGCAAGCTCCTCCAGCCCTCCTCTAGACATCTCTAGTTGGTGAATATCATCTATTCTAGGAGGTGGTCTATCATCCTCTCAGAGCCTCCCCGATTCCTTTGTAATGATAGAAAATGAGAATCCTCAGACCTACAATAAGATCCCATCCAGTTAAGAGTGACATTGTCCTTCATTCCAAAGGAAACTCAAGGTCCCTGTCTTGCTGCTCTCAGATACACCTGGTCTAAGCTGGTTTTTATTTACTGGGCAAGATAGAACCCCAAATCTCACATTTTTCAATCGCCCTATGATAGGAGAAGCTCTAAGGTGAAGTATGTAAACGCAAAACATTCCTTGAATTTGTCAGGAATAAAGGAATGAAGAGAGAGGTTTGAAGGACAGATTTAAACCTCAATTTAAAGCTAGAAATGAGAAATAATACCATATTAAAATAATAGATCCTTTCAATGAGAAGACTCACTTTCCTGAACTCAAATGTGGACACAGACATTTACTGCCTATATAACCCTGAGCGAGTCATTTAGCCCTGTTTGCCTCAGTTTCCTCATCTGTAAAATAAGCAGGAGAAAGAAATGACAAACCGCTCTAGCATCTTTGCCAAGAAAACCTTGAATAGGGTCACAAAGAGTTGGAAACAACTGAAACTACTGAACCACAACAAAGACATATGCGGGTATATATATATACACACACACACATATATGTGGGTAAATTGAAATATATGTATATATATTTTTCAATTCAATATATATTTCAATTATTCAAATATGTATTCAAATATATATATATTTCAATTTACCCACTACTTAGGAACTCATCTAATGTTCAAAATGAGGTTAACTTATAATATATACATGCTTGATAGCAATATACATTCTTAGACTATATGGTAAATATAACAAATGTAAAACTTATAAGTAAGAAGCTATATTATTTTTTTAAGAAAAAAGTTCTAAAAAAAATTATGAGTAGCAACATGATATAGTGGCTGAGGACTAACATTTTAGTCAGATAGACCAGGTTCAAGTTCTGCCTCTGTCATATACTATGGACAAATCATTCGACCTCTCAGTGTCCCTAACATTGCTCTAGGATAGTGATGGTGAACCTTTTAGAGACTGTGCCGTGCCCCACCCCCTCTCCCCTGACCGTGCGCTGTACCCCACTCCCCAAATCAAGTGCCACATGTGCCCCCCCAGCACACACAGGGAAGAAAGTAAGCACTCCATTGAGCTACTGGGCAGAGGGTGGGGAGGCATGGTGGAGAGGGGGAAAAGAGAAGCTCTACCTAAGTCCTTCTGGCTTTCAAGTAACTAACTCTGGGCAGGTGATGGCGTGCCCACAGAGAGTACTCTACATGCCCTCTTTGGCACGCATGCCATAGGTTTGCCATCATGGCTCTAGGACTATAAGTTGATTTCCCAATTTGCATTGGTGGAGAGAATTTCCACACATGAAGTTGCTTGTGTCAGTGAAATCACAGGTCCATTTTCCCTACACCCCATTCTTTTTCCTCTCTCAAGATAAAAAGAGAGGTTGAGTAATTTTAAGTCAATGGAAGGGTTTATGTAAATTCTGTATTGTACATTCATAGGCAATGTATGAATCAAAGTAGCATCACTGAAGGAAGCAACTCCTATATTGGTGTTTATGGATTTTGTGTCTTATGCCAAATTCCAGCTTTCTTTGGTTAAATATCATTTAATAATTAAAAAAAAGTTTCTCAGTTCAAAATAAACAACAGAAGTAGGTGTGTTGGAAAGACTCAAGAAGACAACATTCATTAGCACAAACGTTTTCATAGAATCTTAAAGCTAAAAGGGACGTTCAAAATATCTAGACCCACCCACTCATTTTTGGGGTCTGGAAATTGACTCTTCCAGTGCTACCAAGGCACTTAGAAGAAGAAAATGGGGCTAGAATCCAGATATCCTGATACTAGGTCCAGTTAGCTTTCCATAATCCTACCCTACCTATGGGCACTGAACATATAATGAGACAGAGTTGGGGCAATTGATCCATTCATTCATTCATTCATTCATTCACTCAGTCACTCAACAAGCATTTAAGAAATGCCTACCATATACTGACCACTTTGCTAGGCCCTTGAACTATAAATACAGAAATGCAATAGTCCTTGCCTACATTTAGTAAGTGGAGGGGATGTTGAGGGAATGACAATGTATATTGAGAAGTAAATATTATCTGTATCGAAAGAGAGCCCGAATCAGGGAGAGAGTCAGAGAGACAGAATGAGGAGAGAGGGAGAGAGGCAGAAAGACAGAGAGAAGGAGGATGGAAGGGAGAGAGACAGGGAGAAAGGGAGGGAAACGGATAGACAGGCAGACAGAGGGAGTAAAATAGGAGAGAGAGAGAAAGAGAGAGAGAGAGAGAGAGAGAGAGAGAGAGAGAGAGAGAGAGAGAGAACTTGAGACCAAAAGCCCATTGCTATAGGACTTTCTCCTCATTGGTGGAGATCAATACCCCATTAGTGCTTGAGAGACAGGATAGAGTTGAAGAAGAGAAGATTCAGTCTCTTGACTCTTTCAAGCCATCTTGAGTCTCCTCAGGTTCTGGAATCATTTTGAGTACTTCTTGTTTATAGTTTCAAGAAAGAAGGTGGTAGATGTTAACCCCATTTCAGATTGCTAAAGGGAAAATAAGATTCTGGGTAGAAGTTGACATGAGAGGAGCTACCAGTATCTATCATGTCCTTATGCCCAGCTTGCTACATTAGAGACTTTAGGGAATTTCTCCTTGGGTGAAATCCAGGATTCATTCTCAGCTGAGCTGAGTTACCTCTCTCCCAAGGGACAGCTCCTTTATTCTGTATTCTGATTATATTCTCCTAAGTATTCTTTCTCTAATTTCTGTTTTGCTATTCACTTGGATAAATGGGTTTCTTTGCTACTTCCTGTTTGTGTTCATTGTGGAAAGGGTATTTGATGGAAAGTCAAGCCTTGGATATAAAGCTTAGGGTCCTCCTTTTCAGAATCAGTAATCAGTATCAGAAGTTTAGTCCAAACTTGAAAACCACATCCTCTAGATGAACAATATTTAAGAGAAGAGAAAAATATAACTCTAACCTTCTACCTCCTCTCTCTTAGGAGAGTAGAATGATCAGGTTTCTGGCCCCAACTTCCTACTTCCCCTCCTGGAAGGAAATAAAGAATAAATAAAGAGAGATGGGGAGGAGAGAAGAAGCTAGAGATATCTATTCTGCCTGCCTTTGAGCCACACAATAACATCCCTATGCTACATGTGGGAAATCACCCTTGTTTACACATATAAAATAATTAGGTGGGTGGAGGTCTGGCAATTAAGAGGATTAAGATAGGACTCCTGTGGAAGGATATACTTGGAATGAGCTTGAAGGAAGCTAGAAGGTCTATGATTCAGAGGTGATCCGAGGTATATTTTAGGCAGGGGGGAATACTCTGTGCAAGAGTACAGAGACTTAAGATGGAATGTCAAATATGGGAGGAACAACAAGTAAGCTAATTTGGATGGAATTTAGAGTGTTTAAAAGGAGAATACCAACGTAATAGACCTGGAAAAGTAGGCTGGGTCACACAGGGAAGTTTTCATTTGATTCCAGAGGTAGGAGAGAGCCGCTGGTGCTCCTTGAGCAAGGGGAGGAAGTAATAAAGATACACAATTTAGAAATAGCTCTTCAGTAGCTCCATGGAGGATAGATTGGAGAGAGAAAGAAGAAAAGGCAAAGAGACTAATTAGAAAACTACTGCAACAGTCCAAGAGAAAGTCAGGCAAGAAGCATTTATTAAATACCTAGTATGTGCTAAGGGCTGGGGATACAAAGAAAAGCAAAGGGTAGTCCCAAGGAGCTTGGTATTTAATGGGGAGAAAACATGAAAATAACTGTAAAAACAGGAGACAGGGTAAACTGGAGACAATCTCTAAGAGAAGACACAGAAACTGGGGACTGCAAAAGACTTCTTGTAGAAGGTGGGACTTTGACCACTGAAGGAAGCTAGGAGGTAGAGATCAGGAGAAAGAGAGTTCCCAGCACAAGAGATGACCAGTGAAAATGTCCCGAATCAGGAGATAGAGTGTTCTGTGCATGGAATAGCAAGGGGGCCATTGTCACTGGGTCACAGAGTATGTAGGAGTGAGTGGTACAAGGGGCGGGGAGACTAGAAAGTAGGAAGCCTTATGGAAAGCTTAGAGCCAGGCTATAGAAGGGTTAAAAGCCCAAGTAGATGATTTTATATCTGGTCCTGGAAATGATAGGGAGGCATCTGAGTTTACTGAAGGAAGGATGACATGGTCAGATTTGCACTTAAGGAAAATTAATTTGACTGCTGAGTGGATGATGTACTAAAGTAGGGACAAACTTGTGGCATGAAAACCAACCAGAAGGCTCTTACAGTAATTCAGGTGTAAATTTTACCAGATTGTGGCAGTGTCAGAGGAGAGAAGAGAAGGCATATATGAAAGATGTAATGTAGTTAAAAATAACAGGACTTTGCAACTCATTAGACAAGAGAGAGTGGCGGGTATGAGAGAGTGAGAAGCCAGTAAGAACACCTAGGTATCCGGCCTGGGTATCTGGAAGATTGGTGGTCCTATCAGTGGTAAAAGGGAAGTTAAGAGAAAGCGAAGATTTTGAGGGGAAGGATAATGATTTCAATTTTAGACATACTGAATTTGAATTATATATAGGACAGCCTATATATTGTTCATGATGTCCAATATATAGTTGAAGATGTGGGATTGGAGATCAGGGAAAAGTTTGGGATTGGATAAATAGATCTGAGAATCATTTACTTGGTGGTGATAGTTGAATTCATGGTAGCTGATGAGATCACTACATGAAATAGTATAGAGAAGAGGGTATGGGGCTCCAGGGACATCCAGGACGACCCTAGTAGGACAAAGATCCAAAAAAGAAAACTGAAAAGAAGCAGACAGTTATGATGAAAAATAGGAGAGAAAGAAAATCTGGTGGATAATAAGATACCAAGAAAAGGAGGATGAAATTTGTCAAAAGTGGCAGAAAGGTCAAAAGGGATGAAGATTTTTAAAAAAGCAATTAAATTTGGCAATTAAGAGATCATTAGTTACTTTGGAGAGAGTAGTTTCAGTTGCATTGGAGACAAGTCTCCAGAAACTTAAGAAAGTGAGAAGTGAAGCAGTGGGAAGTATTGTTAGTGAACTGCTTTTTCAAGGAAATTATCCATGAAAAGGAGAAATGATATGGAGTTACCAATCATGGATAGTTTAAACCTGGGACATTGGTGGGGTTGAGTTTCGAGGATTGGGAATAAGAGAGTGGTCAATGGGGGAACCAAGAATGAGGTTGGAACAGTGGCAATCAGGTGTTCAAAATCAGTGAGAGGGGGAAGGAATGATGAGGTGGAGTGTGCTAATTATTTACTCTCCTGGATATGTATAGTCAAGGAGTTTATGAAGAGGAATGGAGAGAAGAGGATAAATGAAAGAGATTTCACAGAGGTAGAATTAACAGGACCTGGAAATTGATTAGATTTGAGAGATCCAGGAAAAGGAAAGGTCTAAGATGACTGATATTTCAAACATGGGAGATTAAAAGAATAGTGATGGCATCAACAAAAATAGATAATTTGAGGGAGAGGAAGAAAATCATGAGATCTCAGCAAAGGTTTTCCCATTTCCCAGAGCATTGCTTTTCCATTCTATGAGAGGTAGCTTTTGATGATTCACTGTTGGGAGTGCTGAGGGGGCTCTTGTCAAGTTGGGATTATTTGGTTTCTAGGATCCTTCTTGTGGCTAAGATTTTGTGAGTGAGAAATGGATTAGAGACAATGATCTGCACTGATATGCACAAGAGTGATGGTGGCATGGTATTTATCATGGTGAATGTCCAACTGGGGTAGGTCATTACAAAACTCCGAATTTCCCTCATATATACACTGTCTTCTGGAATGTCCCCATTTAGATTAAACTGCTCGCCCCAAATTTATCTTCCAACCAACTTCTTACCATCCAAGCAGACAAACTTGAGGTGAGGAAACCTTTACCTACATCTAAGCAGAGTGAGGTCATGGATTTCAGTTTAGTATCATCTGTATATTTGGGCCACTCACGTAACAGTCATGGGCCAGGACTCCTTGGCCAAAGCCATTCCTTTCACTGATTTTCTTGCCAAGAATAAGAGAGGCCATGACACACCAACTTCAGCCCATGAGGGATGTTAATGGACTCTGTAACTTGGAACCTGATGTTAGTCATAAATGTGCAAGGTTGCACCCCCTTTCCCAACTCCAACCCCCCAAAACTCAGGTCAAGATGAAGAATATCATTTCTAGTGCACAAACCTTCCTGAAAGTTGTAAATATACTGAAGTTATCAATGAAAGCAATATCACAATTAACCCATATTGTCTCTCATGCAGGAAAAAACATCACATGTCTGTGTTTGTCCAAGAAATGAGTCACCTGTTACTAGTTATTATTATTATCGCTTCCTAGGGGTATCTACAATTTCTTGACACCACAGAAAGGAAGGAAATTTTGAAATGAGTAAAATAATGCAGCCAAACATGAACCATTCCGAATATTAATAATATCCTTGCCTGTGTAAGGTTTTGATAAATTAAACATATTGCTCTCTTGGCTGATAATGGCTTTAGTGTCCTGGTTCTGGATTTAGCTCAGCAGAATTACTGGGACAAGAATTACTACCAAAGGGGAAAATTTCAAACAGTCCTCAGAACAGAACACATGTATAAAACATAATACACGTCTCCATGACAATTCAAACCACGCTGAATGCAAGAAGTCAGTTGTCCAGAGACTTCATGATTCCTGGGAGAGGTGAGGGGTTTGCAGCCAACAGCCATGACCAAAGCTAATGTTACACAAGAGTTCCTGACCAGAGATTAATCAGGGAACTCCAGAGGTGGCTGATTAATTTTGTTTTGTACAAGCTTGTGAATTTACTTAGAGAGATGTTCTAATATAGCAGAAAGGACAGTGAGCAGAGAGAGGAAATTTAGATTCCAGTGTGAGAAATAATTTGATCCTAACCCTATTTTTGGTAGATATCTGTCCATTTTAAGTCAATAATTTTATGCCTATGATTAGTTCTAATTGGTATTATCTAGTTTATTGGGATTCCATGGGCATAGTGATCACTGACTTATTAGCAAACAGTAATCAGAAGTCTCTATTCATAGTTCCAGTTATAGTTCATGGTTTAATGATTATTAGAAACAAAAGGTGTTTTTCCCCCAGAGATTTATATAAGACTTTAACTTAATTGACATGACTTGAAGGGTGTCAACATAACTAGAAGGAGAGCCTCCCCCCAGATGTTACAAACCCCGTTGGAAAGTTCCATGATATAGTAAATTTGGGGAAAAGCCCTTCCACCCAGTATTGCTTCCCTTGTGACTCTTTATGAAGCAAGCTGGGCTGCCTAAATAAGAAACTAAAGTGAATCTCCTGCTGATAAAGTGGGTGCCACAAAGATGGGGTGGTTGAGCTAACTGCTATATGTCCACCTACTGTTTGATAGTAACACAACCAGGTAATGTACCAAGAGTGTGGAGTCCACCAATGAGATCCCTCAACAATGCCTGGACTGACTGGGCTTGGAAGGATGGGACTGGGCACTGCTAGAAATAAAAGCTGGGCTCAGGAGAATGAAAGGTTCTCAGCTGGCAAGCATGGTCTGGGATCCTATCTGTTGGAGGGGACCAGGTCCCTCTAAGAAAGAGTTATTGGCTCAGTGCTCTGCCTCAGTTCTTTTATTGCAGATTGGATAAATTTCCAGCATTTCACTAGAAATGTCTCTGTTGCTTACTATTAGTATTGCTTCCTGTGGGTTGCCAAAGCAAGTGACCTCACCTCTCTTTCTGAGCCTCAGATTGTGCCTGTGTAAAGTGAGAATAAAACAACTACCTTGTCCACTCTCACATGCATAGTGGAAGCGAATATGTAAAACAAAAACATTTTAAAAAACACTTTAAAAATATGTAAGGCAAAAACATTAGAAAAAAAAGTGGATTTGGAGTAGATCAAATGATCAGACCCAGATAGATGTTAATGGGTTTGTGTCAATGTGGAACGCCCCAGAAGTAAGTTCTCGGTCTTATTTGGTTCAATATTCTTATCAATGACTTAGACGACATGTTTATCAGGTTTGCAGGCAGGGGAGCTAAATGGCGGGTCTCCCTGGGCTGCTCTAGCTAGACTATCCCCATGGAATGTTGAGCCTTTGCCCTGGCCACTTCTGGGGAAATGTGTACTCGGTCGTGAAGAACTTAGCACTTTGGAATAATACAGTAAATCCTGAGTGGTGTGTAAAGCCATCAGTAGAAGTTGCTGAGAGACAGCTCGATGAGAGGAAAAACAACTTAACAAATAGAGGAGAGGGCTCCTTTAGGAGGTAGATCTGCCCCCTTCAGAAGAAATCTTCCACTAGAAACCGAGTGTCCTTTTGTTGGTGATGTCATCGGTGGGATCTGGTAAACATGGATTCCTGTTCTGGTTTGGGTTGGACTTAGATGGGATTCTGTACCTCTGTGAAGATTGCCTCTAGCAGGGAGAAGGTTCATTGTTAAATAATGAGAAAAAACACTGGCCTTCCACTCCATATTTTGCCATGAATTACTGTGTAACTTTGGATAAGTGAATCAAACTCTCTGGGATGCCCCCACTCAATAAATGTCAGGGGCTCCCAATTACATCTAGAATCAAATACAAACTCCTCCATTTGGCATTTAAAGTGTTTCATAATCTGGTCTCCATATCTAGCCATAGTATTCATTATCCACCATTGTGCAATCTATGATCCAAGCAAACTGGCTTTCTTGTTGTTCTTTACATATGACACTATCTTGTTATCTCCATATCTTGCCCCTCATATCTAGAATGGTCTTACTCTTAACCTCCTTTGCTTAGAATCTCTAGTTTCCTTCAAAGCTCATCTTAAACTCCAATTTTTACATTACTTAAAGGGCGAGCTTTCAATCAAAATGACCAAAAATCAACTGATCTGAAAGCTTTGCTTTACCCTCAGCCAAAAAACTGCCCTGCTTTAATTTCGTATTCATCATTCAGTTGGTCCAGACTTTTCATGACTCCAGTTGGGGTTTTCTTGGCAAAGATACTGGAGTGTTTTGCCATTTCCTTCTCCAGATTATTTTACAGATAAGGACACTGAAGCAAACAGGGTTAAATGACTTGCCCAGAATCACACAGCTAATAAGTGACTCAAACAGGGTTAAGTGACTTCCTCAGAGTTCTACAGTCAGTACAAATCAGAGAGAGGATAAAACTTAAAGGAATTCAATAATTTTTTTCACAGTCAATTAAAATTTGTCAAGTGCCTATTATGTGTCGGGCACTGTGTTAAGTGCATTGTTGTTTGTCTGTTTTTGGAGAGAATCAATAGCATCATGGGTGATTTCTTGACTCTTTTGGAATGGATTTAAGTGAGGTAGAACTGCACAAAGTTGTCAGCTCAGCAAGCCCTCTCACTAGAGATGCTGGTCCTCCATGAACACAATCCAAATAAAATCAAAAGATAGACTCTGCACAGGGAGCTCATGGTCTAATAAGGATAAGTTAGAGATGATCAACAGGGAGAAAGCACTAGAATGAAGTATAACTGAGAAAGGCATCCTGTAGAAAGTGGTATCTTAGCTTGGACCTGAAACAAGCCAAAATAGTCCAAGGAGGGAGCATGAGAATTTAACAGTAGCCTGAACTCCCTATTCTTTTTCTTGGTACCCTAAGATCAGTGTTGGAAAAATGTTTTTAAAGGGGAAATTTTTTTTCAAAGGGTAAAATTTCATATTGAGTTTGGAAATAGTCAATTCTCTGAGGTTATAATTCAACTCCAGCCTTTGATTGAATTAAGAATGAGTCCCGGGGTATATCTATTTTATTTTTTTTAAACCCTTAACTTCTGTGTATTGACTCCTTGGTGGAAGAGTGGTAAGGGTGGGCAATGGGGGTCAAGTGACTTGCCCAGGGTCACACAGCTGGGAAGTGTCTGACGCCAGATTTGAACTAGTACTTCCCATCTCTAGGCCTGACTCTCAATCCACTGAGCTACCCAGCTGCCTCCTGGGGCATATCTGTTTAAAGGGGACATATGTGCACTCTAAGAGGATGATTTGCTTGCCTCTTGTCCCACGTTGACTCCTGGTATTGGGACGACCAGCCTCTGATTTGGACTGAGGTCAAATCCACCAAACCAGAGAGACCCAGAAAAGTGACATCATGGAAAGTATAAATTAAGGATGTCTCACAGTGAGAGAACATGGCCAGGTGAGCTAGGAGAAGAAACTTGTGAAGGGAACAGCCAGGCACAGGTAGCTGGTGCCTCTTCTTTCTCTGACCTGCTCTTTTAATTTATTTAATAAATAAAAATAAATTAAGATATAGTCTCCAGATAATTTTAATTTTAACAGGAGAGAATTCTAGGCTTGGGGGATAGTTAGTAAAAATGCCAAAGAGAGGAAATAGAGTTTCTTGTATGCGTAACAGCCAGAAGACCAGGGTCCTGAGATTGGAGAGTCCTTGGGAAAGATAGGGAGGTTGTTAATAAAGTGAAAGAAACCTGAAAAGATAAAGGAGGGGACAAGTTATGAAAAGCTGTGAACACCAAAGAGAGGATTTTATATTTGATCCTGGAGGGGATCACAAATTATCGGAGCTTGTTGAATAGGAGGAATGACATAATCAAATGTGAGCTTTCAGATCATTTTGGCAACAGATTAGAGCAGTGATTCCCAAAGTGGGCGCTACCGCCCCCTGGTGGGTGCTGCAGCGATCCAGGGAGGTGGTGATGGCCACAGGTACATTTATCTTTCCTATTAATTGCTATTAAAATGTAAAAAAAAATAATTTCCAGGGGGCTAAGTAATATTTTTTCTGGAAAGGGGGTGGTAGACCAAAAAAGTTTGAGAACCACTGGATTAAAGGATGGACTGGAATGGGTAGGCGTGGTGGGGAGACCAAGCATTAGGCAATAGCAATAATCCAGGTGTGAGGTGATGAAGGTCTGTGTCAGTGTGGTAGCAATGTCAGAAGAGAAGAAAGAAGGGGGATTACATGAAGATAAAATCGACATTAGCAAAAGATTCAATATGGAAGGGTGAGAGAGAGTGAAGAGTTGAACACACACCTAGGTTGCAAGACTTAATGACTGAGGGGCAGCCAGGTAGCACAGTAGAGACCCTGGCCTGGAGTCAGGAGGACCTAGGGTCAAATCTGAACACAGACCCTGCCTAGCTGTGTGACCCTGAACAAGTCACTTCACCCCAATTGCCTAGCCCTTACTGTTTCTCTGTCTTAGAATTAATACTCAATTCTAAGACTAAAGATAAAGGTTTTTTGTTTTTTTAAAAAGAGATCTAGTTATTAGAAGGATGATGGTGCCCTTAACATTAATAGATAATTTCAGAAGATGAGCAGATTGAGGGGAAAGCTAGTGAGTTATAGCAGCTCTGGCCCCCCAATTCCAATTCCAATTGTCTCTATAGAATACTGACCAGCTTTCCCGGCTAGGTTGTTGTACAGATTACCTGACATAATATCTGAAAGGGCTTTTAAATGCTGTACAGTGTAAGGGATGATGACAATTCTGTGCTCTGCAGTGACTTGTTTTTAACACTGACTTTATGGGTGGAAGACGCCATTACAAAGAGTGACTCTCCCAGCCTTGCAGTGGGATAAGGACAAAAAATATCTTGAGGCTTTCGTCGTTAACTGTGTCCTCATTGCCTCAGATGTCCCCATTATTAAGACACGGTTTTTTATTTTTATTTTTTTGGTCATGTAAAGACAATGATTTTGAAATGAGAAAATCCATCCAACGGGGGACTGGGCAGCAGAATGGTCACGACTCAACCGACGACACCATTTTGCTCAAAACAGACCAAGACGCGGATTCAGTACAGTCTTTCTTCCGCTGTATAGAGCGCTTACTTTGTGGAAGGAGGAGCTGGTTTCACGTCCCGTCCCTGAGGCGGAGGATCGATGATGCGACTTTGCATAAGCTTTCCTGGGTCACAGTTTCCCTCCTCTGTAAAATGAAGATATTGGACTAGACGGCGGAGCTCCGTCCCTCTGACCCACGATTCCCACTTAGTCAGTCATTTAGACAATCCTGATTGATGAGAGGCAAACTATGCTGCCCCCTTGAATGAGCACAGCCATGCCACAGCGCGGAAGAGTTAATGCAGGCGGGCGATGGAAGCCCGTTCCTGCCGACGCTCCTTGAACACAAGCGCAATGAATGGCAGCACTTTGACAGCAGCAGCTGCAGGCGAACTTGCAGCCTGATCCTTTCCCCAGCTGTCACTCTCCATACTGGGGAAGTTTGGACTTCACAGCTGGCTCCTTTAATGGACTGCCCAGTCTCTTCACTTCCACACCCCGTCCTCCCTGCCTCCCCTGCCTCCGTTGTCCCTTTTGCACCTCTTAGTGAAGTCTCAAGTTCAAATCTGCCTGGAGAAGGGCAAGAAGAGAAAGATCAAGCAATAGAAAGAAAAAAACAACACATTCTTTTGTTCAGTTTGGGCATTTCTGCCTGGATCCTTTTAGATGCACTGGGGGTGTGGTGGGGGGTGGGCGGGGATACAAGGACCCCAGACCCAAGTTACTCTGCTTTTGCCACCAGAAATAGCAATCCCACTCCTTGGGCACAGTGTGATGCCAGGAAATTTACTTAGGAGGAAAAGGACCACTTTGGATGGTTCCATCTTCCAGAGTCAATTTTTCTTCATCGATTGAAAACAACAAGGCTTTGTTGATCCATGCTTAAAAGCACGTTTTTTTTTTTTTTTGTTTTTTCGTTTTTTTTTTTTAAGCAGCTCCCTCATAAGTCTACGAAGGTTACTCTTATCTCCTTAGAATCTTCTAACCGCTAGGAGCCCGGCAAGGAAAGCCAAGGTTAGACGATGTGTGTGTGTGTGTGTGTGTGTGTGTGTGTGTGTGTGTGTTTTTCCTGTCTAACAATAGAAACATTTGATGCTTTTCACAGAGTGAATACCAGTCTCTTACTGCAGGTGCACTTGTGGTGTGGCCACAGGGGGAAGGCAATAACTGACATCCTTTTTCTATTCAATTCACAGTCAAAGGAGTGTTTGTAATTTAGTAGCTGCCTAGCTCAAGCTCAGTCCATATGGTAGCTGTTGTCTGACAGAGAAAAGAAAACAGTATGGCCCTTCAACCGGCAAGATGATGTATTCTATGTATTAATTCTCTGCCTCAAATGGGCCCCAGCCCAAGCTCATGGCTGCATTTAATATAGGTTAGAACAATGGAGGGAAGAGGGGAATCTCCTAGCACACATCCCTGAATATTTCAAGTCAGGGTTTTTGACTCGCTTTTTGACCCCCCTCCCAGCCCCCCATTCCTACCCTTCACCCTTCTACCGTTTCTAATATTATAATCCAAATTGTGAATCCGAAAACCACACCCCTTCAATAGTGCTAAGTGGAACAATAAAAATAGCTGCTGAACAACTCATTTGGAAATGGAATCCAGCAAAATTGTGTTTTTATTCATAGCTCTCAGTCTATTCTTTCCTTTGACATTTCCTCTATCCCAGCTTAGAAATCGTAAAGCCAGGGGAACACCACTGTTGTCATCCTCTTGCTAACAGCCGTATAAATCACACTCAGAGACAATATGCACCTTATTTGCCTTTGCACTGATATACACACGAATCCAAATCCAAATCATAACATGGCCACTCAAGAGGAAATTGTCTCGATTTCATTTGTGCTGAATTTGGAGAGAAGCCTTGTAGCAATCAACTCATTTTGAGAAACACAAATACCAGGACCTGGAGTTGAAATAATAAACAAAGATTTAACAACTGCCTCCCTCCCTTCTGTTAGATTTTGATGACTTAAGAGAGTCAGGATGTGACTTTGGCTAACTTCTTCAGCCTCCCAGATTGCCTCAGTTCTAGCTGCAAAAGAAGATAACCTCCCTTGTCACCTGTCTGTCTTCCCATCGCTGAAGATGGATGAGTTCTTATTTGTCTGAGCTTTGTGACTGCATCGTAAGTATAAAGCAAGAGTATTTCTGTGAATTCATGCGGAGTGAGATGAGCAGAGCCTGGAGAACAATTTATACAATATTGTAAAAGCAAACAACTGTGAAAGTCTTAGGAACTCTGATGAGCCTAATGGCCAACAATGATTCTAAGGGACCTATGATATATGCTGCCTACTTCCTGAAACGTGATGGATTTAGAAGGCAGACTGAGACATTTTTTTTGTGTGTGGTCATTTGGAGATTTGTTTTGCTTTAATATCCATGTTTGTAACAGGCTTGCATTTTTTTTCCTTCTTGCTTTCATGATTGACAGGGTGAAAGAGGGAAAGAAGGTAGATCTTTTTTTGAAAATAAAATGCAATTAAGTTTTTAAAAAAGGCATTTCTTTGAGTCTATATATTCTTTTTCCTTCAAACAAAATTACAAATAATTTTGTTTTTTCTTAAACCCTTACCTTTTGTCTTAGAATTGATACTATCTATGGTTCTAAGGCAGAAGAATAGTAAAGGCTAGGCAATGAGAGTTGTGACTTGCCCAGGGTTACACAGCTGGAAGTAGACAGATTTGAGGCTAGATTTGAACCTAGACCTTCTGTCTCCAGGCCTGGCTCCAAAGAGCAACCTGTCTGTCCACCAGACTTAGAACTTTGAACAAAATCACAGACTTAGAAAATAGAACATGGATTTAAAAAAATTACATACATTACATGTAGTAATTTTTCATACCCTAGGAGGTCAGCCTTGGAGGAAAGAAGAATTGAGTTTAAATCCTACTTCTGACATATATTGGCTATGTGGCTACGGTTAAGTCCCTTGATATCTTAATCCTCCCATCAGCTCTCAAACACTTTGAGTTACAGATAAATTAATGATTTGCAATGATAGAAGGACTTTCCAAACTAGGGAGTTCCTTAAATCAAAGATGGACAAAAAAATTAATGCCTTAAACATGTTGAATCCAATTCCAGATTTCATTACAGTAGAGAATTAAAATACATTTGCTTTGCCATAGTGACATGAAATACTTCTTTCCTCATTATTCAAGTGGGATAGACAAGAATAAATTCAAAAGTTTTCTGGCTTCCACCAGTCCATCGTGTATATATGTAGCTCTCTCCACTACCTTGCCAGGGTAAATAAGGGAAGAAAATAAACCATGTCAGTCATTCAGTCATTCTAAGGTTTCCAATTCTAAAACATAGAATCTTAGGAACTTGATATAAATGAGAGAGACGGGTCATCTAGGCTAGAATTTCATCTAAAAAATAATTTAGGATTTCAAGGTTTTTATTTTTTTTCTATGATCAAAGTCTCCAAGGTCAACCACGGGCTTGCATTTAAATGTGCACAACCCTCAAGTCGAAGTTTCATGCTTTAACTGAGACTTCCCCTCCTACTTTCCAAAGGCCAACCTTTTCATTTCTAAGAGAACTGCTTTTAATCATAGCAAATTTTTTGAAACAAAACAGCAAGGAAAAGATTCAAAAAGGTAAGGTTAAGATGGAAAAGACACTGGAGTCAGTATTGGAAAAATCAATCATGTTTTGTACTAAACATTATCATACTTGATTGTGTTGACTTGGCAAGTTCATGCTAAATGTATCAGACTAGAACTGAAGGCTGGAATGATCTGCTCTGCAGCCCTGGAGAGAGTATCCACTACAATGGAACAATTGATTCTTGAAAATACTGGGTTACAGCAGAAGGTAATCCAACATGATCTCCAGGACCCTACCCTTTTGGTTTGGATCAATGAGAAAGACCTAGACATTCTTCTTGGGCTAATGTGGGATATGGGAAATAGAATGCCGTATATTGCATTGTTAAAGTTATGGTATGTTCAGAACCAAAGCAGACAGATTTCCATCACCATTAGAGATGGGCAATAACCCATTGTACTATGAAATGCCATATGGATTTATAATATGGAACAACAATCTCTTATGATTCTCTTCCTTGAGAAAAATAAGTCTAAACTCTTGCAATTGAAAAGAATCTTTATCATTTAGTCCAATAGTCTAAAGTTCAAACTGTATATTCTTTTTAAGTTTCCAGTTTCATGTTGTTGTTCAGTTGTTTCAGTTGCATCCCACTCTTTATGACTCCATTTGGGTTCTTCTTGGCAAAGGTATTGGAATGTTTTGCCATGACCTTCTCCAGCTAATTTTACAGATGAGGAAACTGAGGCAAACAGGGTTAAGTGTCTTGCCCAGGGTCCAAGGCCACATTTAAGCTCAGGTCTTCCTGACTCCAGACCCAATGCTCTCTCCGCTGCATCCCCCAGCTCCCTCTTCATAAAAACAGGCTCATACTATCACAAAGCCTCACTTGGGACAAAGGAGTACCAAGCTGAAGAATATGAGTTAGTGGGGCAGAAGC
Organism: Gracilinanus agilis; assembly: GCF_016433145.1. Lineage (NCBI taxonomy): Eukaryota > Metazoa > Chordata > Mammalia > Didelphimorphia > Didelphidae > Gracilinanus > Gracilinanus agilis. Next base: position 607,475,343 of record NC_058131.1, on the reverse strand, counting down.
ATGATAGGGTAAGAGATCTTTAAGGTCCACTCAGGCAGATTGAAATTTCTGATTTACTCACTCATGTTTACTCACTCTCAGTTAGGGAAAACTATAATACCACAACTTAAAATCTCAGAGGTATAAGGAAGCCCAGTTGTCCTCTAGTCTACTCTCCATCTGATCAAGAATTCTCTTTACAACATATCAGATGTTCTTTATGGCCCAAAGCACCCAAAGATTCCAGGTACACATGGACAAAGTCCATCAGGACTGACTGCAGAAGAGTTATTTTTCTTTAGCTTGTTAAGGAGGGGGGGAAGACACCTAACTTTGCTCCTCCCTGGAATTGCTCCAGGAAAACTACTAATATAGTGAGTATAGCATTCATGTTTCCTTAAATATGAGTAAAAGAGGTCCCAGTTCCTGTACTAGCACTCAAGATACTAAATGCCTATCAAGTAAAGCACAGACTTTACTTCACACTCTATGCCAAAAAAGATACAAAAGACCCACTGGAAGCTGCAATCAGAGAAAATCCAGAAGGCTCTCTCAAATTGCCCTTCAGTAGTTCTCTGGAAGAGAAATGAACTTAAGAGTTACACAAAGGGTAGTACCTTAGACGTTCCAGTAAAGCTCTCTTTCCCAGAGTCCTTTTCAGTCCCTCTACCCTAAAACTCATAGTACCATCCCAGAAGGTAGATATATTGGGGTGGGGTGGGGGTGGCGGTGTTGAAGCAATCTGTTTCCTATGAGACGAGCCCTGTCTGAGTCATTCACTGACTGCTGTCCAAGTAGGAGTCTATCTAGAAAGTATGTGGACAATTCTTTCTCTAAGGAGAATGAAGCATCCATAAATCCCCTTCACTGTCTAAAAGGTATAATCTCTGAACTCTTGCACTTAGACATTCTCAAACGTGGAATTGCTCATGGGACAACTCCTAAAGCTGGAGCTTCTCTAAAAATGTACTTTCCACCACTATAAGGCTAGATTCTCAGCTCATGCTCTCTCAGGAATTTAAAAGATGCCCCCTTCTTCAGAAAGGAGTTGGGACTGATGAGCAAACATTGTCCACGAACTACCTTCTCAGGTGACATTCTGGGACATACCTACCCCAAGCAATGGGCTTTTGGTACAAGTCATAATTCTTTTGAAGATGACAAAGAAAACTGTGCATGGGAACAGGTTCATCATTTCCCCAGTAGAAAGGGAGACAAGAGAGAATCCACAAATCTGGGCTCACTTCTATAGACCACAACCCAGAGGGGACCCTTCCTCCAATGACAGTCCTTCCTCCTGAGGCACAATCAGCCAATTAATTATATTTGAGGCAGCCTCAGTCATAGAAGTTTTTCACAATTTCCTAAGCAAGGTGCCAGGTGGTCTGCCCACCTCCATTGGATGGCACTTCTCCACTGTCTCCAAAGGTCCACTTTAATTCATCAAGATGACTACAAAACTCATTGAGAATGACTATGGACTCTCCATTCAACCTCTCAGACCAACAAGTGATCATGCATCCTTTGCTTGAAAGATGGAAAAAGGGAACTCACTCTCATGAAGCATATATCTCCCAAGGAAACTTATTCTGGACAATTTAGTCCCCTTTTAGATGATATCCAGTCTGTGTTCAAATACTTTTAGTGACAGGAAGCTGCCTAACTGACTAGGAAAGCATGCAGGTTCCTTAATGATCAGATGTAATTATTATAAAATTTTTCCTCATAGATGGATAACCACTACTCATTAGTCTTAGTTCTTTCCCTGGAGCCACAGAGAATAAGTGGAGTATTTCTTCTCCATGAAAACCTGGATATACCTACAAGTATGAAAATAGATCAGAATGGACTAGTTTTCCATTTCCCTTTACCCTAGTCCTAACAATGAATTCCACTCTGATATAATGACTCTATGCAAACAACACCTGGTCCCACTTTGATACAATCCAAATAGCATAATAGATCTTCTCTAGCCCAAATACAGATACTGCCAGGGATGCCATGTTGGTTGGAGGCAACAGCAAATGCCTAGTTCCGGTTAGATTTCAATAATTTAACTGGATTAGGCAGGCACTGATAGAAGAGTCAATCATCAAGAAGATCATAGAGCCAGAACCTTCTCCAGGTGGAAAGGGAGACTGAATGTTTTCTCGCTTTCAGGAATCAGAAAAGATGACACAAAATGACTTTAAATTGTCTAAGAATCCACAGATTTTAGGTGGTAAGCCATGAAAGATTCAAAAGGAGAGGTCATGGCTTAGCTTCATGTTCAAACACACCTGGCAGATTAACTTGTTCCAAGTGACAAAAAAAAATTATATTCTAACAAGAGAGTCAAGATAGGAAAGTGAAAACTCCTCTAGAAATACCGATTTGGAGACAGAAGACCTAGGTTCAAATACCAATGGTGCCACTTACTACCTGTATGACTTTGGCCAGGCAGGACAGGAGAGGCAAGTTGGTAGCACAGAGGATCCTGACTAGAGTCAGGAAGTTATTGTTTAGTCCTTTGTAGTCATATCCAACTCTTTGTGACCCCATTTGATATTTTTTTTGGCAGAGATAAGGAATAGCTTGCCATTTCCCTTCTCTAGTTCATTCTGCAGATGAAGAAACTGAGATAAATAGGGTTAAGTGACTTGCCCAGGGTCACCCAGGTAGGAAGTATCTGAAGCCAGATTTGAACTCAGGAATATGAGTCTTCCCTACTCTGTTTTTTTTTAAATTTTAAATGTTAGGGGGCAGCTGGGTAGCTCAGTGGAGTGAGAATCAGGCCTAGAGACAGGAGGTCCTAGGTTCAAACCCGGCCTCAGCCACTTCCCAGCTGTGTGACCCTGGGCAAGTCACTTGACCCCCGTTGCCCACCCTTACCACTCTTCCACCTATGAGACAATACACCGAAGTTAAGGGTTAAAAAAATTTTTTTAAAATGTTGAATATTTCCCCCTAGTTACATGTTTCATGTTCTTTCCCTCTCCCCCCAAACCCCTCTAACCTCCCTTAGCCAATGCACAATTCCACTGGGTTTTACATGTATCATTGATCAAGACCTAATTCCATATTATTGATAGTTGGATAGAGTTATCGCTTAGTATCTTCATCCCCAATAAAATTCCCATCAGCCCATGTGTTCAAGCAGTTGTTTTTCTTCTGTGTTTCTCCTCCCACAGTTCTTCCTCTGAATGTGGCTAGTTTTCTTTCTCATAAGTCCCTCAGCCTTGCTCTGGATCATTGCATTGTTGCTAGTAGAGAAGTCTGTTATGTTCAGTTGTACCACAGTGTATCAGTCTCTGTATACAATGTTCTCCTTGTTCTGTTCCTTTCACTCTGCATCACTTCCTGGAGGTCATTCCAGGTAACATGGAATTCTTCCAGTTCTTTATTCCTTTGAGCACATAATATTCCCATCACCAACAGATACCACAATTTGTTCAGCCATTCCTCAATCGAAGGACATTCTCTCATTTTCCAATTTTTTGCCACCACAAAGAGTGCGGCTATAAATATTTTTGTACAAGTCTTTTTCCTTATTATCTCTTTGGGGTATAAACCAAACAGAATTACCTTTGATCATTCCACAATGTTATGGTTTCTGTGTATAATGTTTGTCTGGTTCTGCTTATTTCACTCTGTATCCATTCATATAGGTCTTTCCAGTTCTTACAGAAATCCTCCAGTTCATCATTCCTTATAGCACAACAGTATTCCATCACCATCATATACCACAATTTGTTCAGCCATTCCCCAATTGAGGGACACCCCCTCATTTTCCAATTTTTGACATGACAAAAAGTACAGCTATAAATATTTTGTACAAACACAACCTTTCCCATTTAAAACAAATCTTTTTGGGATACAAACCCAGCAGTGGTATGGCTGGATCAAAGGATATGCATTCTTTTAAAGCCCTTTGAGCATGATTCCAAATTGCCCTCCAGAATGGTTGGATCAATTCCCAACACCACCAGCAATGCATTAATGTCCCCATTTTGCCACATCCCCTCCAATATGTATTATTTTCCTTTACTGTCATATTGGCTACTCTGCTATGTTTAAAGTGGTGCCTTAGAGTTCTTTTGATTTGTGATTCTCTAATAAGGAGGGTTTTTTTCATATGATTATTGATCATTTTGATTTTATCATCTGAAAACTGCCTATTCATATCCTTTGACCATTTGTCAACTGGGAAATGATTTGATTTCTTATAAATTTGATTTAGTTCTTTGTATATTTGAGAAATTAAACCTTGTCAGAGAATTTTGTTATAAATTTTTCCCCCAGTTTGATGCTTCCCTTCTAATTTTGGTTGCATTGGTTTTGTTTTGTACAAATACTTTAAATTTTAACATAATCAAAATTATTCATTTTGCATCTTTTAATGTTCTCTGTTTCTTAATTGGACTTAAATTCTTTCCTTCCTCATGGATCTGACAGGTATACTACTCCATGTTCACTTAATTTATTTGTAATATCACTCTTTATGTTTAAATCATGTGCCCATTTTGACCTTATCTTGGGATAGTGACAGTATTGTGAGATACTGACCTAAACCTAATTTTTGCCATACTTTTTCCCAATTTCTCAGCAGTTTTTGTTAAATAGTGGACTTTTATCCCCAAAGCTGGGCTCTTTGGGTTTATAGAACACAAGATTGCTGAGGTTATTTACCCCTCTTCTATTCCATTGATCCACCCTTCTATTTCTTACTCAGTACCGGATTGTTTTGATGATCAGTGCTATGTAGTCCAGTTTAAGATCTGGTACTGCTAGGCCCCCATCTGTCACATTTTTTTTAAACCCTTAACTTCCGTGTATTGGCTCCTTGGTGGAAGAGTGGGAAGGGTGGGCAATGGGGGTCAAGTGACTTGCCCAGGGTAACACAGCTGGGAAGTGTCTTGAGGCCGCATCTATGACCTCCTGTCTCTAGGCCTGACTCTCAATCCACTGAGCTACCCAGTTGCCCCTGTCACATTTTTTTAATAGTTCCCTTTCTATTCTTAATCTTTTGTTCTTCTAGATGAATTTTGATATTTTTTTCTAATTTTCTAAAATAGTTTCTGGTAGTTTGATAGACATGGCACTGAATGAGAAAATTAATTAGGTAATATTGACATTTTTATTATATTTGCTCGACTTACCCATGAGAAATTAACATTTTTCCAATTGTTTAGATCTAGTTTTATTTGTGTGAAGAGTGTTTTGTAATTGTGTTCATATAATTCCTGTGTTTGTCTGGGCAGATAGAGTCCCAAATATATTATATGTCTAGAGTGATTTTAAATGGTGTTTCTCTTCTAATTCTTGCTGCTGATTTTTGTTGGGAATATATAGAAATGCTGATGACTTATGTGAGTTTATTTTGTACCCTGCAACTTTCCTAAAGTTATTGATTATTTCCACTAGCTTTTTAGTTGATTTCCTAGGATTCTCTAAGTATACCTTATATCATCTGCAAAGAGTGATAGTTTAGTTTCCTCATTGCCTACTTTAATGCCTTCAATTTCTTTTTTCTCTAATTGCTACCGCTAGCATTTCTAGTATAATATTAAATCATAGAGGTGATAATGGGCATCCTTGCTTCATTCCTGATCTTATTGGGAAGGCTTGCAACTTATCTCCATTGCAGATGAGACTTGAGAGTTTCAAATAAATACTACTTATTATTTTGAGGAAAGGCCTTTTTATTCCTATACTTTCTAGTGTTTTCAATAGGCATGGATGTTGTATTTTGTCAAAGGCTTTTTCTTTTACCTATTGAGATAATCATGTGAGTTCTGTTAGTTCGATTAATGATATTGTCAATTATATGGATGGTTTTCCTAATATTAAACCAATCTTTATTTTCCGATCTAATCCCATTTTTAAAAATGTTTCATCTCTGGTGGGAGTTTTGGGAAGAGCAGCTTTCCATTCTCTCTTCCTCTTACCCCCAGCTTCTCTGTAGTCATAAATACATGACATCCAAAGTATATATCCTGCCTAGACAAGCCTGAGACTAGGTTGTTCTGTCTATTTTCTATTAATTCTTTCATGATACAAGAAAACCTGAATCTCTACCCAGAGATAGAACCTGGAGGAAAGTATATCTCATAGGTGTAAACCCTTATTGTCATTTTATTTACTTTGGTGTTTAATTAAATAAATGTTTTTGTTTTGAATTAATATGTCCTCCAACTGGCTGGCAAAATTAAACCCCTGGGACACCTAGATGGCTCAGTGGCTAGAGAGCCAGAGGTCCTAGGTTCAAATCTGGCTTCAGACACTTCTTATCTGTGTGACTCAGGCCAAGTCACTTAACCTTAATTGCCTAGTCCTTACCACTCTTCTGCCTTGGAACCTACATTTAGTATTGATTCTAAGAAGGCAAGTATCTAAAGAAACATGTAAACCTCTAAGTGGAGGTTCAGGGCTGAATCCTTGAAATGGTGTTGCCCCAAATTGTGCTTTGAAGCACAGAGAGCATTTCTCAGGACCCAGATGTGAGAGGGGGTGCCCTGGATGCTCTACTTATAAGAGGCTGAAATCACACAGGTGCCAATGGGATGAGCAGGTATGACCAGATTTGGAAATTTCAGATTTGAGATTTTGTTTAGTCATATAATTCAATATTCAGAACTGAATCCCATGAAGGTTTCTCTTTCTTTCATCCTAGGGTGAAATCATTGTGGTTAGGGGAATTTTTACACTCCCATTTCAACTTTTCTTACTAACCAAAAGTTTGGGCTGATGGGGAAATGGACCTGCAACTCTAGAGTAAGTCCTTCCTTTTCAGACTCCTGGATGTGGTCAGCTTGTAGGGACTAGCATCGTAAGGGCTCAGTGGTGGCTGCTGAAAATTGTGTCCTGGTTGAGGAACTGACCTCCTTTCCCTCATGTGCCAGGTCTTCTAAGGATGCCTAAATGAGAGTCCTAACTTCATCTTCTAATAGCGCTATGACACTGGCACAAGATCCAGATCCTTCTGGTATTATAGGCAAAATCATAACAATATTTACACTATTTTTTCACAGCGTTGTGAGGAAAATACAAAAATGTCAATTATTGTTTACTTAATATTTATTGCTGTGTCAGATTGGAGATGAGCCATAAACTTCCTCCACCCCCTCTCCTTTGGGGAGGTAGAGTTAAGGATTGCTGTTGATAACTGTATTTAACAGAGGACGGCTAATATTTTTCTTAGGGATAAGAAGCTTGGTATGGGGGAGGAGGAAGCATGGAATCAGAAGAACTGGGTTTGAGTTCCTGCCTCTCCTCCTTATTAGCGGTGTGATCTTGGTAAGTCACTGAACCTTTCTTTCATCCTCCATGATAGAGAGTGTAATACCTGTATTGCCTACCTTGCAAAATTGTGATGAGAATCAAATGAGCTAATGTCTGTAAAGAGCTTTGAAGCTATAAGGTATTATGCAAATATGAGTCATTGTTCTTACAAGAAAAGGATAATGATTCATTTAGAGAAAAGAACCTGAAATTGAACTAACATTTTCTTTCCCACCAGTTCCTATCAAGTCCATCTTTCAGGAAACAAAAACTTTTTATTAAATTTTGGCCATTTTCTCCCCAGTAATAGAGATTTTATGAAACCTATTTACTGGGAAAGATTAGGTAGATGAGAACAAAGAGAGAGAGAGAGAACCAAGAACGATTGCAATTATATAAATGAAAACAACTCTAAAAAGGATCTGAGCCCAGATTAACTGAGATAACCAGTCTGGGACTTTGGGAATAAGTGAGGAAACATTTCCCATCTCTCCGTAGAAAGGTGGGAGACTACAGGTATGGAATTCTACATGCCCAACCAAAAATCTTGGTTTTGTCTCATTGTTTTTCTTTGTTGCAAGTAATGGTTCAGTGTGGGGTGGGGGTTATATAATGGGAAATGATTGTGGTTTAAAAAACAACAACAACCTAAAAGGCATCAGTTTTTAAAAAATAGGCAGCTGATTTTGAGTATGTGTGCTAAAGGGAGGAGGTGGAAATGGATGTATTATCTTGGGGGTTTATCCACAGTTTTGCCAAGTCCTCGTGTTGTCTGCTTAACTCACTGAACTCACCCTAATAACAAAAGAGTAAGAACTCTGAAGAAAGATGACATAAGAGATTATTTACAGCAATCCATCTGCTTACTGTAAACACAATGACTTCAAGAGAAGCAATAAGCAGCAGGAACAAATGAATTTATAAAAGAAAACCTCAAGTGGCCCATATCCAGCAAATGTCCGGAGAAAAGAAAATTCAGGAAAATATGATTGGGAAGGAAATTGGATGTAAATAGACTGTTTTGCTGAGGTTTACAAGAGGTGTCAGCAGCTTGCTACATAACTTGGCACAGTCACAAACCACAATCCCAAATGAACTTGGCTGTGGAAAGTTCACGGCAGGAGCCAGGGAAGTCCATCCAAGAAACCATCCCAGAGAAAGGAGAGGCTAGCCTGTCAAGGTTTGACTCCTCTGGGAAGTAGGACCCCCATCTCTGACTCCGAGCCTTATTCATGAGCCGTTCATCATCAGTATCTGTTTTTTCTCTGCACAGCCCACCCCCAGAAAGGAAGAATGACATTCTTCTTACCCCTCCATTGAGAAAGTAGCTCAGGAACGGTTAAGCAACTGTGAAATGAGTCACGGGAAGAGCTAGACTTTATCATAACAACACTAATCACTAATATCTGCCTTCTCATCTGGGGTGCTCAGACTTCTCAAAATATGGATGTCTCACCCTTTCCTAACCTAGGTGGCATGGCATAGGGTAGAGCATCTCCCTTTTGAGCTCTGTGGCACTCCAATTGGCAGGTTGGGTCATGGAGTGGTGGCTGGAGTTATCCACCTCCAGGTAAAATTCTAGGGGTAAAACTACTAAAATCATAGTTCACAACCCACCCCTGGGGAATTTACCCTCTAAAAAAAATACCAACAACCCTTACCTTCTGTCTTGGATTGCATTGCGGGTTAGGTGACTTGCCCAGGGTCACACAGCTAGGTGATGTCTGGAGCCACATTTGAATCTAGGATTTCCTGTCTCTGGACCTGGCTCTCAAGTCACTGAGCCACCTAGCTGCCCCCATGAATTTACCATTAATAGTCAGTCAGTAGATGCAGTTAGCTCAAAACAAAGGCATTTCCTAAGAAAGCAAAAACAGTAGCCACACAATGTTCCTTCCATAAATCTGGGGGCTGCTCTCCTACAAAAGCATTCAGGACCATGGGCAGAGTGGGCACAAACTTAGATTATGCTTGTAGTGAGGCTTGCTGGGGAAGGCATGATTCTTGGCTCTCTGTGGCATCCTCCCTCTGGATGCGGAGCAGGTCACTCACTTGTGTTCTCCGAGTCTGCTCTTCTCGGGTCAGATCCCCAAAGATCGTAATTCACCCTGGAGTACAGCCTGCTCTCTCCTCTGCCGCCAGGAGCTGTGATCCTGGCAGATGTTTCCTGTCTTGAGATCCTTTACTGGATTGACTCAAGGGTTGGTAGGATCTGCTTTTTAATAGCTATCGGAAAGCTCTCCAGTCTTTAGGCAGCCAATTCTACGCTCCCCTTCCAATTCACGCACAGAAAGTCTTTCCACATTTCATAAAGAGATCGACCCGGCTTTCTGCTTCCTTGACAAAAGAATACCTCCTCGTCTCTTTTATCTGCCCTCAGAGGCACACGACGGAGCTAAGATGTGAATACGCACACCCTTTCTCCCACTCTAATGGAAAGACTAATTCAAGTCGATTCAATAAAACTCTTCAAGGTAGGGAGGGAGGTTTCTTTTTTTTATACTCCTGTTATAGATGAAGAAATAGGGGCTCAGAGAGGTCACAGGATGTTCTCAAGGTCTTGATATCTCAGCTCAGACCTGCTGAAGCCCCAGCATGTGAATCCTGGTCTTTTCTGATGCCGGTCAGTATCCCCATCACTAGAATGTTCTGCCCATGCGACCGAGTCCCGCTGGCTTTTCTCTTGTGCCATTTTGCCCCAGTCTCTTGCTACTCAGATCTTAGGCATCTTTCCAGACCTGATTTATCTACTACATTCCTGATTCCTGGCTAAAAGGGAACTTATCTCATTCTTTTTTCCCATTATGCTATGTGTAGTGTACATCTATAGTATTGTACATATTATTTTATTTGATCCTCACAAAACACCCTGTGAGGGAGGTGCTATTATTTTATCCTCATTTTACAGAAACTGAGGCAAACAGAAGTTAAGTGACTTGCCTACCGTCATGTAACTAGGCTACTATTTGAAACAGGATTTGAGTCTGGTCTCTCCTGACTCTTGAGTCCAGCACTCTGTCCACTGTTCTACCTAGTTCTTGCTGGTTCTCCCTTGCTCACACATTTTATTATTTATTTATTTTCAAATCCTTTAAAAAACTTATTTTTTAACTTTAAATTTTTTAAAATTTTAGGTTATCTATGTTGAGCCTATTTTTTAGGCTTAATACCATTTATTCACCTTATTTATTTATTTGTTGCCATAATTATTACTATATTAATATATTACTAATATAATTATTAATTATTTACTTTAATTATTAATTGTTTATTTTATTATTTACCTTAATATCAATTCTAAGACTGAAGAATGTCCAGGGCTAAGTAACTTGCCCAGTGAGGAAATGGCTGAGACCATATTTGAAACCAGGTCCTCCTGACTCTAGAAATGGCGCTCTTTCTATCGTGCTACCTTGCTGCCATGCCCCCCCCCCCTTACTTTAAATCTTGTCTTCCCAGGTTTTAGCCATCTCTCTCATTTTAGTGTCACTCATAGACTTTATGAGCATATTTTTGAGTCCATTATTTAAGCCATTGAATAAAAATTTAAAATAATACCACATCTTCTTTTTGCTTTGTCTTCTCTGGCTGCAAACAGGCCTTTTGGGTCTGTATCTGAGCTAGCTTACTTAATCTCACTAATGCTGGGTGGTATGGAATAAAAACCCTCATGATGGCCAAATGAAGAATGTGATGCTCTTTTTGCCACCTTCTTTTTCCCTTGAAGGTTTAACGCCGGAACAGGGGACATTAAACTGGCCTGACAGCATTTATTTTTTCACACACTGCCGACTGTCCAATTTGAGACTCCTTTAGGTATAAAGATACTGATCATTCATTTCCGTACCTCCTTAGGCTGTGAAATCGAGTTGTTGTATCATCTCATTCCCAGTTCTGTTATTTTGCCTTTAAGGTGGACATATTTAAAGTGTTCCATTTTCTACCACTTTTTCTATTTTCTACAGGGAATTCCCCCAAAGAGTAGCTTTTCAATGACATCCAGCACTTGAATGTTTTAGAATTCTTCATCTTCTCCCAGCTTTTAACAAGCCAAAATTTTCATATCTCCTAGTTATGTGACCCTGGGCAAGTCATTTGACTCCAACTGCCTAATCCTTGACACTTTTCTGCCTTGGAACCAACACTTAGTATGGATTCTAAAATGAAAGGCAGGATTTTGGGGGGGGGGAGTCAATCTTTCAGCAAGGATTTACTAAGCACCTGCCTGTAGTACTTACCCTGTATTGGAAAACACCAGTTCAGGATATGAAAGGATATTGAAAATGTAAATGTGGTCTCTTTCAAAAGCTTTTAATCTAGGGGAGCAGCTAGGTAGCTCTGTGGTCATGCAATGACCAGGTCTAGCCATGGGAGGTCCTGGGTTGTTAAATCTGGTCTCAAACTCTTGCCTAGCTGTGTGACCCTGGGCAAGTCACTTAATTCCCATTGGCCAGTCCTTACCACTCTTCTGCCTTGGAATCAATACATAGTATTGATTCTAAGATGGAAGGTAAAGGTGTGAGAGAGAGAGAGAGAGAGAGAGAGAGAGAGAGAGAGAGAGAGAGAGAGAGTTAGTTTATAGTCTGTGTGAATCTTATAAAATAAGATTTAGACATTTGAGAAAGTTTGAGGATGAGATCATTTCCCCCAAAAGTATTAAATTGTGTGACATGGAAAAATATAGAATATCTTTTCTGGGCTCAATTCCTGAATCTCAACACTTTCTTCACTTTGCTATAGTAGCCTCCTCATCCTGGGAGATCACCTTGCCTCTGTGGCCCCTTAGTAGTCTCTATTTTAAAGAAAGTGCCAGGTTAGCCAGGTTCACTTTTATTACTCAGGGTTCCATTCCTGATTATCTGGTTTTCTTTTTCTACTATGCCCTAACTTGGATACCTTCTCCCTTCTCCTTGTTTCTTTAACTTCTTTGTATGTATTATATTTTTCATGTGGTTCAATGGATAGAGAGCCAGGACTGGAGTCCAGAAGACTCATCTTCCTGAGTTCAAATCTGACCTCAGCTATTTATTACTTTTGTGACCCTGGACAAGTCACTTGACTTCTTTTTTGCTTTAGTTCCTCATCTGTACGGAGTTGGAAAAGGAAATGACAAACCACTCCAGTATCTTTACCAAGAAAACTCTAAACAGGGTCATGAAGAATCAGACACCATAAGAATCAACTGAACACTAATAATAATGTTATTACATGGTATAAATTGTTCTCTTGTTCTGATCACTTCACTCTGTATCAGTTCATAAACATCTTCTTGTGACCAAACAAGATATAGAAAACATTATAAGAAGTAAAATGAATAATTTTTATTATATTAAATTAGAAAGGTTTTGTATAACAAAACTAAATGCAACCAAGATTGGAAAGGAAAAAAAGGGGAAAAGATTCATAGCAAGTATCTTGGACAAAGGCCTCATTTCTCAGATATATAGGCAAATGCATAAAAATACAAGTCATTCCCCAAATGATAAATGATCAAAGGAGATGAATGGGCAGTTTCTCAGATGAAGAAACAGAAATATCTATAGTCATAGGAAAAAATGCACCAAATTACTATTGATTAAAGAAATAAAAAATTAAAACAAGTCTAGGATACCACTTTATAGGTAGGATATTGGATAATATGACCAAAAAAAAAAAAAGAAAATTATAAAGGCTGGAGATGTGGGGAAACTGGAACACTAATATAGTGTTGATGGAGGTGTGAACTGCTACAACCATTCTGGAGAGCCCCAAAGGCTGTAAAACTGTGCATTCTTTTTAACCGAGCAATACTACTACTAGGTCTATAGCCTAAAGGGCTCAGAAGAAGGGAAAAAAAGATCTATGTGTACAAAAATATTTATATATAGCAGCTGTCTATGTGGAGGAAAAAAAACTGGAAACTGAAGGAATGTCTATCAACTGAGGAATGGCCGAACAAGTTGTGGTATGTGATGGTAATGAAATATTATTGTGCTATAAGAAATGACTAATGGAATGATTTCAGAAAAACTGGGAAAAACTTATATGAACTGATGCAAAGTGAAGTGAGCAGAACCAGGAGAACATTGTATACAGTAATGGAAATATTGAACCGTGATTGACTGTGAAGGACTAAAGTCTCATCAGAAATGCAAGGACCCAAAACAACTCCAAGGGACTCATGATGAAAAGTGCTACCCCCTGCCATAGAAGGAACTGTCAAATGAATACAGATCTATCCATGCCATTTCTTGCTTTATTTCCTTCATGAGTTTTTTTATATGTGCAATATATATCTTCTTTCATAACATGAGCATTAGGGAAATTTGTATTGCATGACAATTTCTATATCAGATTGTTTGCTGCTTGAAGAGGAGTGGGGAGAAGAAAGAGAATTTAGATTGTAAAATATCAGAAAACAAATGTTAAAAATTATTTCAATGTATAATTGGAAAACTAATTAAAGGAATGAGTTGGTAAAAAAATCTTTCTGGCTTTTTCTGAAATTATCTCTTTTAGTAAAATAATATCCCAATACCTTGTGTCACATTTTGTTTAGTCATTGCCTAATTGGAGACATACCCCACCTTAGTTTCAATTCTTAGCTACTGAGAAAAGAGTTGCTATAAATATATGTGTACATATAGATCCTTTCCTTCCTTAAAAATTTTTTTTTATGGAAACCCCCTCATTTTATAGATGAGGAAACTGAAGCCCAGAAAATTGTGACAAAATGGCAAAGTCAGGATTCAAACTCAGGACCTATAATTCCAAATCCAGTTCTTTTTCCATAGTCCCAGGCAAAGTGTTTAGTAAGCATAAAATACTGCATATGTTATTGTTATTTCATCTATTTTAGTCTTTGGGGTTTCTTTTTCCCACTGCTGGAAGCAGAAAAAAAAAAGGACTTTTTACATCATGCCTCATAAAACCATGAAGAAGTGTGGCCAGCAACGGAAGTAAGCGGTCCAGGGAGTCTGGAGGTCACATGGAGACTGTTTCTACAAAGGAATTCAAGCCAAGCTGGTGTCCCCTTTCTAATATCAATGGCTCACTTGGGCCACCAGAGGCCTCATGTGACCACACCACAAAGGCTTTTAAATGCAATGCCACAGATGTTTGAAAAGAAAATTAGTATGTATAGAAAGTATGCCCTCAAGTTAACTTTTAAATATCAGCTTTCCTCTGGCTTTACCCTTCGCCTGGATTCCCCTTTTGGAAATGAAGCTGTGTCAATTCTTATTGCCGTGAAGAACTGTCTGGCATGGCTAGTCATCTTTGGCTCTTTTCTGTGCTTTTTCCTTCCTTTCTTTCTCCCTCCTTGCCCCAGGAGGTGGCAGTTAAGTGTGTAAAACCAAAGCAAAAGCACCCTAGCCCCAACCTGCTTTATTTTACAGACTTCAGGACCATGAGCTCTGGAGATTCCAGCACTGTAGATTCTAGAAACTCTACATATCATGTAAAGAGGACTGGATCATAGTCTAGAAATCTAGTATTGGAAGAGACTTCAATATCATCTAGTTCAGTCTACCCACTTTCCCCCTTTTTATAGAGGAGGAAACCAAGAACCACAGAAGGAAAATAATTTTATTTACTTATTTTTTGACGTTTTAATGTTTTGTTTTTTCAGTTACTTGTAGAAACAATTTTTGACAATTGTTTTTTGACATTTTTAACATTCAGATTTTCTCCCTTCCTACTCTCCTTCTTCTTTCCCTGAGGTGGTGAATAGTCTGATACAGGTTTTATACATACTTTCATAGAACATATATTTCCATATTGCTTATGTCATGATAGAAGACACACATCACACATGAAATAGAAATCTCATGATGGAAAAATAGTGGAAGCTGGCACGCTTTGATCTGCCAATAGTTCCTTCTTGGGTGGTGGATAGTATTTTCTTTTTGAGTTCCTTGGGATCATCTCGGAGACTTATTGATAATGTATTAGCTCTTCATAGTTGACCATCGTACAATATTTCTGTTACTCTATGTATCGTTCTGGTTCTGTTCACTTCACTTTGCATCGGTTCATTTAAGTCCATCCAGGTTTTACTGAACTCATCCTGTTCATCGTTCCTTGTGGAGCATTACAACCATACACTACACTACAGCTTGTTTATCCATTCTCCAAGTGATGGACAACCCCTCAGTTTCCAATTCTTTGCCACTACAAAAAGAGCTGCCCCAAATATTTTGGTACAGGTAAGTCCTTTTCTCTTAGCTCTGATCTCTTTGGGATACAGACTCAATAGTGATACTATTGGATCAAAGAGTATGTATAGTTTTGTGGTTCTTTTAGCCTGGTTCCATATTGCTCTCCAGAATGGTTGTATCAGTTCACAGTTCCACCAAAAGTGTATTAGTGCCCCATTTCCCCACCATATCCCCTCGAACTTTTATTATTTTTCCTTTTTGGTCATGTTATCCAATCTCATAGGTATGTGGTAAATCTCAGTTTTAACATGCATTTCTCTAATCAATAGTGATTTGGATCATTTTTTAAAAAAATGACTATGGATAGTTTTAATTTCTTCCCCTGAGAACTACCTGCTTATATCCTTTGACCACTTATCAGTTTGGGAATGCTTTGTATTCTTATAAATTTGACTCTGTTCTCTATATATTTGAGAAATGAGGTTTTTATCAGATATTCTATGAAATCTTTTTTAAAATATGTTGTTTGAGGGAAAACAATTTATCTATAATCACGCAGTTAATAAATGGTAAAGTGAGGACCTACAGCAATATTTCTTCACCTGAAACAGTGAAACTTGATCTAAAAATAAAACACTGACAACTGTTTGTGTTGATCAGTCATTAAGTTGTGTCTGACCTTTTGTGTCGCTATTTGGGTATCTTTTGACAAAGATAGTAGAGTGGTTTGCCATATCTTTCTCCAACTCATTTTACAGACAAGGAAACTGAGGCCAACAGGGTCAAGTGACATGCCCAGTGTCACACAGCTAATAAAGTCTTCCTGATTTCAGGCCTAGCATTGTTTCCACCTAGCAACCTCATTGATCATTATATTTCAGCATAATTGGTTTCTTTTGCAATCCTATAGATTTTATTTCATGTTATTTAAACACATTCTGAGAAGCAGGCTTCGCCAGAGTGCAAAATAGTACCTATCACTAAAGTACCTATGACTTATAGGAATCATAGCTAGAATTTAAATCTAGAAAAAGCAGAGCACCCTAGGTCAACAGCTAGAAGGGACTTTTCTGAGAGTCAGCTAATCAAATCCTATTATTTTATAGTTAAGGAAATCTAGATTCAGAGACTACCTGTAGCCTCTCCAAGGAACAAGTAGCAACATTAGGATTTAGGGATTATAGAATTTAAAATTGGAAAGAGAATGAGATCATAGATTTTGACTTGATGGGACTTTAGAGAGCATCTAACCTGCTGCCTCAGTTTACAGATGAGGAAACTGAGACCTAGCAAAAGTAAATGATTTCCCCAACGTCATACAGGTAGTAAATAGCAGAATAAAGATTTGAAGTCCCTCCACCCATAAGTTCTTTTTTCTACTATATCACACTCCCTCCTAGAAATCAGAGTTATCTTGACTAGAGGTACCAAACATGCTGGTTCCCATAACATTGATCAATGTGGATCTGAACTAGATGAAAATGTACTTGGGAAGTATTTGACAAAATAGATTTAAAAATACACTAGGACATAGATAATGCATATATGGTTTTCTTTATCACTATGAAACTTACAGGGATCCTTGAGTATGACTTTGAGTTTGACACCATTGATCTAGTCCAATCCCCTAATTTTACATAAAAAGAAAACAAAGGCCCAGAACTTAGGGGCACAGGACTTAGAATCAGGGAGACCTGAGTTTAAATCCAGTCTCAGATACTGTGTGACCCTGAACAAGTCACTTAACCCTGTTGACCTCAGTTTCCTCATCTGTGAAATGAGCTAAAGAAAGACATGGCAAACCATTCCAGTCTCTGTTCCAAGAAGACCTCAAATGGAGTCATATTATGCTCAAGATTCTCTGGAGGCCATATCTTATTTATTAAGTAGTAAAAATCCAGATGGAGAAAGAAAAGGCTGGCAGTACTCTTAGTAGCCTCTCCCCTTGAGCTGACCTCATGACCAGCATACCTACTCCGTCTGGGATTCCAGGGAAGAAGGTCCTCCTTCTTCTTTCTACTCTAGTGTATGTTCTTCTTGACGTTCTTTCCCAAACTTCTTTGATTGGAGGACTCAGACGTGATTCTGAACAAGAGGCAGGTCTTTGGGACATCAAAGGTGATGGGTCAGTTGATGGCTGCTCAATGCCTGCTTCCACTTTTCTCTGCCTGACTGCCTAGTGGACTTAGTTGTTTCACTATGGAAGAGGCTCATTTACAGATAAACATCATCATTCAGCAAGAGGGAAAGAAGCATGGTATAGCTTCAGTCTTAAGGTTAAACTTCTTGCCCTTTAACATCCAAAGGTTTCTTGGGGCGCCAAAAAAGGAGTACAAATTAGTATTATATTTTCATAGTCACAAAGAGTTAGACACAACTGAAATGACTGAACAACAACAAAAACACAAGGAGTAAAAGGGCAAAGTAAATGTTTGGATTCCAAGTCCAGCTGCTTTGTTACCAGATGCTTAAAAAAAAAAAAGGAAGCACGGGGGTATATTTCAGGACTTTAGAAAAGCATATTAATGTACAAAAATGTTATTAAATGCAAACAAAAGTTACATTAAACAAATAAACAAACAAACAAATAGATAGATAAAAACTCCCTGAGTGAGCCCTGAACCAGATTAAAATGTAATTGGGAAAAGCTGAACAAAATAAATAAAAATACTATACGACGGGCAATGTTCATTTGAGTTTTGTAAATCAGTGGCTTTCCGATCCCTTTCTACTTGAGTTTGACACCCTTACTCTGAAGGATAGCCTTGAGATCTTCTGTGATGCCTGTCTATGAGGATGCTGATTCCTGGCTTGCTAAGAGAATCCTGAGCCAAGATGCTGTGTTCTTGCCTTGAGTGGAGAAGAGATTTCTTCAGGAGTTTGGAAGCCTTCAAGAGAGGCTGTTGAGGATGTATAATGACAACTTTTGGATGGATATTGGGAGTAGTGAAGTCAGACATTTAGGGAAAACTGCCCCCTTCCTCAAGCCTCCCCTCCCTTTTCAGTGCTTATAGTTTATCTGTAACAGACTACAGAAAGGGACCCTCTGCTCTCGTTCCCTTAATTCTCTCCTTGGTTGCACTGAGATGTTATGTGTGTAGTCATCATCTGATAGAAGAGAGCTAAGCTAGCAGTAGTAAGCCTATTATTATTATTATTATTATTGATTATAATTCTTATTAATTATATATTATATATTATTTTCTATTTATTAATTAAGTATATATTAAACACACATATAACTATTATTAATATTATTAATATTATCATTCCCTTGAGAATAATCAGGGAAAGGACCTATGCTGAATTCCAAAGTATTGTACCCTTAAACAATAAATGTTTGAGGTATGATGGACAGAGATAAAAGCCTGTTTCTCCTCTGAGAAAGAGGCTGTTTTCCTGTTACATACAAAGCTACCAATGGCATTCACCCTTGGAGATAGATGGATGAGCCAGAGCCAAGATCAGATACCTGGTATCTGGCCCATCGTCCATGCCCCAAGCAAGCTAAGCTATCTTTAGAGTTACATGTCCCAATCACACATAATGGCTGAGAATTCCAGAGGATTAGGGAAGAGGATGGAGCTTAACCTGTGCTCAGGAAAAGAAAGCAATGGAGAAGAAAAGTGGGGGAACTTGAAGGAGGGAAACATCTATGCCAATGAATGATGGGATCCACGGTCTTGGAAGTTCATGCTGCTGAAGTATAGTATTTTTTCCCCCAACTATATTGCTTTTCAATTCATCTTAATCCTTTCAATTGACTGGATAGCTTAGTGGGATGAAAAGAGGAACAGACTGAGATTTGAGCTCTAGTCCAGGCTCTGTCATTTCCCAGTTGCATGACCCTGAGCGATTCATTTTGTCTTTCTTTTCCTCAGTTTCTTCATCTATGAAATAAGATTTGACTAGATGATCTCTAAATTATCTTCTAGCTTTCATAGTCTATGATTTGAGGTTTGGGGATGGGTAGGTGTGGGGAAAATAAAAGACTGGGAATATTCCTCTTAAAATTTTCCTCTTGCCTCTATCACAAAAGCACCAAATCAACTATGCCCTCAGGGCCAACCTTGCCAGTGTGCTTCCAGAGATCTCAAAATTTTACACCCCTACCTTTTTAGGGCTTCAAATGTAGGTGTCTTATTGAGGTGATCTAGTCAAAATACAGAGATGCTAAAATAAGAAGGAAAAGGAAGGAAACAAGCATTTATGAAGCACCTACTCTAGGACAGACACTGGTAAGTACTTTAGAAATATTACCTCATTTATTCTTCACCTTCATTGGTGATTGAACAAAGAGCAGATAATTCAGATTTACAGACTACTGTAAAGTTTACAAATCACAGTGACATAGCTCTTTTAATTTTCACAAAATGGTTTGTTTTGTTGTTGTTGTTAAGTTGTTTTCAGTTGTGTTCAACTCATCGTGATCCATTGGGGTTTTCTTGGCAAAGATATTGAAGTGGTTCACCATTTCATTCTCCAGGAAATCCATTTTTACAAATGAGGAAACTGTGGTAAACAGGGTTAAGCGGCTTGCCCAGGGACACACAGTTGGTAAGTATCTGAAGCCAAATTTTAACTCTGAAAATTGAGTCTTCCTTGACTCCAGGCTTAGCACTCTATAAACTATACCACTTAGGGACAACTAGGTGTTTCAGTGGATTGAGAGCCAGGCCCAGAAACAGGAGATCCTGGGTTCAAATTTGACCCCAGACACTTCCTCACTGTATGACCTTGGAAGTCACTTAACCCCAATTGCCTAGCCATTACCACTCTTCTGCCTTGGAACTGAGAGTATGGATTTTAAGACAGAAAGTGAGGATTTTTTTAAAGCACAAAAAACTGTATCATTTAGCTGCCCAAGGAGTTTTACTTGTATATTATTTGATCCTGTATAATTGTATAATTAGTATAAAAGGTGTTATTGTCCCTTTTTTTTCCAGATGAGGAAACACCTTAAAGGAGGTTCAACTTTCTGGTGGCCCCACATTTCATAAATGTCAGGAATAGGATTTCATTTTAGGTCTTTAGGTCCACAGCCACCCTGAGAGATAGGTTGTGAAAATATTCTTATCATCATTTGACAAACAAGATTCTCTGGTTCTTGGAGAGAGAATGCCATTTATTTGCTCCTAATCCTAAAGCCAGTAACGGGAATCCGGGTCTTCTGACTCCTAAACCTGTCTTGTTTCCCAACAGTGAAGGGCTCTTTCTGAAGATGAGTCTCTAGACCTGGGAGAAACACTATATTAAATTGAAATGATTTGTGATTTATAGAGACTTTTGATTTTTGTTTAAACAACATGAACACCTTTATAAAGAAGCTTCATTCTTAGATGGTCCATTAATTGGCAGTGAGAGGAGTCTCCATTTTGGGGGGGGAAAGGGGGTTGGGGAGGAATTCCCCAGCCAGCCCGTAGTGGAATCTGTTTAAGAGGATTTCCATTGATTTGGTAAGCTTCCAGCAAGAATGGCCAGAGGAGGATTTCTTCAGGTTTAGGGACCAAAGGAGGGCAGGATGGAACGGTGGTCTGGATCCCGGCAGCCCTCTCCTCTCTGGGAAATTTGGAGGTGAGCCCTGCCCAAGCGAAGGGCTGAAACTCTCCTGGCATCTGTGTGCCAGCAGAGGGCATGTGCTTCTCACTAAAAGGAACGGCACAATGAATACATTTAGGAGGAAAGAGAGAGGGAGGAGGGAACCTCTCAGTTCTGGCTGCCCAGTTCCGGGCCGTAAAGCCGAGCGCTCCCTGCCAATGAGTCCTTTTCCTTCCCAGGTTCTCTGGGCACTCTCGAGATGACCCTCTTCTTCATGGGCGCCGTGACTCAGGGGGCAGATTTGTGCTGTGTCTGATTGTGGTCGTGAGTCAGGCTGACTCGACAAATCTCCGCCCCAGCTCGGACACTCAGGATCGGGGACTCTCAGCCAACTCTTAGGATGTGAAAGCGGGAAGGAGCACTTCATCCTCCTCCCTCCTTTTACAGAGGGAGAAAGCCGAAGAGGAGGGAGGATGCTCCAGCTCAAAGCGAAGGTCACCTGCATGATGGCCCACCCAGTTCTCCCTTGGGGGGGGGGGTGTGGGTGGGGGGAGGCCTTTCTATAGCACGGTGGCAGTTCAACAGCCTCACACGGACTTCTTTGGGAAATGGACCAGAAATGAAAACGTAATTGTTTAATTAGGTGAAATGAAAACCAAGCCAAAGACATTGCTGATTTTGAGCGGCCTCCTTCCCCTCTGAGTCTCTAAGAACAGACATTAATACAAACATTTTGCACCTATCATCTCATTGGAGCCTTATAGTCATCTTGTCAGGTATACACTCGAAATCGATTATCCCCATTTCACATTCAAATAAACTGAGAGTTGACTGGATAAGTGACTTGCTTTTGATTTCAGTGAATAAGGGGAAGAAGTGGAAGTGAAACGGGCATCTTCGGGTTCTCATTCCAGTGCTTTATCCCCTCCACCATGCTGCTTTCTAGAAAATGCTGAGAACAGAGCTAGTCCCTGGGCAGGGAAATCCCCTTGATGGCTGCAGACTTTTCCCTACCGATCTCCAATCCCCTGCCCAGCAAATGTGTCTGAGGAATGAGTCAGGAAGCAGCCTTGGGGTGAGGGGGTTGGGATAGTCCTAACTCCTCACTCCAAGAGTCTGACAAAGCGCTTTTCTTACAAGGGAGGCAGTGTGAGTGGCCCTCCCATCTTATGGACAGGGAAAGAGAGTCAGAGAGTGGGGCTGACTTGTGGGAAGCAATAACAGGATACCTTCCCTGGGCTCATGGGTTCGAGTCTGTATTATAAAGACTGTATGACCTGGGCAAATCACAAATCTCTCTGAACCCTGACTTCCTCCTCCGTAAAAGAAGGTCCAGCAGATCTCCAGGGTCCCGCCAGCTCTAACATTCCACAGTATAACATAATATAAAAGAATGCAATATAATATACCATGTTTATTTTTATTTATTTTTATATTTATTTTTTGTTTGTTTATTTATTATTTTATTTAATCATGTTATACAATATTAGATAGAATATATTTATAAATATTGTATACAGTATATACAATATCATGATACTATACTAGAATACTATATGTGTTCTAAGTTCAGCATACTATTCCTGGGTTAAAAACTCTAAGGCCCCATGGGACAAGCCTGATGGCCACAAAGTCATGAGAAACCCAAGCCTTTCTCCCTCAAGAACAATAAAGGCAAAGAGCATTCTAGTGATTCTAGATCCTCTGGGATGTGCAAGCCCCTTTAGTCCTAGAGGCAGTCCCATTCACTTCCTTGGCTTCCTACCAGGAATATAGACATTCAAGGAGATTGAGCCAGATTTCCTTCCTTCTCAGAATGTTAGAGCTGAAAGGGATCTTGGAGAAAACCCAATTCTAAAGCCCTCATTTTACAAATTAGTGGGTGAATCCACCTGGGCAGAAGGGCTAAAGGAGGTTGAGGATAATCAAGAGATCTCAAACTCATTAAGGACTTGGGAGGATGTCTAGTTCGAGCATGGGACGACTTCTCCAAGATGGTGGAATGGGCAGATGAGAACATTTGTTCCACCGACCAGGAAGGCTGCTGAAGCAGGTGCTGTGGAACACTTAGAGCTTGCTCAGATATCGAAGAGGCCAAGGTCATCCACTGACGACATGCTTAGTTTTTAGTTTTCCAATCAGTCACTTTCATTTTTTAATAACAATCTAGGAATAGCCTACACTGGGCATGGACCATTATTCCCATTCTAAGGAGGAAGAATTGGTGGTTCAAAGACCACAAAGCTGGTAGAGTTTGGCTGGTAGAGCCAAGATAAGAACTCAGTATTCTCCCTCTTAGCCTGCTACTATATCACCTTACCTACTGCTTTAAAAGATCCTGAATAAAGAACTGGAAAAAATCCCAACTCCTTCCCAGCATAGAAAATGAAGCTAATTAGCTAATGACCTGGTTGGATGCTTAATGAGCCTGGGCCTCTGAAGAGCCTATCGGTGCTACCTTAGTGAAGCAGCTTTCCCAATAGTCAAGTGCTTTCCCCTCATATAGGATGCTGCCTCTAGAAAAGCAATTTAGATTTTTTTAACTCTGAGAAACTCAGCCTCTTTAAGGTTGATTTCAATTAAGGAGGTACTTAAACCCTTTCAAGGATGCTGAAATTTGAGGCCCATTGTCTAGTTCCCATTGCCTGCTTCCTTACTCTTCTGAGTCCTTTGGATGCCATCCTCTGTTTTTCTCCTATTTTCCACACCAGGAAAGCATTCTCAGTGCAGAATTCAAATGACACCTGAACCTTTTGCACCTGTGAGCACAAAAGCACCAGCAGGAAGTGGAGCAGGTGATGGTATCATTTTCCTCTGTGCTTTAAAGATCTCCTTTGCCAAATAGCATTTAATTTTCTTTCCACAAACTTCAAACTTCATGCTCTGGTAAAATGCACTTAACTGGGTTAGAAAATGCCTTTCCTTGGCTCAAACAGGGCTGGGGTGTAGCAGTGTTCGATAATTTCCTGGCTGTCTGGGCAAGTGTGAGTTGGGGGTTCAGAGCTGTGAAGCATTTGTGCTCTGATGGTCTCCTCAAAGCTTTGAAGGCACTGCAACCAGAGACCTCAGTTGTTTTGATTGTGGGAGGGTATTGACAGAGCCATTTTTGTTGTCCGGTAGTTTTTTAGTCATGGAGTTTCTTGACAAAGAAAGTGGTTTGCCATTTCCTTTTCCAGCTCACTTTACAGATAAGGAAATTGAGGCAAACAGGGTCAGGCGACCTGCACAGGTTCATACAACTAATAAGTGTCTGAAGCCAGATTTGAACTCAGGAAGATGAGTGTTCCGACAAACTCCAGGCCCAGCACTTTATCCACTGGGCCACCTGGCTGCCCGTTCTGAGCTGCCAAGAGGTTCACTGAATGATCTAGTTCCATCGTAAGTGGGTGAGCAGAACAGGTGCACCCTACTTAAATGGCTGACTTCTTTATCTCCCACATCTCAGAGGGTGGAAGTCTCCAGCCAGTTAGCCAGGATTTTCGGAATACCTAGTCTGTAGTCATCATTCTACCTAATGGGGTGGGAAGTTAAAGACAATGATAACCGACAGTTTTTATTGCCCCTTAAGGTTTACAGCACTCCTTACATACATTATCTCGTGGGAGACAACCCTCAAAATACCCCTGTGAGGTGGGTATAGGTATTATGAATCCATTTTACAGATGAAGAAAGAGTTACAGATATCAGTACCTTTGAAAGGAAGGGGTTTAAGTGCCTCTAACTGAAATCAATAACAAGGGAGGCTAGACTTCTCACAGTAAAAAAAAGAATAATACTTTTGCCAAATTGCTTTCAGGTAAGTGATTTTGCCCATTGTTGCACAGTTAGGAAGTGTCAGAGGCAAAATTTGAATTAAATCATCTAATGCAACCCCTTTATTTTGCCTGAGAGCACACTGGCACCCAATTAGTTGCCCAAAGTGATACAACTAATTAGTTGCAGAACAGAACTTGGGTCTCTTACAGGCTTCTTCCAGTTTGGTGCTTTTTCTAGAGTGCCTCCCTACGGAAGGCTTAAAACACCATCCTTACCTTGGATGACTGCAATCCAGGCAGAGAGGCAGGACTGATCCACCAAAGGAAAGGCGAGTGACATGATTTTTCTGGTAAGCCCTGGTCTATACAGAGGTTGTGTTCTGAAAGTCTGTAGAACCCTACCTCAAAGCCCATTTTGTTTGGGACTCTTATTTTTGGTAGATCCTGATTACTCATTGTGTTGGGTCTGGTTGAGGCTCGAAGATGGAGAGGGCTGGGATAAATAGGGAAACTGATCTTCTAGTTTACGGCTTTAACAGAGAAGATATGTAGTTCCAGACTCTCTTCAGGTCCTTGGAGGGAGAAAGACTGGCAAGATGGCAGAATGTGGAGAAATTGGCAGTTCCATCAAGCTCCTATTCCCAATTTATGACATGAGAGACTTAAGGACATTTCCTCTTGGGTCAGATCTGAGACACTTTCTTTTGGATGAGCCGAGTGATCTTGCTCCCAGTGGGAGAACTCTGTGATTGTCTGTGTATTGTCTCATAAGTGTATTTTCTCTGATTTCTATTTGCTATCTGTTTGGATAAATGGGTTTATTTGTTCTTTGCTACCTGTGTTCATTGTGGAATTGGCATCTAATAGGAAGAGAGTTAAGTCTTTGCCTATAGAGCGTGGGGCCCTCCTTTTACATTAAGGGAATAACAATCAGGATTGCAGTTGGCACCTAAAAATCATTTTCCTTGGACTAACAACATTTATGGACCAGATAGATAGAATTCTAGCCTGGTAACTCCTCTCTCTGAGGAGAGTAGAGTGGCCAGCCTTGGGCCTCATTCTCCTGTTTCTCATTTTAGCAGGAATCGAAGTCTCCCTCAGAGAATGATGGGGGTGGGAGGGATTCTGGAGATATTTATGAGCCACTGACTATGGAGGGCTTCAGAAATGAGGCAAAGGACTTTGGGCTTACTATATTTAAAAAATATAGGAAGCAAATTAAAATATTCATTTTTATTAGAAGGATGAGAGTCACATTAGTAAAAATAACATTTAAGGAAATTGGTGTGGTAGCTCTAAGCAGGAATGGATTTTATGGGGAGTGGTATGCAAGGCTAACGCAATTATATGTTGCATTAATAGATGCGTAGTCTCTAGAGTGAGAGATGTGAGCATACCTGTATTCCTTCCCAATCAGTCTCCATCTGGATTATTGTACCTAGTTCAGAATTTCTTTGCCAAGAATAAAACTGAAAATAACGGGCCATTAGTAGGGGCTTGGAATTCCTTTTGTTATAGAGAAATATGGATTGCAGGGGTCTTTGTGTAAAGAAGTAATTTGCTCTAACAGCTTATCCTCACAGATGTTTCTACTGGGGGCTGTTGCAAGGACTCAGCTAAGTGGACTGACCCCCTGAGGTATTATCTAAACTCCAGTCTCCACCTGTGCCCCCTTGCCTACTTCTTAGGATGCTTACCTGCTTACCTACTCTATCAACTGTGCAACTTAGCTGCCCCAATATTCTTTTTTTTTATTATTGATTTCTGAATTCTCTTTTCCCCTCCTGCTCTTCCCTCACCAACTGAGAAGGAAAGCGATATGATATCAATTATACACGTGAAATCACACAAAACATATTTCAGTGTTAGCCATGTTTTTAAAAAAAGAAAAATTAAGAAAGCTAAAATGTGTGCTTCAATCCCTTCATCATTTCTCTCTCTGGAGGTGGATAGCATTTTCCATCATGAATCCTCTGGACTCTGGATCATTGTATTGATCAGAGTATCTAAGTGTTTCACAGTTGATCATTATTGTAAAATTATTGTTGCTGTGTACAATGTCCTTCGGGTTCTATTGTGAAGGACTTTAAATGCCAGAGGACAATGCTGCAGAAACCTATGAAGACGAGAATAGTGAATGGGGGAAGGGATTGAAAGAAAGATTGACTCAGAGGCTGGATATCAAGATTTGTAGAAAGGCAAGGAAAAAAAAAAGGCAACCAAAAAATATCTATGAAGACATAATTGGGTGCTGCTTAACTCAATAGGTGGATTCTCCCAGGTTTGCTTTGTAGAGGGAAATGAGTGAGATATTGAACCCAGAGATCCTCAACAGATCTCAGCCTTCTTGAAGGCTGTGGATCATTGGTTCAAGTCCTTCAAGCAGTGTTTCTATCATTCTTTCTAGCTCCAGGTGGCTATCCAGTTGACAGTCCCTCTAGAACTTTCAGAGAGGAAGCCAAAGAATAGGGAAGGTGGCAAGGGTCTACCAATGTACATAAGATGTCCTTGAGGCCAGTTCACTGATCTAATCCCTGATGCTTCTAGCTGTCCAAAGCCCAGAGGCAAAGATGAACTTGGATGCTTTTCAGAAAATCTCTCACTGTAGCCATCTGTGGGCCATATGGATAAAGTAACGGATCCTCTGCTAAATTCTGTTGCTTCCATAAAAGAAAAAATCAACATGTCTAACAAGGTAGACATCTTGGAACCCCAAATCCAAGAAAAAATGAGATGAATTAGGAGATAAATGTTCTAGCAAAATTCTCTATGACTGAAGGATTCAGCATGGTGGATTGGACACTGAACCTGGAGTCTAAAAACTCTGAGTACAAATGCTGCCTTAGATACTTTCTGGTTTGTGACCCTGGGCAAATCACTTAACTTCTCTGTTCCTCACTTTCCCTCACTTGTAAAATGAAGAGCTTGAGGGAACAGCTGGGTGGCTCAGTGGATTGAGAGCCAGGCCTAGAGAAGGGAGGTCCTAGGTTCAAATCTAGCCTCAGACCCTTCCTAGCTCTATGACCATGGGCAAGTCAATTAACTCCCATTGCCTAGCCCTCATGGCTCTTCTGCCTTGGAACCAATACACAGTATTAATTCTAAGGCGGAAGGTAAAGGTTTTTTAAAAAAAATTAAGAGCTTGATCTTAATGGCCTCTAAAATATCCCTTCTACCATTAAATCTATGATCCTATATAGAAAAGAATTTGAAATCTTTGTAACCACCAAGGAAATCTAAAAATGTACAGAGGAAGAGCTTGAGGGCTGGTCAGAAAACATGACATTTCTAAAGGAGGAAAAAAAGTGTCTGAAGCATTCTGGTTGCCTTGTTACTTATGAGTGGATTAAATGGGGCAGGGGTTGGAAAGGGACACAGAAAAAGTCAATACTCAAAGAAGGTCTATTAATAAGCACACTTTAAATTAGCATTCCAATATAGCTACTGTAATTTGCCCACTCTATATTTCAGGCACCAGGTGACATAATAAATTAAACAAGCTCATTCCAATCACTCACTCTTTCTATCTAGAATTCTAATAACCGGACTTTCTTATGCAAGTCTCATACACTCTGTACTCCCTATCTGCCACAAAGAAGGTCCAGGTTCTACCTGGCAAATCAAGGACTGCTAATTAACAAGATGTGATGAGTGCAAGGTGTGACCGGGAACTATGTGCATTTGGGAAAACTAAGTGATAATTTGGATAATTTTTTTTTTTAAATAAGAAAATGAAGTTTTACTAATAGTTACTTTATTGACATTGATGCCTTCATTCAGTCCATAGCTCAGATAGTGAAGGGTATATATACAAGATATCCTGAGGGAAGAGTGGGAGTTCCACAATATAGTAAGTTGCCATCACTCATTCATTCATTTTCAACATATTGGGTTTGTTACCATGTCGATGGCAAGCCAAGATTTTCAAAAATAGAGAAGCATACTCAATTTGTTGTTGTTCAGTCATTTTTTCAGTCATGTCCCACTATTCATGATCCTATTTGAGATTTTCTTGGCAGAGAGACTGGAATGATTTGCCATTTCCTTCTCCAAATCACTTTACAGATAAGGAAATGGAGGCAAATGGGGTTAAATGACTTGTCCAGGATCACATAGCTAATAAGTGTCTGAGGCTAGATTTGAACTTAGGAAGATGAATATTCCTGATTCCAGGCCTGGCACTCTATCTATGGTGCCACCTAGCTGTCCTGCTTTTCAATGGCATTGTTCCAACTGAAAATATTATTATTGGAAATAATATTTTAGTGGGAGCAAAAAAGGTTTTCTGAACTGTTCAAAAGTTTTTTGTGATTATTTTCTTTATCTCATCTTTTGAATGTCCATTCTGTGTATGTCATATAAGATACTGTAGGGGATAAAATTATATGGTTTGACTAATATATAAGACAATGTGGTCGCTGTTGTTATAACTCAAGTCAAAATGACTTTTTATTTAGCAGCTTTATTTACAAAATAGAGGAAAAGAGTAAAGTAGAGAAATGTGAAAGAGGGTAGGATAAGCAGTCTAGTTTATCACCCTAAATATTTTTCTGGTACCTAGCTCAACTCAGGCAGGGCTAATTAGCCCTCCATTGGAGGTCTCTCAGCTGGAGGACCTTTAACCAGAGGACCTGGTAGTAAATAACCACATGGCCTCTTCTGGAAACTAATCTCTCTAGAAGCCAGGAAAGGAGTCAGCTTTTCACTCACCCACATTGTAGTCCAAAGGGGAAAATCCAAGAATAGTCTTACCAAATGCTGGAGTCCCAGGTTCATGCTGAAGAGGGTCCTACACCAGCCTCCAAAGCCTTGAAAGAACACGAAGACCTCATGATAGGAAGTTTCAGCCACTTTTAAAGACCCTTCTTTGTGTCACTTCCTATTCCTTCCTCCACTCTAGGGGACCAGTTGTAGTCTTTAAATTTGCTTAGGATGGCCCAGGGAGCAGTCGGTTGTTTCTGGAGGTGCAAACCCCTTTAATAAGTAGTTTGTGGACTTCCCCTACTTTAGGGTTAAGTAGGGGTGAATTCGCTTTTGTTGATTAAATTTAAAAGCAGGCAAGGGGAAAGTTAATCCCATCTTCACAATACTCAATATATTGGCATAATAGTAGATGTATAAATGTACCTACACTGTGAAAAAATTTTCCCAGTAGATATTTACAGTCAAAAGAATTTGGAGACCAGTAATGTAGCCTCAAGAGAGCTGACACTGGAGTCAAGAAGACCCGGCTTCAAGTCCTGCCATTTCCCCATACTAGCTACATTATTTGGACAAATAACATAATTTATCAGTCCCTTGACAATTTTTTAAAACTCTTACTTTTTGCCTTAGTGTTAGTTCTAAGACAGAAGAATGGCAAGGGCTAGGCAATTGGAATTAAGCAACTTAAAAAGTTAATCAACAGCCAGATTTGAGCCCAGGTCCTCCAACTCGATCCACCATGCTACCTCGCTGCTCATTCCCAGCAATTTTCTAAGACTATAAGTTGCAGAATAATTGCCTCTTCCTATTGGTAGTGTTCCCTCACTGGGAGTTTGTTATACCAGTGAGATCTTAGGTCCGGTCCAACCCACCCCTACCCCCACAAAAAATCGCGATGCTGGGTTCTGCCTCTTCCTGGACTGCCCATAATGACCGGCTAAGTCACTTAGCTGATAAGTGGCAAGCCAGGAATGCAAACCCAGGTTCTCTGTTTCTCTGACCAGTGTTTGTTTCTCCACACTGAATAGCCTCTCTACGCCCCTTCTATAATGGAGAGGCCAGAGACGCACACACGTACAGCCGGCATAAGAACTCATACAATGCCAGAGCAAACTGACAGAGCAAACAAATACCTATGCCTCGGGTATGAGGTCCAGATTTCTTTTTACCCAGCGACTCAAAGGGCAGTGTTCCACTTGTCAGGCGCACATGGGAGCGGACGTACATGCCAAGCAGATTGCTGGCATTCGGTGAATGTTAATCATTGCGAGAGCATGAACTAGCTTACAAAGCCCGAATAAAAGTGGCAGGCGAAGGTTCTGCTTCCCGAAGACCTGCTGATAGTTTAAAGAGGTGATAATGAGTGAGAAACTGTCTTGGTACTTGCTAGACCCCGTATGACTTAATTAGGCATCCTCGGCAAGTCCTTGCGCTTATTATCGGTCCATCTTCCTCCGTTGGATCTGCCAGCCGGATGGTCAGCCAGTGCCCACCAGCAGAGAAAACCTGATAAAACTCTAGACTCCAGCGGAACTTCTCTGGCAAGGACCCACAGGAATACTTGGAACGCTTCACAAGTCCATTAAACATTAGACTCCAACCTTCCAGTGTGAACAGGGAGACATATTAAGCAGCACCATGTAGCAGATAGAATGCTTTATTTGTAGTCCCAAGTTCAAATCTCACTTTAAATTCTTATTAGCTGAAGAAAAAACAACTGCTTGAACACATGGGCTGATGGGGATATCATTGGGGATGTAGACACTAAATCAGTGGTTCCCACAGTGGGCGCCACCGCCCCCTGGTGGGTGGTGCAGCGATCCAGAAGAGGCGGTGATGGCCACAGGTGCATTTTTGGCTAAGGGGGGGTTGGGTGGGTTTAAGGGAGAAGGAAAGAACATGAAACATGTAACTAGGGGAAAATATTCAAAAATAAAAATTTAAAAAAAAATAAATAAATTCTTATTAGCTGTGTGACTCTGGATTCAGTTTCCTCACGAGGATAAGAATACCTGCAATACTTAGCTCAAGAGATCATGGGATAGTAGCCTCTTAACACAGAAGATCTGAGTTCAAGTCTTGCTGTGTGACCCTGGGCAACTTAACCTCTCAATGTCCGAAGCAACTAAGACTGTGTGTTGTAGAACAGCTGGTCATTTGTAGTGGGTAAGAGAGTTTTCTCACCCAAAGAATGTTCCCTTTTCTAGTGAATTCACAGACAAAAATAATGCTTACTTCGCAGAAAAGTTATGAGGCTCAAATGAGATAAAAAATAAAAATGCTTCAAAAGCCTCAAATCACTATGTAAATACCAGTAATTATTATTGTTATTATCGTTGCTGTTATTATTATCATCCATGGAAATACTACCCAATAACAAAGTATCATAACATTTTACCTGATTTATTGAAGACATTTGAATAATTCCTAATTCGAGGGAAGCTAGAGCCAGGAGAGATTATCAAAGGACAACTATATATCATTAGTGTAAAATAGAGAGTCCTTCTCTAATGCCCCATTCTGTAGGCTAGGAGAGCAGAGCCCAAGCCAAACTCTAAAAAGTTCTAAAGACATGAAGACTTCAAGCCCAGAGGTGGTGAAAGACTGATCTGCCATTCAAGGACCAGATTAGCTCAGTTCTGAGAAGCTTAACACCAAGTTGGCTCCACTGTGATGAATTTTTAGCCAAAGCAATTTTCTAAGACTTTTTACTAAGTCATATGGGAGTTGCAATCCATTTTATGGAGTGAATACTCCCAAAGATCTTGGAAATATTGAAGTATTCATAGGATTTAGAATTGGAAGGAAGGAAAAATCATCTTGTTTTATAGATGTAGCCAGTGTTGCCATGGAGATGTCACCTAGAGTCCATAAGCCAGTGATATGTTGGAATTGGGACTATTAAGTTAAGAATTCAGCAGAGAATTCTGGGAGAAAGTCACTAAAATTAAGGGAGTAAGAAGCTAAAGTTCTTGTTTGTGTGTTTGTGTCTTCCTCCATCTTGTTACCATGTGGGGAGACGCCAAGCATGAAAGCTTTTTGTCCCTCCTATCCCCTAACTTTTCCCTTTTGGAAAGACTTTGATGAACTACTAAGCCTGAATTCCTTCTGCTAAGGTCAAAGATAGTTTTTGTTGTGCAAACAAGGACAGTAATTGGAGCTTCCTTCAGGAACGTTGCCTTTCTCCCTGGCCTCTGAATCAAAGAAAGATGATACCCCTCTAACTGAGCATCTCTTCTGAGGTCTATCTTTCCCTTCTTTCCAAAGAGGGGAAGAGGGGGCAGCTGGGTAGCTTAGTGGATGGAGAACCAGATCTAGAGACGGGAGGTCCTAGGTTCAAATCTGGCCTCAGACACTTCCCAGCTGTGTGACCCTGGGCAAGTCACTTAACCCCCATTGCCCACCCTTACCACTCTTCTGCCTTGGAGCCAGTACACAGTATTGACTCCAAGACGGAAGGTAAGGGTTTAAAAAAAAAAAAACAAAACAAAGAGGGGGAAGAAACCTAAGCAGAAAAGCTATTTTCTGCTCTTATAGTCATAAGTACCTGACTCTGGCCATGCTATATCCAATGAACATTTTGTTCTTTCTTTATTGTCATTGCGTTTCTATTCACATTCATACAAATGAACTTGAAGTCTGCTAAACCCTTGTTATACAATCAAGGCTTGTTTTATGGATAGAGATTGGCGAAGCTACTCAGCCTGGGAAAAGTGGGAGATGCATCTAGTCTCTTGCAAGAGGCATGGAAGGAGGAAGTTAAGTAATGATTACTCCAACAGGATCTTAATCACAGATCTTTGCAGTTACTCTGTGACTAAATAGTACCCAAGTTGAAGGTGGTTTACAGGAGAGAGCGAAAAAAGGGAGAAATTAATAATTTAAGTGAATCAAAAATCTCCCAGGGCAGAAGACTTATATGAACTGGCACAAAGTGAAGTGAGCAGAACCAGGAAAACAACTTAATAACAATAATACTATAAAGATAGACAATTGTGAAAGACTTAGGAATTCTGAGCAACGCAATAGAACCAAGCACAATTCCAGAGGACTCCTGAAGAGTCAATACTCCAGATAGAGAGATGATGAATTCAAAATGCAGACTGACGTTTTCTTTTTTCAGGATGGCTAGTGTGGGAATTTGTTTTGTTTGATATAGGTATATGTAGCAATACCAAAATCTATATTTAGGGGGCAGCTGGGTAACTCAGTGGATTGAGAGCCAGGCCTAGAGATGGGAGTTCCTAGGTTTAAATATGACCTCAGACACTTCCTAGCTGTGTGACCCTGGGCAAGTCACTTGACCCCCATTGCCTACTCTTACCACTCTTCTGCCTTGGAGCCAATACACAGTATTGACTCCAAGATGGAAGGTAAGAATTTTAAATTTAAAAAAATCTATATCTATATCTATATCTATATCTATATCTATATCTATATCTATATCTATATCTATATCTATATCTATATCTATATCTATATCATCTATATCTATCTACCTATCTATATCTATATCTATTTTACTTTTTCAATGTGCAGGGGAAGGAGAAATGGGAAGAAAAAAATTTTAAATAAAAAATTTAAAAATGTCTCCCAGGGTTGTCGTAAGCCAGATAAGGACCAAAAAATAATGGGGGACAGAATCGCTTTCTGGGTGCCCCATAAGAATGAATCCTTTTGGATTCCTTTGTCAATGTACACATTATTGCTATACCCTAGACTTACCTCTTTTGTCATGTAATAGGAAATAGACTTTAAAAGTAGGAAAACAGACTTAGCAGACAGACTAAGGGAAAAAACCTTGGCTGTCAGCCAGGGACATTCTAAATAGAATGAAGGGGGGGGGGAAACTGTTTGCCCTTGAGGACTCTGGTCAGGCTGGGAAAGGAAGAGGGTATGGATGCCTTTATCTGCTTAGTGAGGAGCTCAAAGAGCCTGGAGTTACCACTAAGAGGGAGGACCTGCCAGGGAAGACCAAGTGAGCAAGAAGATCTAGCTGGGGTGGTAGACATCCCAGTCTGAGACAAGCTCCTTGATTAGCATCTCCTGGATATACCTTTCTGTGGGCCCATTTCCTGTGCCATCAAGAGGAGCTGAAGTGGACATGGCTTTGTGAGAGACTCATTTTCCCTTCTAGTCTGTAATAGTCTGATTTGTGTGGTGTAGGCTTTAACCCATTCTCCCAGCCCCTGTGTGGTCCCTAGTGATTATATTCAGCTTGATCTTTCCCCATTATCCCTGACCCTCGATTATTATTAAAAGCCTGCGTTTGTAATTCTTGTGTCCTTGTACTACCCTGTCACTTCTTGGTTTCACAGACTCCCTGGCTAGGAGGATCAGTGTGGCAGTTAAGGCCCAACAGTCACTCCTGTCAACTGCCATTTCCCAAACTGCCAAATCCAATTTCCCCAGCTTGTTAAGTCCCCACCTATTGTCCATTCCTGTCTCCTATTCACTCCTCTGAACCCAGATAAAAATATAAGTTAACCCCAGTTTTTACCTTAAGAATCAGCAGCAACTTGTGTTCTGGTGGGGATATTAAAACAGTGAGGGACTTCCTTCAGCCTGCTCCCTCATCACCATCCTACTAAAATGTGGACATTAGCATCTTCTAACCTGTAGGTTGCATGAAGAGGCTACCTCCCATAGAGCAGATATCCCTTAATCCAATTAACCCAGATGAGAAAACTAAAACTTAGAGAAGGACAGAGACAGACCCAGAGTCATATAGCCCAGCTTGTATCGAGGGGAGAAATGGTCCACTTTGTTCATCATCACCAGCACCAACTGCTAATCAACCACCATCTTCCTCATTGCTCACTTTCTATACTGTTCGCTGTCAATTAACTCTCATCAATAGTCAGATGGATGCTGAGAGTCCTAGGGGTGGCAGCACCTCCAAGGCTTGCTTCCAATCCCACTCCTATGGATATTATGGGGGGACTTGATTCCTAAGGAGAAGAGCCCAGCCTTTCTCATCAACTGCCTTCCAGGGTTACACACAAGGTGGGTAGGTCAGCCTAGCTGATGTAACAGGGACCATGAGGGAGAGACAGCAGGGAGCATGTACCGCATTGACAGCCATCTTCTCTCTGATCCTGATGGAGACAGCCTGGGGCCTGCATCCAAGAGTCTTGGGACTGGCAGTTCTTCCACCCTAGTGCCCAAAACCATCATCCTGGGAAGCAACTCCAGTGGAGATGGAGACTGGCAACTGCTCCTGGCAATGGTACGTCCATAGCTACTGAAAGTCCAGAAAATAAGATTCTTGCCACAAAAGTCCTTGGCAATGTCAAATGATTCAATATTGGAGGGCAGCTATGTGTGTCAGTGGTTTGAGAGCCAGGTTTAGAGATGAGACATCCTGGGTTCAAATCTGAACTCAGACACTTCCTAGATGAGTGACTCTGGGCAAATCACTTATCCCCCTAATATTACCTAGCCCTTACCATTCTTCTGCCTTGGAAGAAATACACACTATTGATTCTAGACAGAAGGTAAGGGTTTCAGAGAAGAAGGAAAAAGAAACTGATTTTATTCTATCCATTAAAATGATTTTAAAAGGGGAGGCATTAACATTTGCTTTGCTACTTCAGCCCAAGGACCACAGGACCTTTTCCATCTGATTTGCAGGTGAAGTCTTCTCTATATGTTGTCTCCCCCAATAGAATGTGAGCTCCTTGATAGCAGGGCCTTTTTTTCTTTTCCATTTATATCTCTGCTACCTTAGTACAGTGCTTTGCATATGGTAAAATCTGAACAAATTCTTCATTCATTCACCCAGGAGTAGTGATTTGAAGACAGGTTTCTAATACCAGTTACAAGACTCTTTCCACTATCCTGTGCTAACTCCTATCTTCTCTATTCATCTTATCTAATTAAACTCTCTATCATTAAAAGTGAGGACTTGGAGGATGAGAAAACAGAATTTCCTTGCCCAAAGTCACAGGACAAGTAGGCGGAGCCCTGGAAAGAAGACCTGGCCTGGAGTCAGGAATATTTATCTTCCTGAGTTCAAATTTTGCCTCAGACACTTACTAGCTGTGTGACCCTAGGCAAGTCACTTAACCTTGTTTGCCTCAGTTTCCTCATCTGTAAATGAACTGGAGAAGGAAATGGAAAGTCCCTCCAGTATCTTTGTAAGAAAATCCCAAATGAGATCAGGAAGACTCAGACACAAGTGAAATGACTCTGCAACAAAAACAGAGGAAAGCCTAGAACCCAGGCTTTCTGACTCTTAGCCTAGTCTTCTTTCCATGACTCCATGATGCTTCCCTGCTGCAGAAAAGGAGATTCTGGGAGCAGCCAGGAGAGCGCTACTGCTCAGAATAGTTCCCTGCATTCATCAAGAGCTGGGACAGAAAGTTGGAATGGGACTTGAGGACCTAATGTAGAAGACTAATCCAAAGTAGGCAAGAGGGACCGATGCATGCCAAGCTCTGTCAGGGTAGGTTCCAGGGAAATTGCCTCCGTCCTAAAATGTTTCCTAAGTCTGCCCTTGCCCACAAGCCTCTCCTTGGCA
The DNA here is from genome assembly GCF_016433145.1 of Gracilinanus agilis. Taxonomy (NCBI): domain Eukaryota; kingdom Metazoa; phylum Chordata; class Mammalia; order Didelphimorphia; family Didelphidae; genus Gracilinanus; species Gracilinanus agilis. Next base: position 607,438,447 of record NC_058131.1, on the reverse strand, counting down.
GTCTTGGGTGGAAAGGATTACTTTCAAGAACACTTAAGAATTCAAAACTTGATTTTCTTCGGATGGGAATTCTATTTAGGCCCTTCAGAGTTTGGCGATTCGTGGCATTCATGCCAAAGGTGGCATGAGGTGAGCAGCTTTTCGGTGGTGAAGTCATCGAGTGGGAGCACAAGGGACAACAGCAAGATTGTGAAACTGGGAAAGGATCGGGGTTATAGGTCAGGGTATCAAAGGAGGGACCCAGTCCTGGTGGATATAAGCAGGGATTCAATTGTAGACATCAAGGGGTTACAGTGAATAGAGAACTGGCCTTGGACTTGGGAAGACTTGATTCAAAATGGGCCTCTGACTTTAGATGTGTGACCCTGGGCAAGTCACTTATCCTCTGTCTGCCTCAGTTTCCTCATTTATAAAATGAAAATAATAACATCTACATCCCAGAATGGTTGTGAGGAGAAAAATGGCTTTGTAAATGTTAAAATACTATATAAATACTATCCATTATCATTATGGGGCTTGGTTATAAGGGATAAGGAAAGAACCCAGTTGGGGGATGCAGTGCATAAGGCCAGAGTGGGATGAGCAGAGCTGGTTATGGATCTGGGTACCTCACGTCTTCTTTGCCTGAGAGCTAGATTGATCTTAGGCTCTGAGACGGACCTACCACTGTAAATGGAGGTTAATTGGTCCCGATTTGGGAAGCTGTTGAGCCCTTGGGTTAACTTCTTTCCTCTGTCTCAAGGGAATAATTAGAAAAAAAAATCTTGGCCTGCTTAATTTAAAAAGGTTCGGAAAGAACCTGAATATAAAAGATTATACAATAAAAAAGGAAGAGAGAGTGATAATGAGATCAGGCACCTTTAAGATTTGTGTGTGGCCAGGAGGAAAATTCTTACTCCCTACCACAAGTTTAGAGGTGAATACGAAAGATAAAATGGATCATTTGAATTAAATGAACAAAAAAAATTTATCTAGGAAAATAGGGAAAGCCTTGATTAGGAAAAAACCAAAAACCTTTGTATGTTTTATCTCTTAAGTGTAAAATGCCTCTCCAATTTTATTTGATTGTATCAGACATCTCTGATAAAGATTTATTATCCAAGATATATGTGGAATTAAAAATATATGTAAAACCTAGAAGTATTCCACAATGGATAAATGATCAGAGGATATGAACAAACAATTTTCGAAAGAAGAAAGCCTCAGTATTAGTAATTATACACAGGATTGCTCTAAATCCCAAGGAATGAGAGCAATACAAATAAAAACCTCACAAAGAAAGTGAATAATCAATGAGGGATGGATTGTGGAAGGCGAATCACACTAATGCACTGTTGGCTGAGCTGTGAAGAGATCTAACCGTTCTGGAAAACATTTTGGAAAGATATTAAAAAAATGACTAATCAGAGGCAGCTGTGGCTTGGTAAATTGAGAGCTAGGTCCAGACACAGGAGATCCTAGGTTCAAATCTGGCCTCGGACATTTCCTAGCCGTGTGACCCTGGACAAGTCACTTAACCCCCATTGCCTAACCCTTACCGCTCTTCTGCCTTGGAACCAATGCACAGGATTCATTCTAAGATGCAAGGTAAGGGTTTATTTTTTTTTAAAGTTCTAAAATGTTCATACATGGCAACCCAGAGCTGCCACTTCTAAGCATTTATTCTGTAGATATTAAAGATAGAAATAAAAGTCCCATATAACCAAAATATTTACAGTACTCCTTTATATGGAAGTAATAAGCTGGAAACAACGTAGATATCGACTGATTTGGGAATGGTTAGACCAATGATTGTACCTGAACAATGATAATAACAAATGATAATAATATCTAACATTTACATAGTGCTTACTATGGGACAGGCACTATGACAAGTGCTTTAAATTTATTCTCTCACTTGTTTCTCACAACAACTTTGGGAGGCATTTTAACGACCCCCATTTTACAGATGAGGAAACTGATGCAAAGAGGTTCACTGACTTGCCCAGGGTCACTCAGCTAGGAAGTAGCCGAGGCCAAATTTGAACTTGGGTCTTCTTGATTTCAGACTGGGTGATCTATCCACTGTGCCACTCAACTGCCTAACGAATGCAAGGGAACGTTTCTGTGCCACAAGAAGTGAAGAATACGAAAAACTCAGAGAGAACATATATAAAGTGGTGCAGAACAAAATAAATAATCGAGAAAACCACATATACAATGACTGCAATAATATAAATAGAAAGAGGAAAAAGGGAAACTGAGGGCTGTGCAATTATAATGACTGAGCTAGTTTCTGGAAAAGAATTGATAAAATATATAAAATATAGATCTCTTTTCTCTTGGTAGTGGCAGGATGCTAGTGAGTATAGAATATTGTATATACTGATATGCTGTTGCTTTTCCCAACAGCTTCTCCCTCCTTCTTCCTTGTAACAAGGCTTAAAACACTCCCTACTCTCAAGGAGCTCAGAATCTAATGGGGGAAACCATTGACAAACAACTATATTTATATGTGTTTATGTATATGGTGTTAACACACACTATATATAAATATATATATGTATATGCATATATACATATATATAAACATATTAGAGGTAATCTTAGAGAGGAGAGAAGTCATTAGTGTTCAAGTGGATTGGAGAACCAAAGAAAAGAAATTTTATTTAAATTCACAACAAACTGCATTAAAGATTTGAGAAATAACCTGTTGAGACATGTGCAGGATTTAAGTAACCACAACTATAAATATTTTTAAAGAAATAAGGTGCTTAACTATCTGGAGTGATACTCACTATTCTTTTCTGGATAGTGCCAATATAATTAAAAATGGCAGTTCTAGCCAAAATACATTACCAAATCAAATGACCAAATATTACTATATAGACTTGGAAAAATTACTATATAGACTTAGGCAAAATAATAATAATGTTCACGTAAAGGAATAAAAGGTCAAAAATAACAAGAGATATAATAAAATAGTAAGAAGGAGAGGAACTTGGGATGACCATATCTTAAACAAAGTAATATTTGTTAAAACTACATGATAATGGGTCAGAAAAAGTAAGGTAGATCTCTGGAATAGACTAGATAAATGAGACCTATAAATATGATAAATTTAAGAACACAAAGCATGGGAGAAGGAACTCAGCAAAAAGATTCTGGGAAAGCTGGAAAATAATTCTGGCTTATATTAGTTTTATATAAATACCTTATGCCTTATTCAATGATAAATGAATAAATAATTAAACAGAAAAAGCACACTATTAAAATCAAAGAATAGAAAGTTCTGTGTTTCATATAACCCTTCAGTTATGGATAGGGGATAAATTTGTAAACATATACAAACCAGGAGAGATCATAAAAGACAGTATTAATCACATAACATTCAGTAGCTTTACATAAATAAAACAAATTCAGCTTGAATTAGAAGAAATTAGAAGAGTTAGAAGAAGCATTAGAAGAAAAAATAAAGGCTGGGAGAAATCTTTATTTTAAATAGTTCTGATTAAACTCCAAAACCTGTAGGTGAAGAACTATTAAGTAGACAAGTAGTCAAAAAAGTATTAACAAATAGTGCTCAAAACTAAAAAAATATAAAATATGAAGAATCTGAAAATTGTTCAAATAGGAAATGATCAGAAAATTACAAAATAAAAAAAAACCCAAGGTATAACCTCACCTGCCAAACTAACAAAGTTGGGAAAACACTTTTGGGAAAGTTGCACTCAGGCAGGCTTGATTCACAATAGAGTTGTAAATTGATTTGACCATTCACCATGAAGTTGCTCAGTCATTTCAGTCAGGTCCAAACCTTTGAGACCCCATTTGGGATTTACTTGGCAAAGATACTGGAGTGGTTTGTGATTTCCTTCTCTAGCTCATTTTACAGATGAGAAAACTGAGGCAAACAGGGTTAAGTGACTTGTCCAGGGTCACATAGCTAATAAATATCTATGACCAGATTTGAACTCAGGAAGATGAGCCTTTCTGACTCTAGATCTGGCACTCTATCTACTACACCACCTAGTTGCTCTTCATCATGAAGTCAGCAGACTGGAAATAGTTAGCCACTCTGTAGGACACTCTGGATTAAGGATCATGGCTCTTCAGTTACATGTGATTATGCCTTTGTGGAATTAGACATCTCAGCCTTTACCACAGGGGCTACCAATAGACAGAACACATTGCCCAATGCATAGACATTGGCTCTTTCATTTTAAATTAAGGAGATTGAAGTCTATGATTCTGTGAGTTTGGAAGGTGAGAAGAAGAAGGAGCCATCCTGAAGTTCAGGAGTAGAGTTTGAAGTCAGTCAATAGATGGTCCCAAAGAAACATTATGGGACTCTTCCTAGCTAGTGCATCTATGTATTTTTCCCCATCTACACTGCTGTAGTAATTTTATATAATGGTAAACTGATTTCGTTCTATATCACTTCATCACTTCTATATCATATCCTTCCATTGCATTTTATTATTTTGGGTTCCATGGTGGTATTTTTGCCATTTTTGTGAGTGTGAGGTATTATTTTAAGTTGTCTTGATTTATATTTGGTTGTTGGTATTTAAAAAAAACTTTTCGATGCCTTTTATTTTTGTAGTATAGTCATTTCTGGACATAGTTCTGTAATAGGGAACTGTTCTAGTGGGATGTGAGATGATACAACCCACATAGGAACTCCCCAGGGCCAGTAAAGCACAAAAACTTTGGCTTGTAAAAAACACAATTTATTTTATAGGGGGAATCAGGAAAACAATAGGTAAGACTCTAACAATCATAGAAACTAAGCTCCACCCAAACTTCTACAACTCCTGCAAAAGGAGAGCCTTCTGTTTCTTCTCTGGACCCTGCCTACAACTCCCTGATATTACCTAAAAAATCCCAACGCTATCTGACTCTAACCTGATCTATCCTTTAGAGATTAACAAAAAAGGAAAGGGAAAAAGCCTGGGTTTGGCTGCCCTAAGTAACCCAAAGTCCCAGATGAAAGTCTTTGGATTATCTTGGTCAAAGAGGATTTCTAGAGATGGTCTCTGGCAGATGATCTCTATATTCAGGATAACAGTTTTCTCCAAAGCAGATCCTCAACCTAGGAGTCAAATAACCTCTCCATGAAATTATGACTATCTAGGGAGAATCTCTCAGAGCAAAACTTCCTTTCATCTTGATGAAAAAGCAAGGCAGAGAGTCAAACTTTCCTTCAAGGTCAGTTGAAATCCAAGAAGGAAATAGTGACAGTTTCAAAAAGTCATACTCCCATAATTCCTCCCTCCTTCCCAGAACCCTCTCTGAGGGCTTATATCAAAATTCCTTCTTTTAGCTACTCCCTGAAATCACTCTATCTATCCCTAACTTATTCCTACAGTTCTCCCTCATCCAGGAAGACTTCCTTTAAAAAAATTAATGATGTATTTTTTACATTATTTTCTTCTCCCAATATATCCTTTTTTTGACTTCCCAATAAGTCATTGCTAATAGTATTACACTGAAATGAGCAGCAGTCACTCACCCAGAGGGGACCCAACCTTTAGTGTATATATGGATGTAGGAGAGTAAGCCCAGACAGGCTACATAACAAAGAACATACATACATAAATTCTGTTGTCTACCATGCTTCATTTTGAAAGGTTCTTGAAGACAAGAATTGCTTCAATTTTTGTCTGTATCCCCAAAACTTAAGTTAATACTTGGTAGAGAGTGAATGCTGAATATGTGCTTGTCCTTTGATTGATTTTGCAATCTAACTCAGAAGCTGCAAACTATTTTCATGACTTTAGAAAGATGCCTATTAGTTTTTATGCTCTATTTAGGCTTTAGGGCTTCCATTCTCTCTTTTTGGTGTTAGGAAAAGCTTCAGACCCACAGCATACACTGTGAAGGTACACAGTCACTAACCAATGGACCCAGAATGTTGAGTTGCCTCTACTAGGGTAGAGGTTGAACTCTTCTCTATTGGGAGTTCTTTCCTGAAGTCATTAATCTACATTCTGCTTGCCCCAAAAGGCTGCTCTGGCCCACCCACATTTATCCCTGCAGCTTTTCAATTTCTGTCCACTCCCCCTTTTTATCTATCCTCCATTGTTTATACCTCAACCCAAAGCATTCATCGGTAGTAGGCACATTCAAAAACCCAAGTCCTCAATAAATGTAGGTTCTCATTTTAAAAATTAAATAAACAAACCATAATATAAAAAGGGAAGGCACATGTCTCATTTGGTCCTCTGCCTGAATATTTTTTAAGTCCATAGGACAATCCTGATTTCCTTAGCATTGTTTGCTTTCTTGAGGAACTGGTTAGTATGCAATCTCAGATCTCAAGAAGACTCACTCAAGGACAATTTTGTGCTCAGCAATTAGTGGCTGAGAATCAAATACACAAAGCTAGTTTGCTCTGAATATGCTGTGCTAGTCAGACCACATCTGGACTATCATGTTTGGTTTGGGGTTCTGAGTTTTAATAGAGAGGGTCAGGAAGAAGCTGCGGCATGTCCAGAGAAGGGTGAGCAAGATCATGAGGGAATGTGAATCCATTTTATCTGGTTGATGGAGGCATCTGGTAAAGATGGATGAGCAGTGAAAAATCCAGAACAGGCAGGTCCTCCTAGAACCCTTCTTCGTCTCACTAAGATTTCTGAGCAAAGAAATGAGAATACAAATATGGAAAAGTCAAGTTGAAAGGTTCACTTAGAGTCAAGAAGATAATGTAATGACAGTTGCTGCTTCTGGATCCTCATCATTTGATCATTTTGGGGTCCAGAATTCAATAATATGTATGTACACATACACATGCTGTTCTCCTCCTCCTCTCTGACCTCCTTCCCCTGTGACCAGTGCACCAGAGCTTGACTGAGGCTAGAGGAATTGACCCAACATCCCTGAACAGCCATTCCTGAGGACAAAGGTGCCTTTTGACCTCAATCAACACAATGACTTACCAAAGTCACTTTGACCTTCTTTAAGTCGAAGAGGACAGGGACTGACTCCTCAGTTCCACCCACCAAAATCCATCCATATCCAAGAACAGAAAGTTGTTGCTAGTTATCCTCACTCCTTCAGCCTCTCCCTACCCCCAGCTTTAACTGGTGGCAATTCTTGGGATGGGGAGGCAAAGGCAAGGTCTGAGCCCTAAATTGTGGCTCATCTCTGGACCACTCCAGAAAGTATCAATGGGGTCCCCTGCTAAAAGACCACCTAATACCTCTATTCCCTTTTGAGAAAAATTACTTCTTCCGTCTTCCCACACAGACCTCAAAGCTGAAGACACTCTCTGCCTCCCCCATTTCCCTACCCATCGCACAATAAGGATTATGTTTCTACATGCCCACGGATGACCAGTCTCCAATCTGGGGCAGTAACTCTGACCAAACTCAGGAAATTTTTATTGCTCCCAGCTCTGAACAGTTCCAAGTCAAAGAACACATAACTCAATGAAGAAATTCTGCAGCATAATAAATCTTAAAGATAAGATTCATTTAATAATCTAAGTTGAAGTATTGGTGGATAGAATGAATAAGGCAGCAATGGAAAAATTAAATTGAATAATAAAAATATTAGTGAAGCAAAATGTTAGAACAATTAATAAATACAAGAATTGAAGCAACTTCTAGGGAAATGATAGTCAAGGTCTAAAAACATCTTTGGAAACATCAATAACAAAGTCAAACTAAGTCAAGGTAAGATTAAGAGATAATTAAATTAAACTGAACAATAAACTCAGAATGTAACAAAACTTTAAAAAAAAAGCAACTAATACATATACAAGACAAAATAACAGGTTGGAAGACAAAGCAAGAAATAGTACATTAGATTAATTGGAGTCCTGGAAATCTCTTTGAAATCAAGCATTGCTAACAATAAGACTAGTAGATATGATAGAATTCCATCTGAGATATTTAAAATCCTAAAAGATGATCTTATCAAGGTGCTGCACTCCATATGCCAGCAAATTTGGAAAACTCAACAGTGGTCACTGGGTTGGAAAAGATCAGTTTATACTCCAATCCTGAAGAAGGGCAATGCCAAAGAACATTCCAATTATGGTACAAATTGCGCTCATTTCACATTAAGATTCTACAAGCTAGGATTCAGCAATATGGGAACTGAGAATTATCAGAAGAGCAGGCTGGTCTTTAAGAGGCAGAGGAACCAGAAACCAAATTTCCAACAGTCACTGGATTATGGAGAGAGCAAGGGAATTCTAGGAAAACATCTGTTTCGTTGACTATTCTAAAATCTTTGACTGTGGATCACAACAAAATGTGGCAAGTTCTCAAAGGTATGGGAGTGCCAGATCATCATACTGTCTTCTGAGGAACCTGTATGTGGCCAAGAAGCAATGAAGAGTACCGGATACAGAACAGTACGGAAAAACTGACATAGACTGATGAAAAGTGTGGTATACATAGCTAGGGAAATAATAAAAACAATGACTACAATGATATAAATTGAAAGGACAACAACCAAAAAAAAAACAGTTGAAACTGAATGCAGGGAAAATATAAAGTACAAGCTGATCCTCAAAGTAAGAGATATGAGAAGATACTTCTTTTTGCTTCTTTGCAGACATTGGGGTTCATAGATCTTGAACTTTGGCTAAAATTTGTTTTTCCTGAATTTTCCCCTCTCAAGTCTCTCTTTTTTCTTTCTAAATAAAAAAAAAAAGTTCTTTGTTATAGTGGGTTACTCTATGGGAAAGGGAATAAAAGGATATAGAAAAAAAATCTAGGTGTTATAAATATTAGAGATACCAATAAAAATCTAGTAAAATATACCTAGAGTTGTTTTTTTTTTGACAAGTTGGGCATGGAACTTGTACCTCAATTTTTCAATATAAATACCAATGAATTTCAGCTAGATAAGAGATTTTAATACAAAAAAAAGACAAAATAATATATTATACATTATTATATATCATTATATATAATTTGTTGATTAAATTACATAGAATATAGAATAATTGTATAATATTATATAACATGTAACATAGTATGGTTGATTTGTAATATATTATAAGTTATGTAATAAAAACAGTTTAAATCAAGTTATAATGTAAATGTGGAAGAAATCAACCAATACGTTTCTCAGTTATAAAGGGAAAATTAATTTATTTCACTTCAATAAGCATAAGGAATTACTGAGTACAAGATCAAAGTGCTTGACTAGGCTAAACCTAAACATTTATATCCAACAAAAACCAATATAATCAAAATAATAGATTAAAAAAATAATTATGGAAAATATGAGACAAAACTTTACATCTAAAATGTATAGGGAACTATTTAAAAACCAGAGTGGTAATTCTTGTTCTATAGTGAATAAATGGCCAAAGGATATAAACAGACAATTTCCAAAAGAGAAGAAAAAACACAAATTGTTATCCTTTGAAAAAATGTTCAATTTCATTTTCATCAAAGAGATGCAAATTAAGTAACTTTAAGTGTCATCTCACACTTCTCATCTTGGCAAAAATATTGAAGAACATGGTTCTGTGAAAAGAAGACTGGATTTGAAGTCAGAGGACTTTAGTCCGAATCTTAGTTTTGTACTATATGTACAAAGTGAGTAAGTCAGAATCTCTCTGAGACTCAGTTTCTTCTCTAAATTTAGACAATTGGACTTTGTGATCTCTGAGGTCCTTTCTGGGCAGTGTGGTGGTACAGTGGGTAGAGCACTGGGCTTGGAATCAGAATGACTCTTCTTGGGTTTAAATTCAGCTTCAGATACTTATTAGCTATGTGACTCTGGGCAAGTCACTTCACCCTCTTTGCCTCAGTTTCCTCAACTGTAAAATGAGACAGAGAAGGAAATGGCAATGTACTTCAGTATCTTGTAAAGAAAATCCCACATGGGATCATGAAGAGTTGGTCATGACTGAAATGACTGAACAACAAAGCACCTTCTAATTCTAAATCTATTATTCTGTGTTTTTAATGAGCCCTACATAAAAATCAATTCTGGGATAGGAGGAGAACTGAAGAATGAGGTTTAATCGTTATTAGTGGCAGAACTGCAAAATTTAAAGAATCTTTTTGAAGAGGAACCTGGCATCACCCAGGAAGAATTACCATAATAATCATACCCTTTGAGTCAGCAGTCATTTTTTTAAAGTTATATACCCTGAGGTGTTTTCAAAACTAAGAAAATCAGTTATATATTCAAGATTTTCCTGGAATATATGTATATACATGCATACATATTTATATCTCTATCTTTTTAACTATCTATATATCTATCACCTGTCTATTTTTTAAAACAAAACTATAAGCTGAAACAACCTAAATGTTGAATGATAAGAGAATTGTCAGATAAACTAGTCCATTAATACAATGGAATGCTACTTTCAATCAGGACTGACAAGTTAAAAACAATACAAAGAAATATTGAAAAATTCATGAAAGAATGTTAAGAGCAAAAAAGAAAAATCAGCATAATAGAACATACAGCAATTACTACAACATAAGAAGAAAAATGAATGAAAATGAAAGAACATGCTAAGAATTCTAATGAGGACTTTGAGAAAGCAATCAAAACGTTGTTATGAAACTATAGACATTAATATTCATAAATTTAAATGTAAAGAATTACCAAGGAAGCATAGATTGGTTTGACAGTCAACAGTATTTACAATAACAAATTTTTAAAAAATAATATTATTTGGAAGTAAATAGAAATGTTTAGCCTGGGGAAGAGAAGATTCAGGTGACCATAATAGCAGTCTTCAAAGTTTGAAACACTACCACATAGAAGAAGAAGTAAATTTGTTATTTGTGGGTCCAAAAGACAAAACTAAGAGGATGGGTTGATAATACCGAGGCAGACTTTGGCTAAGTATGAGGGAAAAAAAATAAGATGGACCATGGCATAAGTGGGTAAAATTCAGTACATAAGGAAGGAAACAAACAATTAGTAAGCATCTACTATATGTAGTATTGTGGAAGCACTTTACAGATATTGGTTCAACTGATCCTTACAAAACCCTGTAAAATAATTGTTTTTATTATCCTCATTTTACAGTTGAGGAAACTGAGGCAGAAAAAATTAAGTGACTTGCCCAGAAATATACAGCTAGTAACTTTTTGAGGCTGGATTTGAACTCAAGACTTTTTGACTCCAGGTCCAGCACTCTATTCACAAAGCAGATATGTATTCTTGCCTCAGATAATTATTGATTGGACTCAGGTTCAAGTTACTAAACTTTCAGAATCTCAGGTTTCTCAACCCCTATAAAGCAATACTTGCCTCAAAGGTTATTGTGAGAATCAAAAGATCCAATAACTGAACATAAGTAAGGCATATCTGGCTTCCCGAAGTACTTGTATGGATCTGAGATTTTCAGAGCTGAATTTGGACACTTATCAAAGACCTCTTTCAATTATAATTCTCCTCTAAAATATCATCAAAGTAGCAAGTGACCTTCAGTTTTGCAAATGCTAGCAGGTCCTACCCAGTAAGAAGGTTTGACTACAGACACTGATGACTATCCATTAAGCTATGTTTGTAGAGCTGCGTGTCACCAGAGAGTGAATCACAGAGTGATGTTTTGGGGGTTTCTTTTCTTTCCTTTCCCCCCACCCAAGTCTTTTTTTTAAAACCCTTGTACTTCGGTGTATTGTCTCATAGGTGGAAGATTGGTAAGGGTGGGCAATGGAGGTCAAGTGACTTGCCCAGGGTCACACAGCTGGGAAGTGTCTGAGGTCAGATTTGAACCTAGGACCTCCTGTCTCTAGGCCTGGCTCTCAATCCACTGAGCTACCCAGCTGCCCTCCCCACCCAAGTCTTGAAATTGTTAGGATTGTCAGTTATAGTGGGGCTGGACAAGGATCTGGATAGGTGTCTAGAGTACCCATACTTTTGAAGTGATGAACCCTTGAGATGTTGAAGTTGTAGATTTTAAAAATTAATATCCAATATCTCCAAGTTTAATATTTATAAAGTTTATTATTAGAACTAGGGGGAACTCACCTAAGCCACTCATGTGGAAGAGAGACAGGGGGAGGAGAAACCGAAACTAATATATGAACCATATAACGATGCACACACACGAAAGGGAAAGAGAATTGTGGGAAATATAGTCTAAGGGTTCAAGATTCTAATTAATATATTCCCCCCCTGTGATCCTTTGGGAGACCAGTCTCCCGAATGGATCATGGAAACATAATCAAATTAAAACTTAAAATAATTTGGGGATAAATAGGAAATAAAAGAGGAAAAGAACAAAAGCAATGTTAGACATTGTCTAAGAGTTCAAGATTCTAACTAATACAAAGTGAATTCAAAGACCTAGCTCAACATAAAGAGAGCCATAGTACATTTTCCTTTTTCAGTATCACCTTGAAAGGTACATGAGGGGTCTGGAAGTCAATCAGTTCTATTTTTTTCCAGAGAGATGCAAAATACTTAGCTTAGCATTTTAAGCCCTCCATGATCTGACCCCAACTAACATTCCCAATGCTGCCTCTTACCAAAAGAATAAGTGAATTAATGAAATATATGTTAAGCTCTTACTACTATGACTATGTAGCTAGGTGGCACAGTGGATAGAGCATTAGGATTTAGATCAGGAAAACATCTTCCTGAGTTCAAATCCAGCCTCAGACACAGCTATAACACCCTGGTCAAATCATTTAACTCTATTTGCCTCAGTTTCCTCATCTGTAAAATGATCTGGAGAAAGAAATGGCAAACCACTCCAAGTATCTTTACCAAGAAAATCCAAATGAGGTCACAAAGATATGACTGGAACAACAAAAAATGTCAAACACTGTGCACGTGCTGGGTTTACAAAGAGAAAAGCAAGAATCCCTCCTTTCAAGGAGCTCTCCTTCTAATGGTGTAGACAGCAAATATAGCAGACTTCAGCTGCAAGTCAGATGGAAATATTCCATGGTCCGCATTAAAGCAAAAGGTAATGGATCTTCTTTAGTGTCATTTTCATGAATAAAATCCTCTCTATTTCTGATGTTGAACCATTTGACAGTCAAGAACTTTGATAATGAGAACTTCCTTTTCTAGGTCTTCAATAGCTGTGGTTGCTGAGGTGGTGGAGGCGGAGTTGCCTGTGAAGGTAATGCCAAATCTGGTATTTCCACAAAGGCGGGCACCCTGGAAGATGGAGCTGGTGACTGGGTTGGAAGTAGGAGTAGTGAGGTGGGGACTGACCCTGATTATTCCCAGAGTTCTTCAGCTTATCTGCTTGTTGACATCAGGGGATCATGTTCAGTGCCTCTTAAGTCACTGATATATTAAGTAACTGTTAGGGTTCCCTTTTTGTACAAGGGTTGCTCCCTTTGTTGATCACTATGTGAGATCAGACTTGATAGGGAGAGTGTTTTAAATGTTTTATTCTCCTGTATTCTAGCCCATTTGAATTAATGACTAAATAATTAATTAATTTAAAGATTATGATTAAGATTTTAAGATCAAGATAATTATAAAGACTAATAATTAATAGATTAATTAATATATTTTAAAATATCCATCTTGCTTCAGTGCCCCCATCCATGCTTTTTCTCACCAACTGAAGAGAATTCCAACTATTTGAACATTATCCATCTTCTTCTTTCTTCTTTTTTCTTCTTTCTTCTCTCTTCTTCTTCTTTCTTCTTGTTCTTGTTCTTCTTGTTGTTGTTCTCCTCTTCCTCCTCCTCCTTCTTCTTCCTTCTTCCTTCTTTCTTTTTCCCTTGCCTTCCATCTTAGAATCACTACTATGTATTTGTTCCGAGGCAGAAGAGTGGTAAAGGCTAGGCAATGGGGGTTACGTGACTTGCTCAGGGTCCCACAGCTAGGAATTGTCTGAGGTCAAATTTGAACCCAGGATCTCCCATCTTTGGGTTTGGCTCTTAATTCACCAAGCCACCTTGCTGCTCCCAATAAATATCATTAAATATAAATTTATTATTATGTTACTAAATACAAATAAGATTTTGGAGGGAAGGCATTGATAGTTGGGGGGGAATCAGGAAAAGCTTCTTGTGCTGAAAATGATGCTTGAATTGCATCTGAAAGGAAGAGAGGGACTTTTTGAAGCAGAGATAAGGAGAGACTACATTATAGGCATAAGGAAAGCTGATGAAAAGGCAGAGAAACAGATGGCATGTGTGGGGAGCAGAGAGAGGGCCATTTTGGGTGGATATAGTGGCTTATTCATCTGTGCATCCCTTTCAGAGTGCCTTGCATACAGTTGGTGTTTAATGCTTGTTGGATAAATGGCGAGGTCTATTTTGTACAGTTTGTCTCAACACTGATCCTTTTAAGCTATTGCTAGGTCTTAATGGCTTTTTGTGATTAACTTTTCAGAAGCCAGTCAAGCTATAGGAGATTAAAAACCTTTTTATGAGAAGGCAGCAATATTTATGTGTAAGTCTCATATTTATGCATTAGATGAAATGTTCCAGTTTCAGCTTTGGGTAAAAACCATTCTTTTCCTCCTTCCCTCTCAACCCCCATCTCCTTTTACAGAAATCAGGAAAGTTAAAAGGTAACTTTGAGGGGGAGCAGATGTCTCAATTTTAAAGCTACAGAAATATCCAACACTCTGCAACTGTGTGGGGAAAGTTTTAAAGAAATTTTCTGGGATGATAGGTAACTCAAAACAGAAGCAAGCAAACAAACAGAAAAATAGGTTGTATTCTGTGCAGTTTATGGTTAAACTCTCATCTCTGTGTTCTGTGGTTGCAGGCCACAAAACATGTGATTAGGGACCTCGATGGAGAACCTAGCTGTGAGTCAGACCTTCTGATTTTCCTTGGCACTGAATCTGCTGAAAACAGAATCTGGTAAACTGTCTCCTCTTCTTCTCCCCTCCCAGTCCTTCTTTTACCCTCATCTTTCACCCTGAAAATGGGGGGGTTGGTAAAAGAGATTCTGTACCCCCAGAGGAAAGAAAAAAGAGCCAAGTCTCTCTCCGGACTACTTTTCCTAGACTGTAGACTACTCTTCTGTGATCAGAACCCCTGGTCTTTAGCCAGAATACTAGTTGCTCCTGAATCCCTCCTCAGGACACTTTGGATACCAGAAAAGGCTGATTACTCAGAAATGGAGGAGGGAGGAAAAATTTGACTGTCTGGGAGCCCTCTGCTGAGTAGCTGAGATCAAAATATTAAAAAGGGAAGGAGAGCAATAGGTGTCTTCAACACTCCCATTTGGCAACCAATCCCTTTGGGGAGGATGGTCTTAATTCCCTCCAGTATCTCAATTGTAGGACAGTTTGGGGCTCAATTTCGAAAACTAGCAAAGGAGTGAGGTTAACTTTAAACCTCATTATTTTTTAATATTTGGGATGGAAAAACAATAAAAAATAGTCATATTAAAACACTTGATTTTTCCACTTAGGTTTTTGTGATTATTGTTCTTACTTCAGAGATTCTTATAAATATGTACTCAGACCTTAGAGGTCCCATAGAGATTATTTAGTGCTATTCCCTCATTTTATAGAGGAGGAAATTGGAACCAGTTGTGTGTTCACTGTATGGAGGTAATATATATATGCATATATATTTTTTGTAGTAATAACCCACCTTAGCATCTTTCTGGAATTTATCTCATTTTTTTTCTATCTCAGCCTGTGTCAGGAGAGGAACTCCAAGAATACTTGATGAAGTCAGAGAGAAATAGTTTTTTTTTTAGTGATAAGGAAAGTAATGAAAAATAAGGGAGGAGTATCATTTATATACCTGTGCAAGACTAATTCCAATTTAGAGATTTCATTATTTCACAACAGAATAAGAAGAGGGAGCTAGGTGGCATTCTGGGTAGTTCAAATATGGCCTCAGATACTACCTAGAACAGGAACCCAAGGCAAGTCCCTTAACCCTATCTGCCTCAGTTTTCTCATTTCTCAAGTGAGCCGGAGGGGGAAATGGCAAACCGCTCCAAATATCTTTGCCAAGAAATCCCCAAATGGGGTCACGAAGAGTTGGACATGAGTGAAACAACTGAGCAACAACAATCTAAGTAGTAGAGAGGGCAGTTGCCATCATCCTTGTCTTTCCCTCTCTCTCATCCTCATACCCTATCAGTTCACAAGTCTTGTCAATTATTATCAGAAACATATATTTAGAGCTAGAAAAATCTCTGAGATCATCTAGTCCAATCCTCTCATTTTGTAGATGAGGAACTGAGTCCCAGAAAAATTAAATGGCTTCCCTAAGGTTGTGAAGATAATAAGTAAAGCTGGGATTTGAACCCTTTGATGTCAAATCCATATTTCTCCAATCCTTACCTTCACCGTATTCATAGAACCTCTAGTTTTGATACTCACCTTATCATCACATAGACCAACATAAAAGCCTGTTAGCTGACCTTCCTCCTTCTTGTCTCTCCTCTTCCCAATTCGTTTTCCATGCAGCAGCTAAATGGATATTTCTTAGGAAAAAAAAAACAGTATTACTTAGTCACTCTCATTCAAAAATCTCTAGTGGCACCATATTGACTTTCAGCCTGGCACGTAAAGCACTCCACAATCTACTGCCCATACCATGTTTTCTTTATTACATAAAATCACTCCACTTCATGAATGCTCTTTTCTGGTCATTCTTGTCTGCTAACTATCCCCTAAAATGATGCTCTATCTTCCATTTCTTTGCCTTTCTACAGTAATCCCCCAAGACTGAAATGCATTTCTTCTCCATCTCTGCCTCTTCACATTCTATTGAAAATCCGCTCAGGTGTCCCTCTCCTCTACAAGGTCATTCCTGACCCTTACAGTTGTTCATGTTCTTTTCCTCACAAAATCCCTTTCATAATAACTTTGTCTATACTTTGTGTTTACTTGACTGTGTATGTGTTATATCCCTTTGGAAGAACAAAAGGTCTTAGAAGGCAGGGACTATTTTGTCTTTGTCTCTTTTATCTTTAGCACCCAGTCCAATGCCTTCTTTACATGTTTGCTGGTCTTGTTTGGACATTTTTCAGTCATGTCTGATTTCCAGCTCTAAAGTCTTTTTACTTTAAGTGTTTATAAATCCCATTGTTCTCCTCTGGGCTTTCAAAGCTCATCTGTATTACTAGGTTCGTTCCCCCAGGGGAAGGAAGGAAGGAAGGAAGGAAGGAAGGAAGGAAGGAAGGAAGGAAGGAAGGAAGGAAGGAAGGAAGGAAGAGGAAGAAAGGAAAGAGGAAAGGAGGGAAGGAAGGAAAGAGGAAAGGAGGGAAGGAAGGAAGGAAGGGAAGAGGGCAGAAAGGAGGGGAAAGAAAGGATAGAAGGGGGAAAAGAAGGAAGGAAGGAAGAAGGGAGGTAGGAATTATTAACAATCTAGCCAGGACTCAAACCCTGGTCTTCTGACTCCAAATTCAGTGGTCTTTCAACAATATCCTAGGGCAAGTCACAAACTCTATTTCCTCAACTCAGTTTCCTCAACTGTAAAATGGGAATGATGATAGCATATATTCCTAGGATTGTTGTGAGACCAATTAAAATAATATTTGTAAAGTTCTTAGTATGATGCATGACATATAGTAAGTCCTATTTAAATATTATTATTACATGAATCTTTGGTAAGGATATCCATACCAGTCTTTGTTAGGTACATCCCTACCCTTAATGAGTTTACTATCTGGTAGAGAAATTGTCATGTATTAAAATAGCTGATTCAGAATAGGGGTTCACTGTGCTTTGAGAATTTCAGAGAAGGGAAGGAGAATTTCAAACTGGGGAGACCCTAGAAAAGCTAACATTTGACTTTGTCCTTTAGTCCTTTAGAACTTTGTCCTTTAGAACTTTGACAGGTAAAGATAGAGTTTGGTTGTTGGAGTCAGAGAAACATGTTTGGGAGAGAGAGCAGAGACATTCCCAGTGTTTAAATCTCATTTTAACACTGCTTTGCTATTCAGTAAATGACTAGAGAATCATGACGTCTCAGATTCCCGGGGTCTGACTTTTTCTTGGTTCTCACAGCAGCCAGGAAGCTTTTTTTCTTTTCTCTTCCTTTTTTTTTTTCTTTGCTAAACCCAGGTCTTCCTGGACTGACTTTTCCTATGAATAGCTAGGACAGCAGGGTAAAGAAACCAGCCTTTTAATCGCATTCCTCTCTGCTTTTTATAGTAGGAGAATATGATACCATTCTGTCTTGGTTATTTCTGAATATTCCATTTGGAGTCTTTTCAACATTTCCCCCAGCCTTACACTTTCACCAAGGTCCCTCTCCCTACACCCCTCAACTGTCTGAGGGAATGACTCAGCAACGTGGCTTTTTAAAGGGAAAAAAGAAAAATCTTAATTTGAACTACATCCAACCCAGGTTAAATACAGTTAAGCCACTTAACACAGCAGTTCTAAATTAAACCCATCTCTTTGCATGTTACTGCTTCCTGAATTTCAGTATTCAGATTTAGGAAGGTCTTTTTCTTCACCATAAGATTCCACAATTCCCTCATTTCTGAAGGTCAGGACCAGTCTGGGTTACCTCTAAAATAAGAACGGGAACAACTCATACCTGCCAAGGTTGTTACAATGAAGAAATGAGCACTTTTCTGATCTTAAAGTGCTTTATAGAGGCTAGCTATGACTATTTTTATTATCCTCATCGTTATCTTGGCTAGATTATAAGCATCTTGAAGACGGAGACTTGGTTTTATTCATTTCCTTCCAGCTCAGTACTTTGCATTGAGCAGGTTTAAAACACAAACCCTCATTTAATTGAATAGTGCTCTAGAAGGCTCCTCGGTTAGGACAGGAGAGGGTCCGGTGGGTCAGGAGAGAGAAGCTTGACAAGGCAGAGTAAAGGGGGACGTCGCCTTCATCTGCGCACTCTTTCTTCTTCGCGTCAATGGGGCAATTTCATTAGCATCCCAAGTGCGCCCACGTGCGTTGGGCTCGAGATGCTATTAGATGTTCTCTGAAGCTAGAAACAGCCCTTATGCTTGCGATCTGACGTTCCCTTTATCCAGGAAGTGTCAGTTTTGTCTAAAATAAAATGGACGCGTAAGTGTTTCTCTCCTGTCTTCAGGATTATAGATCGCTAACGTTCCTCACTTTGGCTTGGGGCACGGGAGATAAAGCCTTGGAAAAAAGGGTTTCATGCCAGTGTCGTGGAGGATTTATTTCTTAATAAGAAAGTGGCTACAAAGAAACTTTAGCTTGTGTGCCCTTGGCTTAAATGAAATCAAGTCCAGCCTAATGAAAATCAGGCAGAAATTTAATATCCTTTGCTTTGCTTTCTGCTACCTTTTCATTTGTCTTTTATGGGACAAATGTGTGAGAGGAAGCCTCAGGATATTTGCTCTAAGCTGGTGCTCTTGTTCTCTTCCCCTACAGAAATGGATGGGACAGGAGTGAGTAGTGATGGAGGTAGCAGCAAGGATGATACTGACTTGGGTACAGATTATGTAGGCAGAATTGGATTTGTGGCAAATAACTTGAAAAATAAACGGATGGCCCAGGAATCATTTATAAAGCCGAGTTTTCCAGGTCGCTAATGGTTTATGTCTTTGGTCCAACCTGCCCTAACTCCTTACTGACTCAGGCTCGCCTTTATGGAGTGTATTTTTTCCATTTGGTGTGACTTGTCTGATTTGAGCTTTTCATCCCATTGTCAATCTGGCAACCTCTAAAGTCAATTTTGGTCTAGACAGTAAGTTATTACCAGGCTAAAAGGAACCTGGGCTATCAATAGTACAAATTTAGCAAAAGTGTTTAATTGGAACCAAAAATAAAATGGAAACAAAATTAGGCAAAAAACATCAGAAATAGTCTCATCAACTGTTCCTTAAATGAATGCATTTTCCTTTTCTTTTCTCTCACCCCTTTATTTGCCCAACGTCCCCCTCCACCTACAAAGTGGGGGAAGCAGGACACCTCAGTAGCCCTGAGCACTCGTAGCTCTCCATCTTTGCTCCTCATCCGAGATGCAGCTGTCCAAAGCCTCCACATGGCACTGACAGACCTTGGCACTTTCTTTGACATTGTTGGCTCACCTCTCATAGCTTGGCTACCAGCCTGATCCTCCAGCCCATTCACAGCTCTGTTCTTGTTTGGCTCAGTGACTTGGGTCCTCTTGCAGTCTCTGCTGTGTGTGACTCTCCTTCTGGCTTTTTTTTGTTTTTGTTTTTTTTTACTATGATGATATCCCCTTGAGGCCAGCTCAGTTTTCTAAGGAAATTTGAAATCTCAACCCTTAATCTTCAGGGTCAAATCTTGATGACCCATAGCCCATGAAGCCTACATTGGAGAATGTACCTGTCATAAGGACCACTGAGAAATAGGGGTTTCTTTGTTTGGCCCCTGATGAGCATGAAAACTTTTTCAATCATTTTATTAATTTATTTTTTCAGATTCAAAGAGTTTTTTTATTAAAAGTTCAATGTTAACATGGCAAGAGATTTCCAGTGGAGCATCCCTGGGATCTTGATCAATCATTTTAGATGACGTATTTTATAAATATAGTGTGTCTCTATTTGCTTTAAACAGAATCTCTGGAACCTTTTCTTGATGACCTAATATCTTAATTTTGGCTACCAGTTTATCATGCTTAGAATCCCACAGAAGTAAAGAGGACTTTTTACTCCTCACTCAATAGGGTCTTGGACATTTTTTGATTGTTTTTTTTTTGTTGTTGTTGTTTGTTTTTTTTTTTTTTGCATCTTCCTTTGCTTTCTGCTCTCACTTCTCATTGCTGTTCAGAAGGCTTACCTGTGTCCTCTTCTGGTTTGTTTCTTCCAACCTGCTGTGGAGTGAGAACCTACTGTAGGGAAACAATCTTTCAGGTTGTGTGCAAAATTAATCAATAAACTTTGAAGCCTCAGGACCTCTCCTGGAGGCGACACACATAGACAATAATGCATGCTCTTTGATATCCATTCATTGTGGCTGCTCAGAGAGCTTCTTTTGGGCTTACTGTATAAATCTTAATGTATTTTAGCTGCATTGCAGATAGATGAGATTACTGGCTAGCTCAGTTACAAACGGATGAAGTGATACTGTATTTGGAGAATTAATGAAAGTGAAACCTCTCTAGTTCTAGTAGTTCACACCTTGTACTTGGGAGTCAATGTGATATAACAATAAGAGCTGTGGACCTGAACATCAGTGATTTGAGTTCAAATTCTTGTGCCATAATGGATAGAACATAAAACTTAGAATTTTGAAGATCTAAATTCAAATGTTGAAACACTTATTAGCTTTGTGGTCCTAGGGAAGTCACTTAATCTCTCTGTGCCTCAGTTTCCTCATCTGAAAAATTGGTATAATAGTGCTTGGTTCATAGTTTTGTGAGGATCAAATAATTTAGTGTATGGAAATCACTTTACAAACCTTATAGAACTATATAAATTCTAGCTATTATTATTGTTACTACCACTATGGCCACTACACTCATCATTATCTCTACCACCATCGTTATCTCTACCACCATCATTACTGTTATCATTGCTATTACTATCATCACCACCACTATAGCTACCTATAAATTATTGTTACTACAACTACCACCATCACTACCATCTACTGCTATTGCTCTCACCATTGCCTCTACCACCACCATCACCACCACCACATACTACTATTACAACAACAATAACCATTATTACCACAAGTATTACCACCACCACCATTACTACTACTACAACTACTCTATCTATGACCTTGAGCAAATAACTTTTTGAGCCTCAATTTCCTCGTCAATAGAATGTACAAATAACTTACATAGTCTTTGGGAGGGATGTTTTATAAATATTAAAATGCTACATATGATTCTTATTTCTCAAATACATAATCAAGTAAAATTTGTAAAAATATAAGTTATTCTCCAATTCGTAAATGGTCAAAGGACATGACAGGCAGTTTTCAGACTTAGAAATAAAATTCATCTATAATCATATGAAAAAATATTCTAAATTACTATTAATTATAAAAATGCAAATTAAAATGACTCTGAGGTACCATCTCACCCCAATCGGATTGGCCAATCTGACAAAAAAGAAAAATGATAAATGTTGGAAGGAATGTAGGACAATTGAGATACTAGTACACTGTTGGTGGAATTGTGACTTGATCTAACCATTCTGGAGAGCAGGTAAGAACTGTGCTCAAAGGACTCTAAAACTATGCATATCCTTTGACCTAGCAATACCACTATTAAGTCTGTACCACAAAAAAAGATTTTTTTAAAAGGAAAAGGACTTATTTGCACAAAAATATTTATTGCAGCTCTTTTTGTGATAGTAAAAGAATTCAAAATTGAGGAGATATCCAGCAATTGGGGAATGACTGAACAGGTTGTGATATGTGATTATGATGGAATGTTATTGTGCTATAAGAAATGATGAGCAGGATGATTTCTGAAAAACCTGGGAAGATTTACATGAATCGATGCAAAGTGAATTGAGCAGAACCAGAAGAAAATTGTACATAGTAACAGCAATATTTTTTCATGAACAACAATGACCTATTTATTCTTACCAATATAATGATCAAAGACAATCCCAGAAATTCATGATAAAAAATGCCATCTGCCTCCAAAGAAAGAACTGATATTTTACTTTCCTCTTCTTTTTTTCTTCTTCTTTTTTCCTTCCACAAAATGACCAATATAGAAAAATGTTTTTTATGACTGCACATGTATAATCTATATTAGGTTGCTTACTGTCTCAGGGAGATGGGGATGAGTGAGGAAGGATGGAAGGGAGAAAATTTGGAACTCAAAAAAGTTTAAGTGAATGTTAAAAATTGTTTTACATGTAATTGGGGAAAATAAAATATTAAAAGCCACTACATATGAATGTAAAAGACACATAATTATCAGAGAAGTGGAATTGGAAGTAAGTATGAGGAATATTTTCAGACAAATTAGGCTATTAACATTTTTAGTCTGGGGTAGCAGAAAAAATATTGAGCTAGGAATCAGGAGGAGACCTGGACTCTAATCCTGAATTTTTTAGTAATTAGTTACATAACCTTGGACAAGTAATTTAACCTTCATGGGTCTCATATTTTTTAACCCTTCCCATTTTGAAACTTGGATTGAAGGAGTCCTGGTGAGAACTACAATTCAAATTTAGAGGGAGAGGACAATTCCTGGCTTTCTAGTGCTTCAGTTTTGTTTCCTATAGCTGAAAAGCAGATCCAAATGATTTCATCTATTGAAGCTTGTGGACAAACCTCAAACAGAAAATATTCAAAATAGTCCCAAATTAACAAGACTTTGAACACATAAATTCATCAATTTCCATTTTCAGAAAGGGAGAGGCTAATTTTTCCAGACACTGATTTTAGTTGTCATAGAGTGAAGAGGCAGACTGATGTACTGAAAAAGAATGTTGAGACGAAGGTAAGGAATTCTAGACCCTCTCCTTTATCATTAATTGTATGAAATTAGATAAATCACAGCTTCTGATTTCAGTCTTCTCGTCTGTAAAAAGAGGGAGTTGGGCTAGATAGTTTTGGCTTTCTGTCTTGGATCTAACATCATTTTTGTTCAATGGTTCATCAAATGGGGCAAGAACTGATTATTCATTGTTTGTTTTCAAAGAAGACCAAGGGCATTATAGAGTGATATTTTGACTTGTGCATGAATTGGACTTAAGTGAGACAGAGCTGCAAAAGTAGTCAGCCTCATTTTCACTTTCAGAGAATTAAAGTCCAGTGGCAAGGTAAAAATCAAAATGTCTGGTGATGGTTCCAGTTGCAGTAGATGACTTTGGCTTCTTTGATGTCTGACCAAGCTCTGAGCCAGTGGTTGGCGAAGTATTGGCATTCATGCTGTCCCCAGCACAGGTTGCTGCTCCATTCCCCCTCTTCCCAGTGCCTGAGGACAGTTTTTGCCTGTGCTGCCCTCCGTCTAGTCACCCAAAGCAAGCACTTCATCCCTCAGCTCTCTATAATAATGGGGGGGGGGTCAATGACAGCTTGAATTTGCCCTCTGGGCATTCAAACTCGAAAACCTTCACCAACACTGCTCTAAGCACTCCACAGTGCCTGCTTTAGCCCCTTTCCTGGACCTTGGAACAAATCGTGCTCCTCAGCTCCTTCCCCTGGGGGAAGTCTTCACAAGCTTGGGACAGATGCTGGTCTCTCCAAAAGGTCTGAAGCCAGTGACTACCCTCAACCTGGTTTGGCTCATCTGCCCAGATGGTCTTACTGGAGTATGGCATCTGTGCAAACTGTGGCTTCTTGGAGTCATTGCTGAGAACTGAGTGCCATGTGGATATGGATGAGGAGCCTTAACAAGGGCTTTGCAAGCCCTCACAGCAGAGATGCCAGTCTTCTCTGAACATCTCATATACCCTGGCAGTGAGGGATTAGAAACTACTTAAAAGAACATTCTTCTCTTTTCTCTTCCTCTGTAGTTTGGCTCTCCATCCCTATTTCCCCCCAACCCATTCTGCTTATTGTTAGCTGCTCGGACCATCTATGACTTTGTAGTTTCTCAGTTAATCAAATGGAAAGAAAAGACCCACATGCCACTTTTCCCTCTGAAAGATGATGTAGTGATGGATGAACATGATCCTTTAACCTCTGATTTGTTTCCCTCCACACCTGTCCTCCTCCTCCAACTCTAAATCTGCTTTCCAGCTTGTAAGAGCCTCCCACAAGAGGAGAAACACAGAAGAAAAACAACTGCTTGAACACATGGGCTGCTGGGGATATTATTGGGGATGTAGACACTACACAATAACTCTAGTCCAACCATCAATAATATGGAATTAGGTCTTGAGCAATGCTATGTGTAAAACCCAGTGGAATTGTGTGTTGGTTACAGGGGGTTAGAAGGGTTGGGGGAGAGGGAAAGAACATGAAATATGTAACTAGGGAAAATATTCAAAATTAAAATTAAAATATTTTTTTAAAAAGAGCCTCCCACAAGGACTTACCATGCCACTTCTGCCTTAGTCAGGAGAAAACTGTGTAGTGATATTGGTGACTCGCTGATAAACTTAATCCTATCCACACACAAGAAGGAAGGCAAAGGAAGACAAAGAGGAAAGAACTTCTGCTCTCTGATACTTAATTACCACCAGCCTGCTACTATCATCATCCCTGACTATGGACACTGAATCCCACTTGTCCAGATTTTTGAAGTCTAGTGGATTCTTTTATCAATTAACCAAAAATATTTAATAGGCGGCTGTGCTAGATTCTAGGGATAGGAGCACAAAAGGCGAGACATCCCTTTTAGTTATGAGTTTGTATTTGAACAAAGAGACAAGTTCATATAACTATAAACTATATATGTATAGATAGTTTGGAGATATAGACTTCTGGGCCATGAGATAAACAAAATGGAGGATTAGGCATATTTCTCTAATTTCTCAAATCTCTTCAAAACAAAAATTATTCATCAAAGATAAAGACATGACTTGGGACATCTGGAATCCAAAAAAAAAAAAAAAAAAAAAAGAAACATGAAATGAAGTCTACACTGAGTTCATTCAGCATCCCTCCTCCACGCTTTCCACGAATGATAGTGAAGCTTCACAAGCAATTACAACAAATTCCAGCCCTATCCCTGGGTCTCCCCTCCTTCTTTCCAGGTTGTGGACATCTTCTCTAGCACTGGACAGCCAACGACCCCCTAGCACCAAAGTAGCAGCTTTCTCCAGAAATGGGCCAGAAAACTGAGAAACTGAGGAGTAGAATAGCATACCTGCAGAGGACACTATGGAGTGTGATGTGTGTGTATGTGTGTTTTGGGGGAGGAGTGGGATTATATAGTACTACGCTAAGCCTTAGAGATAGTTCTTAGCATCTGGCTGGGGACAATCCTCTCCACCCCAAAGTTACTTGGAGCAGAAACCTTAGCAGGTGAATCGTGAATTGCCCAATACTGGAGAAGGTTGAGATTATTTGAGATCAAGCCCCTGAGAAAATTACTGTCAGAGGAGATAGTCTAAAAAAAAAAAGAAAATAAGCAATAGGTGAAAATCAGGAAGGAAAAAAACAAAAATTACCTAAGATTTTGGGAAAAAGAAAACTCAAAGACTTTGAATGTAGGCGCACAAGTCAATAGGGAAAATATTAATAATAGAAGAAAATAATGATTCTAGATCTAGTAAATGAATTCAGGAATCTGTGAGTAAATGTTGCAAAGCAAAGGAAAATAATATGACATTTGATGAGAAAGAAGACCTTGTGAAATGTGAGGAGAATAAAGAACTACAGCACCCAGGTCCTGAGTGGTTCAAAAGAAAGAAGAGAATGAAGAGAATAGAATTTATAGCCTGCAGAGCAAAAATAATGAGCAGAATAGAAAAAATAGAATCTGCAATGTTGTTTTACCAAAGAAACAAAAAAGGAAAATTGGTTAGGAATGTAAGTGTGAAGAAATGAAGGACAATTTGAAAGAAGAGAAGCAAAAAACAATATTAAGCAGTAAGGGGTATCTTCCCTGTGTAGTATGAGAGTATCATAGTATGACTTTAAGGGAGATAGAATAGAAATCTTTTGCTGTTTTTATCTCCACTCTTTTCCAAGGAGACTTTAATTTCTGCCAAGATGAGGAGACAGGAGGTTGGGGCTAGAATGTAGGCTGTTCTTCTCTCCTCAGAGTTGGGGGTATTTGGCAAAAATTATATGTATCTACTCCCTTAAATAATGTTAGTCTAGGGATATGATTTTCAGGTTCAAGTTAAGCATCTGATCATTAATTGTTCATTAATTGGGAGACCAAGAAAACTCCAAGCTTTATATCCAAGCCTTGACTTCCTTTCCATCAAATACTAGTTCCACAATGAACACACATAGCAATTAGCAAAGAAACCCATATTTCCCAGTCAACAGGAAAACCATATCAGAGAAGGTATACCTATGAGAATATATGCTATACAATACAGAGAGAAGAAGCTTTCTCATTTGGAGTTAGATAGCTCAGCTTAACCAATAGAGAAAGGGTTTCAGATTTCTCCCAAGGGGAAGTATCCCCAAATCTCTAGTGTAGCAAGCTGGAGATAAAGACATGATGGAGACTGCCAACTCCTCTCATGTCAGCTTCTTCCCAGAGTCATTTCTTTTGGCAACCAGAAGTGAAGTTGGCATCTTTGATTTTCTTTTCTGAAGCTGGAAACCAGAAGTGCCCAAAGTGATTGCAGACGAAAGAGCCCAAAGAGACTCAATGAGACTTAAAGAGCCTGGCACTCTCCCCTCTCCTGCTCTTGCCAAATCTGCCCTGCCTCTCATTTAGGTGCAAGCCATTGATCGCTACCAGTGAAGAGAGAATTCCATATCAATGGGCTTTGGGACACTGGTTACAGTTAAAAGAAAATATGCTCACTATGCTAGCAAAACATACTGATTTTTAAGACGGATTGTATAGAGATGTTTATAGGTCTCCCAGAAGAGTGTGATGGGACAAAAAATACTTAACACCATAATGCAGGAAATAGAGAACTGCCCAGAACTTCTGAACATAAAAAATTAAATATCCATTGAAAGATTATCTCCAGAAAAGGACCCAAGGCTGAAGATTCCATGATACATGGTGATTCAATCGAACCATTCAGTTCAGAAACATGTTCTGTCGTTGTACACAATAACAGCAATATTGTGGAATGATCAACTCTGATAGACTTATTTACTCTAAGTAATATAAAGTTCTGGGACAATTCTGAGGGGCTTATGACATAGAATGCTATCCACCTCCAGAGTTGGAGTCTGAGTGTAGATCAAAGCATATGATTTTTCACTTTAGTTTATTTGGATTTTTATTTGGGGGGTTTAGTTTTATATGATTATTCTCTTACAAAAATTAATAGCATGGAAATATATTTCACATGATAATGCATGTATAACCCAGATTCAATTGCTTGCCAGATCCAGGAAGAGGGAGGGAGGAGAAGGAGGGAGACAATTTAGATAATGTGACTTCGGAAAACTTATGAGGAAATTTATTACATGTAATTTGTAAAATAAAATATCTTCATAAAAAAGAAACAAGTTCTATAAGTGATCAAGAGAAAGACCTACAAAAGAAAGGAAATTCAAATAATGCAAAACTATTCTTCACTCACCAGAAAATATAGGAAAAAAATGGAATAATGTTTTCCAAAGAGAAATAGACCTTAAGATGCAGCTCAGGTTGACCTATCCTGCAAATGTGATTTTTAAACATAAGAGAAAAAAAGATGGTCATTCAATAACAAAGAGACATTTAAAACATTTTCATAAAGAAAACCAGCAATAAAGAGATTATTTCTCAAACCCTTTAAACGACAGAAATGCAGGAGGAATGAATAAATGCAGCATCCAAGGATAGCCACAGCAAAAACTGGCAAGACACCTCTTTCTAAATGTATACAAAGAGAAAGGGATCAAGGTGGAAATCTGATGGATATAATGTTGAAGAAGCTGGCCTGGGGCGTTCTGAGTAGAACCTGGCAACATCTTGGCTCCAGGTGAGCCAATGTTTTGGTTTTTTGTTCTTGTTTTTTAACTTATTACATGAGAGGGTATATGAAAGTGGGGAAACAAGAGGAAAAAAGAAGAATGTGTGATGTACCTGAGTCAAATCAAGGACTAGCAGTGAGGGGAAGATGATTCCAGTAGTTTCAATAAGAGAAGAGCCTACAAGGGAATAGGTGAGGAGGAGAGAGGAAGGACTGAAAAGTAGGGGGAAAGGAAGGAGTCCTTGCTTTGATTGTTGGAGAAGATTCTATTGATGAATATTCTTATGGGTAAAGAATGATGGTTGGTGAAGGGAGATAGAAACCATGCAATGTGTGTGGTCTGAGTGATTTGGTACTGGAGAAATCCAGTCGTTCTACCTGGGTATGGATGGAGTTCGAACTCCTGTGGAAAACTGCCATCTGGTAGGGTTGAGTATAGATCAGTGGTTGGTTGCATCTTCAAGGAAGTGGTGGCATAGAGGTCCTACCATGGAACATTGTTCTCTCTGACACCTACCTGCAAGAACTGGAATTACTCAGAGTGAGGTACCATCGAAAAGGGGAATCTGAGGCAAGTTCTACAAGGTAGTTGCAGAAACTGCCTAAAGGAGAGTATCTAGAATGGATACCTTAAAAGTTTTGATTTGCAGGAGGAATATAGAGAATAGGGAGAGAACAGATAATTAAAGAGGCCATGACATAGAGAATAAGGGTCTAGAGCAGACAGAAAGAAAAGATAGACAATAAAAAGAGAAAGGGGTACAAAAAATGAAATTAAAAAAATAAACGAATAAGACTTTAGTTGAAGGGAAGGAGAGAAATGGATGAACTGTTTGCTAACAGAGGGGAAAAGGGAAGAAGAAATCAAATTAGATAAAAGTATGAGAGAGGAAAAAAAACCTAATAAGCAAAACTCCAAGAAGAAAAGAGTAATAAGCAAAAGGACAGTGTCAGGGGTGAGAGGAAGAGAGCTAGTGGGAATAGCACCACCTTAAAAAAAGATTAGTAACTGGAGGAACATAATATTGTGTTTATAGCAGAAGAGGGAAAACATTATAACTTAACAAGCTAATATCAGAGACATGGGGGAAAATGTAAACTTAGCTCTTATAACTTTAGATGAAATTGGATTAAACAATCCAATAAAATGAAAAAAGTGATAAATTGGATAAGAAAACAAAGCTCTACAATCTGTTGCTTATCGGTACATTAAAAAAACAGACAAAATACAAAATAAAACTGAGAAGATGGAAAAAACTTACTATATATCAACTGAATCCAAAAAATCAGAAGTGCAATTATACTATCTGATGAGGGGAAAATAAACATTTAAAAAATAAAAAAGGATAATTAAGGAAATTAAATTCTGCTGAAGGGAATCACAGACCAATAACAGTAATAAACATATACAACCCAAATCCCTTAGTATCCAAATTCACAAAGGAAATATTATCTGAGCTATATAAGAAGACATGGTGACATCACAGTGACAAAATTCTTCAACATCCCTCTCCATTTTGGATAAGATAAGCAAAAAGGAAAATATAGAATGGAACAATTTTTTGGAGAAACTAGAATTAAAAGACTTACGGCTTCTTCTAAATGAGACTGCAAAAGAATATATATTTTTATCTGCATCACATGGAACTTTTACAAAAATCAGCCATATATAGAAACATTGCAAACCACTGTAAAAAAGGTAAAAATAGTCAACATCATTATCAACCATAATACCATAAAAAGTGGTTAATTGGTTCATGGGCCACAAACAAAAGATAGAAACCCAAATGGAGATTTAACAATAAAATCCTAAATAATGCATGGATCAATGAACAATCGCAAGAACAATAATTACATAAAAGAAATTGATAAGAATGAAACAACATATCAGAATTCCTCAGGGATAAAAAACATATCCCTCACAAATATACATTTTGATAAAAATCAAAAAAGAAATGATTAGTCAACTGGATATGCATTTTAGAAATTAGAAAGCCAACAAATAAACAAACCAAAAATAAACACAAAAGAAGAAATATTAAAAGTTAGAAGGGAAATAGGTAAATTGGAAACAAAAAAATTCCATAGAAATGATAAATAAAACTAAAAGATGGATCTTTGAAAAGAGTAATAAAATTGATAAATCCTTAACTCTTGTTCATACTTCATTTTTGAAGAGAACCAATGATATTACAGGGTGATGTCTGGACTTGTGTATAAATTGAATTTAAATGAGGCAGAGTTGCACAAAGTCATCAGTCTCACTCTCTCTTCCAGAGTCATGGAAGTCCTGTGGCAAGACAAAATTCAGAATGATTGGAGATGGCTCAAGATGGCATCTACAATGTGATAAAGCTTCAAGTGCCCTACCTACTTCAGCTGCCTTCATGGGCATCGGAATGAATTGTTTTCATCCAGTGGATGAGCAGCCCTTAAAAGGGGTCAGTGGCAATCCCTCGCACCAGGGATGCTAGCCAGCTACTCCCTGAATACTACACACACCCCAAACCCCTAATGATTAAAAAGAAAGGAGTAGAAAATGAAATAAATGAAATAGTAAATGAACAAGGTGAAATCAAAATAAATTTAAAATAATCAGAACATATAATGCAAAGCCATTTGTTAAAACCAAGAACACAAAAGAAATAAAGGAATACCTTAAAATATATATAAAATACCTATCAAACTATCAGAAGGCCATCTAGAGAGCTTAAATGACCTAGTTTCAAAACAGGAAATGGATATTGCTGTAAAGGAACTACCAAAGAAAAATCTCCTTATGGATTCACAGGAGAATTACATCAGACTTTCAAAGAACAATTAGTACTACTACTTCACAGGTTATTCTCAAAAATTGAGAAAGAAAGCACCTTACCAGTATCCTTTTATGAGAAAATATAATCCTAATACTTAAATCAGGGAAAGATGAAATAAAGAAAAAAAACTATAAATCATGAACATTGACTCAAAAATTTTGAAACAAAATCCTGTCAGTCTACATTGGTTTAGCCAAAAAAAAAAAAAGCATTCATTATGAATAAGTGAAATTAAAACCAAGAGTTCAAGGATAATTGAACACTAGGAAAATAACAAATATAATAAACATATCAAAAAACAAAATATCTCAAATAATATGATCACTTCAATATATGCAGAAAAAACCTTTGGCAAATTACAAAACTCTTTTATGACAGAAATCCTACAAATCCTGAGTATAGAGGATCTTTTTTTTTGATATCATAAAAAGAATCTTTTTAAAACCCCAAACAAGGATCACATGTAATGGAAATACACTAAAATCTTTTCTAATAAATACAGGAGTAAAGCAAGGATGCTCACACTCTTCACTATCATTTGATACAGTTATGGAAAAGCTAGCAAGAGCAATAAGATGAGAGAAATTAAAGGCATAAAAATAGTAAAGAGGAGCTTGAACTATCACTATTTGCTGATAATATGTTGCTATGCTTAGAAAATTCTAGGAAATTAGCAAATATACTAATTGAGACACTTGGCAGCTGTAGAAAAGTTGCAGGTTAAAACACAAATCCTTAAAAATCAACAGCCTTTCTATATAATAATCGCAAAACATAAGAAGTAATAATAGAGATGGAGGGAAATCCCTTTCCAAATAATTTCAAAATACACAAAGTATCTGGAGATCTATCTACTAAACACAGAAAAGACTTCTATAGGTTAAATTACAAAGTACTTCTTAGAGAAATAAAGAACAATTTAAATAACTGTAGGATTTTTCAGTGCTCAAGAATAGGCCATGTCAATATAATAAAAATGACAATATTACCAAAATTTACTTACAATTTTAATGATATACCAATCAAGTCACCAAAGGGATACTTTGTAGTATTTGTTTAAAAAAATACAAAATTCGTTTAGGAAAAAGCAAACTAAAATATCAAGAGAAATGACAAAAAACATAGAATAATAAAGGAGGAATAGCTGGGAATTCCATACCTCAAACTTTATTATAAAGCAGCAGTCCTCAAAACCATCTGATATTGGTTAAGAAATGAAATGAATAATGAAGCAGACTAGACAAAGGAACATGAGTTAGAGCAGAACTTAATAATCCTGTAGCTGATAAAGTAAAAACATAAATTACTTAGAAAAAAAAACCTCTTTATTTGATAAAAACTGCTGAGAAACCTGAAAAGCAGTCTGGTGGAAATAATAGTACCTGTCTCTTTTACTCTTTGAGTAAGTCCTGTACTGACTTTTGTCTCTTTTTATGTGCTCTATGTGCTGCCTGGATGTGCTGTATAGTGGGATTGCTGGGTCCAAAGGTATGAATATTTTACACTACTTCTCTCCATAATTACTAGCTTTGGTCAGATAGCTTTTCAATATTGTTGATGCTCTTCTCAGGTCCACCGATAGTATATTAACGTGCCTTTCTTTTTGCATGAGGGTAAAGAAAAGAAAAAAATCAAACTATTCACACAACAAAATAGGGCTTGTTGCCTTTACCTCCAATGAGAAAATAATTTTCTCCTTCAGTTTTCTTTCCTTTCTCAGAAAAAATCACTCCCCCTCTTCTCATCTATTAATCGAATTCTTTAGCGGGAGCTGGATATATGGTGAATCTTTATAAAATACTTGTTTACCTTTCTTTGGGTTGCTACTAGCAATAATTTTAACTGAAACCGTTTGCATTTAAAGAGACCATACTCCTCCCTATGGAAATGATCATCCTGAAGAAATCTTGAGCAGCAAATTGAAACATGGTTTTAATTAGGTTCATTACATGGGATGTCACTGTTGTAGTTGTTTGGGGTATAATCTAAGACTCTTTCTTTACAATAAAAACCTCAGTATTTATGGAAGGAACCAATCAAGTAACTCCTTGGTTAACGTGTCCGTAGAATATTTAGAAAATTAGAAAATGCCACAGTGTGTGGGACTCAGATTTCACCCATGCCAGCATCCAAGGATGAAATTATTTGGAAGATTCAGGTCACTGGCTAGAGAGAGCACTGCTTTGATATTCTGAGTATTAATATTAACTGAGAACATCCATGCAAGCTATTCAAATTTTCCTCTAGAGGAAGTGGAACTCCTGGAGTTTATGTTGGTTACCCACAATTGTGTGGACTCACTTTCATCTGCAATGTGGCGGTCCCCACCTTTCTAAGTTGCCATTCCTGGTTCCAGATAACCACCTGGAAACTGCACAGTGACGATGGTGGTGATGGTGGTGGTGGTGGTGGTGGGATGTGGTGTAGAATTTCACTTATTATTACTGAGGGGCTTGCATTGTGAGATGATGATGAGTCCCCTTGTTGATGACACAGTTAGAAAAGCTCATGATTCAGTGGATGCATAAAAGGGAGCTGCCTTCCCCTTCTTCACTTCTCTTTGTTCAGTCTACAGTTCCGAAGGTCATGAGTCCAGTGAGAGTGAGTGGTTGGTTGTGGCAATAGCAGAAGCAGATTGGCAGCAGGTATCAGAGAGGATCTATTGAAAGACTGGTCCAAGCCTGGCCATTTTAACAAAGAACGTGTGCTTTGAACTTTTTGGACAGTGCAGAGCTGAGGTGAAATGTAAAATGCCTAATCATCAGTCCTGCAAACGGCTTTATTATTAGATAAGGCAGGGATATATTGGGGCCAGCTCTTGAATGCCAACTGTTAAATTCTCAGCATTAACATTTATATTTTGGAAGCTGGCAAATGCTATAAATCTACAAAAATGAGAAAAATTGCTAAGAGTGCAGTTTAAACTTAAAAAATATGTCAGGAATCCATTTTTTTCAGAGGTGGTATTAAATATTTACCACTAAGCCAATGGGATTAGGGTTGAATGTTAGCTTCCCAGTAGATTTTAAGAATTGCTATGAGGTGTCACTGAATATTGTTGTGTTAATACATGCTTGTGAGTCTTTAATGTTGACATATTTCTTTTTTCCCCTGAGTTATACATGCATTATCATAAAAACACATTTCCATAGTATTCATTTTTGTAAGTGAATAATCATATAAAACCAAAATCCCAAAATGTTTAGGTCTTTCTTGCATGTTTAGGAACAAAATACCTATCCCTTAACTGATTCATATTGAACAATTTTAATTCCTTACCTTTTATTTGGAGGAGGTGCTAGAAATGAGTCTCAGGCCATGGGGTGGGGAATTTAATGAACTGAAGAACATATAAACTGGGAACTTAACCCTTCTCATTAAAGTCAGGATTCCTCAGGGATGAACCCTGCCAAACCATGTACCTGGGAACAGAACAAGGAGTGGGTAAAGTATCTCTGACCCAATAGGTTTCACCCCCATATACCCATGGGAATGTTGGGTACCATTTCTCTTCAAGGACTTCCTCAGCCTAAAGGGTCTGCCTTCTTCCCTTTCTGGCCCAAATGGTCTCAGTGTCGCACCCTTGACCCAGGTGGGATTAACTAGCAGGTCATCCCTAAAGTCCCTGTTGGCATTGAAGGAATTGGCCCATTGGGCCAGAACTCCAGCACACCTCTATAGAATTTTAACATTTAGAACCGCTTTTGTCATGAACAATCCTGTGAAGTAGGTAGACCTTTCTCCCTAATCCAAGACGGTCCAGGATCCCACCAACAATGTGTCTATGATACATCCTTCCCCTTGCCCAAGGAATCTCAAACTGAACATGACTAGATATAGCAATATATAGTAAATTAATTCATTCTGATGGTATTGAGTAAAATGGGCCTACTTGGTCATGAAAGAATTCTAGATCTGCCTTGTAACATTGTAGGTTTGGATTTTTAGAGCTGGCATCCCAGAAGCAGGTTTTGGATTTTTTTTTCCTCAACAGTTACTGGCTTCCAGTCAGAGTTGGGATGAGGCATTTATTGGCATCTGTAGAGAAGTTTAATGGAATAGTTGGTTGCTTGATTGATTCATTCGTTGTAGCCAAGATGGCCCTGCCATTGACTGTAACCATCCTAGAACTTGGCCAACATCAGAAAGATTTGGGAGTTTAACACATTAGAAGCTGAACACCAGTGAGCAAGCAACTCTAGAGATTCCATTAAGCCATGGTTCCAGTGTCTGTGCTCTGTTTTCCTTGTTGGATTCTCATTTGAATCCTTTTTTATTTTGCTCTTTGAATCTTCTATCATTTGCATAATTGGAAGTCAAACTCAATTTTCTGAGGGTCATGTCAGTAACCGGACAATGAGTGTCAGTGAAGGGACCAATGAGATTGTGAAGTCTGAGAGATGGGGGTTAAGACTGGGAAACAGGGTGTGTAGATTTTATTTCTAGTTTTCTCTGCAAGTGTAGACCTCACCAACTTTTTTTCTATTTCCTTTTTAAACAGGAGCCTCCCTAGCACCTTGTTCCAAGAAAGCATCATGGAAATTTGAAAAGGGATTTAAGATTGAAAGATCCAAGATACTGCGTAGATTAAAAAATAATTCCATTTGGTCACAGTCTTGGTCATGCTGCCACCACTCTGTTTCCTAGCTTCTGCCTCCAGAGTCAGGGTAGCAAAATGAATAAAGGACTGCCTTCATGCTTTTAGAGTCAGGATAGTTCAAAGTTTAGCCTCTGACAAATAGTTTTGTAGATTTGAGCTACAAGGAAGTTTAGGATTCATCTAGCCTGGTGATGGCAAACCTACGAAACACATGTCAGTGCCATTTTCAATGACATGTAGCCACATGCTGAGGATGAAACATTTGCTATAGTGTAGTGTAGACACTCTGTGCACTATAGGTGACAATTCTACCTATATTAATTTACCTATTTTGGTTTATTAAATACAGTTATATAATACAATTATACATTTTTCTTATTTAAACTATAAATATTGTGAAATTATGGTTTTTTTCTTGAAGTGACACACCACCTGAGTTATGCTTGGTTTTTTGGTGAATTTTGACACACCAAGCTCAAAAGGTTGCCCATCACTGATCTAGCCCTTCCCCTATGAGCACCTAGATGTCACAGTGGATAAAGCCTTGGTCCTGAAGTCAAGAAGGCTCCTTCATGAGTTCAGTTCTGTCTTCAGATACTTTCTAGTTGTGTGACCCTGGCCAAGTCACTTAACACTTGTTGCCTCAAATCACTCCAGTATCTTTACCAAGAAAACTACTAAATGGGGTTACAAAGAGTCAAAAATGACTGAACAACAACAAAAATCCTATCCCCTCATTTTATAGATGAGGGAAAGTGCTTGCCTAAGGTCCCACAAGGCAGTCATTGGGGAAATATGTCCCCTGATTCCAAACAGAGCTCTGTTCACATGGACTCCACTACCTCTCATGAATACTGACCATGTCATCCCGGGCAATTCCTTTATAACCTTTTAGGCTACTTGTCTTAAGTCTGTTAAACTGCCGAACAATTTCTGATCTACACTTGAATAAGTAGTTTTCTCTGTTGAAAATCCAGCTGCCAATAAAATCAAGGAACCCCAAACCAAACCAGAATGATCTTCCCCATCCATTTGGGCAGAGAAATGCCCAACAAAGGGCTTTGTAGTTGACCTTTGAGGGAGTAGGGAACCATTGGAATTTATTGATGAGTAAAGAGTAATGTAGTCATATCTGTGCTTTGGGAATATCACCTTTGACAGTCCTATGACAATGCTTTGGATCAGGGAAGAGACATGAAACAGGGAGACAATTAGATAACTAGGGTGTTTGCCATGTTTAAGGGGGACGATTTGAGAGATGTGGATATGGAATTTTTAAAAATCCTTACTTTCTGTTTTAATAACAACTCTAAGACAAAAGGACAGAGGCTAGGCAAACGGGGTTGAGTGACTTATTCAAGGTCACACAGCCAGGAAGTATCTGAGGCCAATTTGAATCCAGGTCCCCCCCCAAATCCAGGTCTGACACTCTATCCACTGTGCCCCTTAGCTGGATACAACATTTATGAGATTTAGCAATCTGCTAGATGTAGGGAATGAGAGTGAGGACTTGAGGATGAGCTTGAGGAATCTTAGGAAGGAATCTTAGAGATGATCAAATACAACCTCGAGGTGAGGAAATGTGTTCCCATGATGGTTAATTGGCTTGTGATGCAGGCAGTAAGTGTCTGAGGCAGGGTTTGGACATGGGCTTTCTGAGACCAACTTCAACACTCTTATCCATTATGCCATGAGGCTGCCTAGTGATTAGAATGGCGGTGCTACCCACAACAGAAACAGGGAAACTAGGAAAAGGGATGGGTTTGGAGAAAAGACGAGGGTTGTTTTCTGAGATACCTATGGGACATCCAATTTCAAAATATTGAATGGGCAATTGACAATGTAAAATTGGAGCTTAGGAGAGAATGATGATGTATAGAAATAGGAGTCATCTGTGTAGAAATAATAAGTGAACCCACAGGAGCTCAAAGAAAAAGAATTATGGCATTTACCACGTGCCCAGAATTATGCCAGGCTCTATAGGGGTATTATGAACAATGTAGCCTCTATTGAAAGAGAGCTAATGCCCATGGAACAATTAATGGATTATATACTCATAAGACTGTATATAATTAAGTACTAAATTGTATGATATAGAAAGACCTCCAGTCCTGTGGTGAAGGAAAAAAAAAGATCAATTCATTCATTCATTCATTCAACTAATATTTCTCAGGCATGTATTATTATGTGCAAGGCTTTGTTAGACACAGACAACTATATCATAAGGCAATATGTAAGTATGATGAGTGGTACATGTGTTATCATTGCTAAAAAATAATCATTGCAAAAAAATGCTCCAAAATCTCCTAAAAATAAAAATTTGGGGCAATTGAAAGGGCAATGGAGAAACACAGTACGTATATATAAGCTACAATAGATTACTGATGATTTTTGTATATGCTCTATGGTGTAGTGGTTCTCCACAAGGAACTCTGGGCTCATACGAACCTGGGTTCCGTCTAGGTACCTTGATCTTTAAGAGGGTCAGATTTCAATTCGACTCTGCCCCCATACTGAAGAAAACATTTAAGGAAATCTTATGCTTCTTTAAAAAATAATTAATTAATATGTTTGCTTGTTACATTAAAATACCCAGCTAATTCCCTCCCTTCCTTTCCTCTTCCCATTAGAGAAGGCATTGTTTGGCAAAAAGATATATGTGTATATAAAACTATGTCCTATTTCTATTTATCAGTTCTTTCTCTGGAGGTGGACATATACAAGTCATTCTTCAAACAATATTCCTGTTGCTGTATACAATGTTCTCTTGGCTCTGCTCATTTCAGTCTTTACAATTTCACGCAGATCTTTCCATGTTTGTCATTTCTTATGGTGCAGTGGTATTCCATCACAATCATATGCCATAACTTATTAAGCCAATCCCCAATTGATGAGCATCCCTTCAATTTCCAGTTCTTTGCCACCACAAAAAGAGCTGCTAAAAATATTTTAAAACCAAGAGGTTCTTTTCCTTTTCCCATGATCATCTTAAGAAATAAACCTAATAGTAGTACTGCTGGGTCAAAAAGCATGCACAGTTTTATAACTCTTTGAGTATGACTCGAGATTGCTCTCCAAAATGATTGGATCATTTTATACTTCTACCAACAGTTTATTAATATCACTATTTTTCCACGTCCCCTCCAACATTTGTCATTTTGCCCATTTATCATTTTAGCCAATGCGATAGGTGTGAGATGATACTCAGAGTTATTTCGATTTGCATTTCTCTAATTAATAATTGTTTAGAACATTTTATATAGTTATATATAGATTTGACTTTTTTCAAAAACTGTTCATATTTTTTGACTATCAATTGGGGAATGCTTCATATTCTTAGACATTTGACAAAGTTCTCTATATACTTTAGATATGAGACATTTATCTGAAAAGTTACCTCTGGGCAGCTGGGTAGCTCAGTGGATTGAGAGTCAGGCCTAGAGACAGGAGGTCCTAGGTTCAAATCTGGCCTCAGATACTTCCCAGCTGTGTGACCCTGGACAAGTCACTTGACCTCCATTGCCTACCCTTACCACTCTTCTGCCTTGGAGCCAATACACAGTATTGACTACAAGATGGAAGGTAAGGGTTTAAAAAAAAAGAATGAAAAGTTACTTCTTTTAATTATTTCTTATATAAAATGCCTTCCAGATCTTTTACCCCCTCCCACCCCATTTCTTCACTCTTGATGTGTCATAGGAATAGGCTGGTTCCTTCTTAAAAAGTGACATTAGGATTGGAAGCGTGACATAATGAGTAGAAAGTTGTCCTTAAGTCACAAAAACCTCAGTTCAAATCCTACCTCTGAAATATCCTGAAATGAAATCTTAACTGGGTCCTCCTTAGGCAGTCCTTTCACACCCCTCCTAATGAACTCCCTCTCCCTCTCCCAATAGCTCTTCAAAAATGTTTTATCCCTTCTCAAACTCTCCACCATCCTCCTTCCCCCTCCCCTCTCAGCTGAGAACCTTGCCTCATATTTTACTGGAGAAGTTGAGGCCATTTTCTTTGATCTCTCTTTTCTCTTCTCCTCATTTCACAACATCCAGAAGCCTTCTGCCACTATCTCCTCCTCCATCCCTCTCTCACATGAAAAAGTGGTATAGAAAGCCCTCTACATGCATTATTGACTTCATTCCATCCCATATTCTAAAGCAAATGCCTCCCCACTCATCCCCACTCTGTCCCTTATTTTTAAGTTCTTCCTACTGCTTATAAACATATCTTCTTTACTCTCAATAACCCCTCATTTGATCCATCCATCCCACTAATAGAAGAACATCTACAATAGATGCTTGTGCTTTCTTTTATCTCATTATCTTCTTAACTATTTGTAATTTGGCTTCTGACCTCACCATTCAACTGAAACTTTGCTTTCCAAAGTTATTGATGATCTCTTAATTGTCAAATCTAATTATCTTTTGCAAATCTTCACCTCTCTTGACCTCTTTTGCCGTCTTTGACACTATTGAGCATGGTGTTCTCATTGATATACTTTTCCCTCTAGGTTTTCATGACACTATTTTATCCTAGTTTTCTTCCTATCTGACCACTTTGTCTCTATCTCCTTTGTTAGATCTCCTTCCAGACCACACTCATTAAAGGTAGGTGTCATCCATGTTTTTAATCCTTCTTCTCTGTCCTCTATATACTATTTTGCAAAGTGATCTCATTGTCCCCCATACTTTCAATTATCATCTCTCTACCAACAATTCTCAGATCTCCTATATTGTTGCTTTCGGCTATGTTTGACTCTTTTATGATCCCATTTGGGGTTTTCTTAGCAAAGATCCTGGAGTGGTTTGCCATTTTCTTCTCCAGCTCATTTTATAGATGAGGAAACTGGGACCAACAGGGTTAAGTGACTTGCCCAGGATCACATAGCTGGTGTTTGCAGCCAGATTTGACCTCAAGTAGATGAGTCTTCCTGACCCCAGGCTGCACCCTACAGATTTACTCATCTATCCCTAATATCTCTCCAGACTGCTAATCTTGCATCTCCAACTACTAATTTAACTGGATTTCCCATAAACTCAACATGCCAAAAACTAATTCATTATCTTTCCCTCCCAAATCCTCCTCTCTTCCTAACTTACTTCTTACTTTGAGGGTGCCACTATCTTCCTCTGAAGAACTCAGGCTTTCAATCTAGGTATCAACATGAATTCCTCACTTATAATTTCAGATCCACCAGTTGTCAAGTCCTATTATTTCTTTCTTTGCAGCATTTCTCCTATACAATGCTTCCTTCTTTGTTTTGTCACTGACATATGCCTTTATCACTTGATGCTTGGACCATTGCAGTAGTCTATTGGTTGCTCTCCCTGTTACAAATCTTGCCTCACTCCAGTCTATTTCTCCACTAAACTACCAAATTGGATCTTCATAAAGTGTAGTTCTGACCATATTCTCTCTTCCCTCCTCCCTGCCATTCAGTAAACTCCTGAACCTCTCTATTACCTCCAGTATATAGTGCTCCGTGATCTGGCTCTCTCCCATCTTTTGAGTCTTCTTACACCTTAACTCTTCTTCTATGTCCCCTGTGAACCAGTGACCCACATCTTTTTGTTGTTCCTCCAACAAATAGCACTCCTTTTCCTGACTCACATCACTTTCACTGGCTGTCCCCCATGCTTTGAATTCGCTCTCCCCCTGTATTATTGCATTTCCATTGTGAGCCATGAACAAGCCACTTAACCTTTAAAAGCTCCAGGCAACTCTCTTAGACTGTAAGCTGCAAGAGCTGTCAGTCTGCATCATGCAGAGTTTTCACTCTAGGAGTTCCCTGTGCTGAGGAAATTATAGGTCCAGATCCTCTTGTGAACTCCTCTTGGACTTAAGTGTTGGAAGTGGTGACAGAGAGGAGTGGGTGAATCTGAGAGACATTTCAAAGGGAGAAACAAGGATTCTTGGGCACAGGCAATATAGGAATAGAAGGAGTGGGTGGAGATAAATTACTCTAAGACTTTTAAACTTGAGAAACAGGAAAAATGTTGGTGCTAGTGACAAAAATAGGATACTTGCTGTGGCAAGCACCTTGGGAAGGTGGCCTTGTGAGAAGCCTGGCCCAGGAGGCATGAAATAAGTGTTCTAGTCTTGGGTCTTCTGTTATATTTTAAAATAGAGGGAATTGAACAAACCATCTCCTGTCCCTTTTGTGCTCTAATACTCTTTCACCTCATAGGATCATAGATTTATAATTGGAAAAGACCTTTAGAAGTCATCTAGTCTAGCCCTTTCATTTTGTAGATAAGAACACCAGAGAGCTGAAGGAACTTGCCTACTGTCACACATTTGAAAAGCCAAGATTCTGTCCAGATCCTCTGACTCCATTCAATAATGGAAGCATTTGACAATTTTCCATCAAACTTCTCTTTTCCTGTCTTGGTGGTATATGTCACTCTAGAAAAAGTCAATGAAAACTCATAGAGATAAGGGGTTTAGGGAACTGGTCTTCACTGACTTGCCTGTCCTTGATGTGATATATTACTCTTGATATTTTAATTAGAAGGACCAAAGTACTTTTTTGAGGCTATTTCATAACACTAGCTCAGTGCTTCTTAATAAGTCATGACATAAATAACTTTGGAGAGGGATATAACACAGATCCATTGGACACTAACATAGCTGAGCCAACAAAGGCAGAAGTCTGTAGAGTGTCCACGTGAAACAAAGTAAACAAGTGTGACATTCCTTGGCTTTATTTGGGAGTTTAACCCTGAGATGCTTTAAAAAATAATCAATGCAGCAAGAGGTAGAAAGAGAAACACCATTTAAAATCACCCTAGACAATATAAAATACTTAGGAATCTATCTACCAAAACAAACACAGGAATTATATGAACACAACTTCAAAACACTTTCCAAACAATTAAAACTACATCTAAACAATTGGAAAAACATTGATTGCTCATGGGTAGGATGAGCTAATATAATAAAAACGACCATTCTACCTAAATTAATTTACCTATTTAGTGCCATACCCATCAAACTACCAAAAAACTTTTTTACTGAATTAGAAAAAACTATAACAAACTTCATTTGGAAGGACAAAAGATCAAGAATATCAAGGGAAATAATGAAAAAAAAAACATGAAGGAAGGTGGCCTAGCAGTACCAGATATTAAACTATACTATAAAGCAGCAGTCATCAAAACAATATGGTACTGGCTAAGAGACAGAAGGGAGGATCAGTGGAATAGACTTGGGGTAAGTGACGTCAGCAAGACAGTGTATGATAAACTCAAAGAGCCCAACTTTTGGGACATAAATCCAATATGTGACAAAAACTGTTGGGAAAATTAGAAAACAATATGGGAGAGATTAGGTTTAGATCAACATCTCACACTCTACACTAAGATAAATTCAGAATGGGTGAATGACTTGAATATAAAGAAGGAAACTATAAGAAAATTAGGTGAACATAGAATAGTATACCTGTCAGATCTATGGGAAGGGGAAAATTTTAAAACCAAGCAAGAGTTAGAAAAAATTACAAAATGTAAAATAAATAATTTTGATTATGTTAAATTAAAAAAGTTTTTGTACAAACAAAAACAATGCAACCAAAATCAGAAGGGAAACAACAGACTGGGAAAAAATCTTTATAACAAAAAATTCTGACAGAGGTCTAATTACTCAAATATACAAGGAACTAAATCAATTGTATAAAAAAATCAAGCCATTCCCCAATTGATAAATGGGCAAGGGACATGAATAAGCAATTTTCTGATAAAGAAACCAAAAGTATCAATAAGCACATGAGAAAGTGGTCTAAATCTCTAATAATTAGAGAAATGCAAATCAAAACAACTCTGAGGTATCACCTCACACCTAGCAGATTGGCTAAAATGATAGAAGGGGAGAGTAATGAATGTTGGAGGGGATGTGGCAAAATTGGGACATTAATGCATTGCTGGTGGAGTTGTGAACTGATCCAACCATTCTGGATGGCAATTTGGAACTATGCCCAAAGAACTCTAGAAGACTACCTGCCCTTTAATCCAGCCATAGCATTGCTGGGTTTGTACTCCAAAGAGATCATAGATAAACAGATTTGTACAAAAATATTTATAGCCACACTTTGTGTGGTGGCAAAAAACTGGAAAACTAAGGGATGCCCTTCAATTGGGAAATGGCTGAACAAATTGTGGTATATGCTGGTGATGGAATACTATTGTGCTCAAAGGAATAATAAACTGGAGGAATTCCATGTGAACTAGAAAGACCTCCAGGAATTGATGCAGAGTGAAAGGAGCAGAACCAGAAGAACATTGTATCCAGAGGCTGATACACTGTGGTAAAACCGAATGTAATGGACTTCTGTACTAGCAGCAATGCAATGACCCAGGACAATCTGAGGGATTTATGGAAAAGAACGTTACCCACATTCAGAGGAAGAACTGCAGGAGTGGAAACACAGGAGAAAAACAACTGCTTGAACACATGGGTTGATGCGGACATGGTTGGGGAGTGACACTAAAGGACCACACAAATGCAACTATCAATAATATGTAAATAAGTCTTGATTGATCACACATGTTAAAACCAGTGGAAATGCATGTTGGATATGGGGGTGGGGTGAAGGGGGTGAAGGGGGAAGTAAAAACCAGAATCGTGTAACCATGGAAAATTTTTCTAAAAAAATAAAATATTAAAAAAAAAATTGACGCAACTCATCCAAATGACCCACTCTTTTCCAAATTCTCACC
Source organism: Gracilinanus agilis (assembly GCF_016433145.1). Classification (NCBI taxonomy): domain Eukaryota; kingdom Metazoa; phylum Chordata; class Mammalia; order Didelphimorphia; family Didelphidae; genus Gracilinanus; species Gracilinanus agilis. Next base: position 607,394,027 of record NC_058131.1, on the reverse strand, counting down.
TTCTCCAAGGATGGGTGTATGCCCAGTCATTCATTCAACAATCGACATTTATTAAAGAGCTACTGTGCACTCACTAGATGAGCCTTAATTAGGGTGGTACATCTAGAACTTTTGTCCAGGAGCCAACATCCAGAGCAGTGAGCTTCCTCACTTTGGTGGTTCAAAGACTTTTGCCACTGGACCTTATGGCTTAGAGTATTCTATTGATTGTACTCCTAAAGGGGTTAAAGAAGAAGGGGTCTGGGTCAGAGCAATGGAATGGACTTGTAGGCTGCTGGAGTCTGGAAAGATAGGGAAAGGGGATAAGTTATTCTCTGTATTGCTCTTGGTCTAACCCTAGCCCTCCATCGTTCTCTACACCTCTGCTGCCTTTACCACATTTGCTGTAGGTGGAATAATTGGTTCTGATGCCTGAAAACCTTGACTCAAAGTCAATTTGTATGTGATTGTCTGTGTTAATGGAGACTTACTGCTTGATCCTTGATGCCTACATGGGGGGAAAAGTCGGGGAGAGCTAGAAGAAAGAGAGAGTCTGGTCTTTTGGTTTCTAGCTTTGAGACACAAGTTATTCTATCTTAGACACTCTTCAGGTCCCTGAAGGGAAAAATGAGTCTGAGAAGAAGCTGACCTACAGAGGAGCTGGCGCCTTGATCATGCCCCTATTCCCAGAGAAATTTCTTCTAGATGAGAGATCACCAAGGTTGAGAGTAGAGGGTGATGAGGATAGACCTCTTATAGGGGGTGCCACTTGAGTGCAATTTATTATTATCATAATAATAACTTTTATAGAGCACTTTAAGTTTTATAAGTTATTTTAATACATACATTTACATTTTTACCTACATTATTTCATTTGATCCTCGCAACATCTCTGTGAAGTAGATAAAATTATTATCTCTATTAACGGATGGGAAAACTGAGGTTGGAACTTAAGTGACTTATCCAATGTCATATAGTTCATAACTATTTCAGAGAGATGTTGAATTCAGTCCTTCCTGACTCAAAGTTCAATGGTCTATAGGCTATTGCAATGAATTTATGGATGAGAGATCACTAAGAAATCAATCTGAAACAATGAGGAGAGTGTCATAGAAATGGACTTTGTGCCAAGGGTTTTATACACTCCTTTACATTCAAGACCCTAAGCTACTGTCACTTCTGTAGGACAAAAATGTAAATAAGACCATAAGTCCCTGCTGCCCCCAATGAGCTTATAATAATATATATGATATCTATTAGTATATATTAAAATATATGTTATAGATATTACACATCAATAAGAGATAAGAAACACACACAAACCTAATCATGATCTAAAGAGGTATGTAATAAGTGTTGTGCAAAGTACAAAAAACCTGCCATGGGAACTTGGAGATGAGAGAAATATTGCAACTAGAGACATCTTAGTATAGAGAGAAAAGCTTCTGTCATTTAGTCAGAGGACTCAGGTTTAAGGGCAAACCCTCATTTTTGTTAGCTTTGTGATTTAGGGCAAGGCACTTGATTTTTCTGCACCTCCATTTTCTTATTTGTAAAATTGGGTTGATAATATTTGTAAGCCTTAGCAGCTATGTAAGTATGAATTATTTTTGTTGTTTCCTTTCTGGTTGAGTGGTTATGGGAAGGCTTCTTGGAGTAAGGAGAGTTCGAACTAAATACTGAAGGCTAAATGGGGATTTGATGAGTCAAGAAGTGGGGGGGAAGAGGACATCATTCTAGGCAGAGGAAATAGCATTAGCAAAACTGTAGGAGTAGAAAAATGCAGAGCTTTTTCATCATTTGATAGATAGTATAAGTTGGTAGAAAGGTATGTTCCTTTTTTTTGTGAGAATAAGAATGTCCACTAATTTTTTCCACTTGATTAAGCTCCTTTGAGAGCAAGATAGATTTTTTTTTATCTTTGTTATGTCTCCTGAGCACATAATGGGTGCTTACTAAGTTCTCTTTGATTGGTAGGTTTATGGATCCTCCTGTTTTCTGGAGCATTGGGATCCCTGAATCTTGTATGGAAGACAGAGGGTCTCTCCTCTTGCCAATTCCCCCTCCCCAGGCCACACCATCCCCAGATGCAGAGTGGCTTCTGATGGGCACTTCTAGGAAAAAAAAGATTTCTAATTCAGATCAAAATAAGAAAACTGCATTTCAGGAGGATCTTTCCTTCTTTGAGATGATTGAGACAATTCTGCAGTTCAGCTGGATCCTGCATGGCTTTCTTTCTAGTTCATAAATCTTTCTTCACGCTTACAATTGAGGGCAGGACTCAAGAGGTGACAGCATTGTTAGACAGAGAGACAGAAGAGAAAGCTTTGAAGAGTCTGTCTATTCATTGGCGCACTACCTACCGCTGTGACAGGCAGCATGGGGGAAGCACACCTGTGTTTAATAATATGCCCATTAGCTGGGTAGGTGTTGTAATGATTGAGCCCCAGGGAAAAATGGTCTTTCATCATAGTGATGATAGCTGACCTTTTCACAGCTCTTTCTACATGTATTTTCAAAGCCTTTTTCTTACAATCTTGCAAGGCAGATAGTTTTAGTATTATTATGCCCATTTTACAGCTGAGGAAACTGAGGCACAGAGATCCGACTTGCCCACAGTCATACATATTAGTAAATGGAAGAAATGGGACTCAGAGATTTATAGGTGAAAGGGACCTTATTGTTGTTGTTCAATCATATCTGACTCTTTAGGATCCCATGGACCTTATTTTCCATGGGGTTTTCTTGGAAAAGATATTGAAGTGGTTCGCCCTTTCCTTCTCCAGTGGATTAAGGCAAACAGAGGTTAAATGGCTTGTTTATGGTCACATAGCTGGTAAATATCTGAGGTTGGATTTGAATTCAGGTCTTCCTGAATCCAATGTTTGATGCTCTATCCACTGAGACATCTAGCTTCCTCAAAAGAGACCTTTGGGATCATAGATTCCCACCTTTTCATTTTAGAGCAGAGGAACAAGAGACACACAGAGGTTCGGTTACTTGCTGGTGAGCAGAGAAGTTGGGATTTGAACCTAATTTTTCTGTCTCCAAGGCCCATGCTCTTTCCACTAATACACACTACCTATCAGTAATGCTTCTATCTTTTTAGAGGAAAAGATTTCTTTAGCTCTGCTTCTGAATATAATGGAAATGCCATTGGCCATGTTGAGTCCCAACGAGATAGAAATTCCTCAGGTAGAGGATTCCATTATCAGTTTGTCTCCAATAATGCAACAAGGTATAATTAAGAGTCAATGTGCAGGCTGTGTGGTATAATGCAATAATACTGGTTTTGGCTACAGAAGACTCGAGTTCAAATCCCAGCCCTGCCTCTTAGTGCCTGTATGACCTTGGGCAAAATAATCTTTGTAGGTCTTCAATTCTTCCTCATGAAGTTGGATTAGACCATCTCTAGGAGCCCCCTGTATCAGTTTCTGTGCCGGACACTAGAGATTCAAGTACAAAAAAAAAGAGACTGATCCTGCCCTCGAGGACATTTAATGATAAGAAGAGGAGATGCCATGTTGGCATCAATATCTGTATCATTGATATGGACATCTATTTCTTCTGTACGTCTGTATCCCCTGTATTTACACCATCTCCATCTCCATCCATGGTTGGATCTCATTGGCACCTTTAGTGTCTCCATCTTGACCTAGATCTATTCATCATTACTGATATTTTTCTGTGTCTATGTACCTATACTCATGTATATTGTGTTATTGGAATTTAGGGATTCATTTGAGCCTTAAATATTTAGACATAGGACATAAACTTCCTGTGGACGTTTAGGGGACTTTGAAACTACATTTTCCATGATTCCTCTTAGGAAGTAAGTGGGATTACGTAGAGAACAGTGTAAGACTCCTGACGTGATTGGGAGAAGCTCTCTTTCCTAGAAGCAGCCAGGTGGGCAGGAGGTAATGGCGGGTGATTTGAATTAGATCTTAGCAGGCGCGTGGCCTTCTTAATTTACCAACATGGCTTTAAATAAAATATTAATGCTTTTGGATATATCCATCTATATCCATTTTATTTGTAACAGTAAATAGGCATAGGAGAAAGACACATAAATAGTAAACTGATGGGAGAGCTGTATTAATGGGAGAAAGTTGACCTAACCTTGAATAGACCTAGAGGTTCCAAGAGGTGGAGGTGAGGAGGGAGAGCCTTCCTGACATGGAACTCTTAACATGGTTCAAGGCAGTTCAGTGGTGCAGTGGAAAGAGTACTGAGCCTGGACTCAGGAGGACCTGAGTGCAAAGCCAACCTCAGACACCTACTAGTTGTATGGCCTTGGACAAGTCTCTTAATCCTGTTTGTCTTAGTTTTCTCAGCAATAAAATGGGAATGGGTTGGCTAGATGTCTTAGTAGATAGAGGGGGTGGTCTGGAGTCTGGAGAAAGTCTGGAGAAAGACACATCTCCTTGAGTTCAAACATATTCCATGACACTTACTACATAACCCTGTTTGCCTCAGTTTCCTCATCTGTAAATGAACTGGAGAAGGAAATGGCAAAACACTCCAATATCTTTGCCAAGAAAACTACAAATGGAGTCATAAAGAGTCAGACACTACTAAAATGACTGAACAACAACAACAACAACAAAATAGGAATAATAATATTAGCATCTTTCTTCCAGGATTGTTGTGGGAATCAAATAAGGAAATAATAATAATTACTAACATTTTTATAGCACTTACTATGGACCAGGCAGTGTACTAAGCCCTTTATGATTATTATCTCATTTAATCCTCAGGTCACTGGCCAAGCAACAAGAGTGTAAGCCAGAGCTTGTACCCTTTGCCTTTTGGTTCAAAGGAAAACCACATGTATTTGACCTACACGTCTCTGGATGTGAATTACTATCACTGTTAAAACAACCCTTCTTACATTCAAAGAATTGAATATGTCAAGATTTTCTATTAGGTTATGAAGCAGTGAGACACCTCAGAGGCAAGTACACCCCAAAGACTGATCATTTCATTTTCTGCTTGGTGTCTTTTTTTTTCTTTTCTGTTTGTCTGGGATACCAAAAACTTTGTGTTGGGAGGCATAATTCTGGCATATTAGGAAGCTCTTTTCCCTTCAGTCCAGTACTAAAATGGATCTTAGATGCTATTAGGTCATGGTTTGTTGTTTCTCAGTCTTATCCAACTTTTTGTGATTCCATTTGAGGTTTTCTTGGAAAAGATACTGAAGTCATTTGCCATTTCTTCAGCTCATTTTACAGATAGGGAAACTGAGGCCAACAGGGTTAAGTGACTTGCCCAGGGCCACACAACTGGTATATATCTGAGGCCAGATTTGAATTCAAGAAGATGAGTCTTCCTGACTCCGAACTTGGCATTCTATCATCTTTCTACTAGCTTTAGAACTGGAAGGGACCTCTGAATCCATCATGGTATAACTGTTTCATTTTACAGGTCAAGAAACTAAGGTTCAAAGCAATCCCAAGGTGACATAGATAGTAAGCATCAGAGAGGGATGGGATTTGAACCAGACACAGTGTGTTTCCCCTTGTACTACCTCTTTCCCACAGTTCAACTCCCTCATTTTAAAGGTAATGATAAATGAGACTCAGTGAGGAGAAGGGGCTTCTTTTGGTTCCAACGGATAGTAGGTAGGTGGCAGAGTCTTTCTCACCATTTTCTGAATTGTTTTCCATAAAGAGCAGCTCAGTGGCTCTGTGGATAGAAAGCCAGGCCTGGAGATGGGAGCTTCTGGGTTCAGATCTGACCTTAGACACTTCCTAGCTGTGTGACCCTGGGCACTTAACCTCTCTTTGCCTTAATCCATTGGAGTAGGAAAGGGCAAACCACTCCAGTATCTCTGCCAAGAAACTCCCCAGACAGTAGGGTCCAGGGGATCATGAAGAGCTGGACGTGATGACTAAACAATGGGACAACAGCAACCATGATTCACTCTCCAGAGCCCTAAATAGGATGGAGTGACTAGGTCTGTGTCTTAGGGCACCATATTTAGTGAGTGCTAATAGTACTTACTGTCCATTAGTGGCATAAAAACAACAGAGCTTAGCACCTAGTTAGGAAGAATAGTAAAAATAAAAAGGTAACAGCTGGTGGACTGGGATGAACTCTTTTCATTCTCCTCCTAACCCTATTCCTGATTTCCAGACTTCAAAATCATGCCTTTGCTATGATCTCATCCTGAAAGTCCCTCAGCTCTGGGAGCCTCCTCATCCTGGACCAACTAAGTACCCCAAAACCTCCTCATCCTGGACCAACTAAGTACCCAAAAACCTCCTCATCCTGGACCAACTAAGTACCCAAAGGCCTTCTCAACCTGGACTATCTCTCCAAAGGGCCCTCTCTATTTTTCCCATTTGTGGGTTCCTTCCATTTTGTAGAGGGGCCAAAGCCAGTCTTTATTTCCTTCCTGGCTCTATTCCTGACTTAAGGACTTCAAAGACCATGCCCTCAAGTTGGGTATCTTTATCTTCGTCCCCTTCTTCCCTGCTCTCATTTTCAGCTTCTTTTCCCTTATTACAGGATGGAGGGGCAGGGCTGTCTTTTTGCTTGTATTTGTACCTATAGCACAGTGCCTGACACATAGTAAGGGCTTAATAAATGTATATTTTCTCACTTTTTTTCCCTGCTCCAGCAGCAGCAGTTTCCCATAGTCTCTGGTCTTCTCCTCCCTGCCCATTTCTTTCCATTTGCCCTGGGAGTGGGTTGTGATACCTACCCAGGTCATACAAATCCCTAGTTGTTGCCAACCTTTTCCTCTTCACACCTTTCTCTCAGTTGAGCTGTTTTCTACAGGTATCCTTTTGGATTTGACCACAACAAATCCACAGCTTAGCACTAAAGATGTTCTGCTCTCTGGCTCTGTCTTACTTTTCTAGCCCTTTCTCACACCATACCCTACATGTATCCCCCCTTTTTTCTTAGTTCCTCCTTCCTTCCATGTCTTTTGCTGCTCTCTTGGATGATGCCAGAAATCCTCTACTCTTCTTTCTCTTTGCCTCTTGAAATTTTATATATCTGCTAAGACTGAGTTCAAAACGTCATCTCTTCCAAGAAATTGTTTTTCTTTTTCTGATTTTCCTTCATCCAATCAAAAAGTGATAATTTCCTGAATGGTCTTTCTTAGCATCTTATTTTTACCTTTCTTGTACACTTGCCAGGTTCTCTTTTGTGGAATGATTATTTGTTTCATCTCTATTACTAGGCTGTTAGCTCTTTGAAGGCAAGAGATGTGTCTAATTTATCTTTGAATCTTTCCAGAGAGTCAGGATGGTATAGTGGATAGAGAGCCATCCTCAGAGATGAGAAGATTTGTGTTCAAGTTTTGTCTCTGATACAGACTGGGTGGTGAATTAACTGTTCAGTCCTCTAGGACAGAGGTGCCAAACATGCAACCACATGAGGCCAATAATGCTCCCAAATACAGCCTGAATCAGATTAAAATATAATGTCTATAGTTTAACATATTAAACAAAATAATATGTACTTAATAAAATATATTCAGAAAAGTATATATTCAATAAAATATTTAACAAGATAATAATATTTAACAAAGTAAGCATCCAATAAAACAGATCATATTAATATGTATTTTCCATGGCTGTGTGCAGCCTCCAGAATGTCCCCCATTTCTATTTGAGTTTGACACTACTACTCTAGGCAACTCTCTAAGACTATAATTTCTGGAGAAACTACCTACGCATTAGTAGAGAAAGTTATCTCCCCTGAGAGTTCTCTATATCAATAAAACTGAAGGTCCAGGTGCCTATCTTTCCTCCCTCAGTACTTAGAACAATGCCCCACATATAATAGAAATTTACTAAGCTTCTGAATGATTGAATCAAGAACTGACAAAAGATGGCAATAAAGATTCCATTTTCTGATCCTGTAATGATCACAGGAAAATTAATTGTGCACAGGGGCTTAACAAATATTTCTGGAATCGAATTGAATTTTGCAAAAGCAGTGAAACTTTCCAAAGGGATTTGGAGGCTAGACTTTGAGCATGAAATATATGAACAACCAGAGCAGAAGGACGGTCAAGGGACAGGAACATGTGCTCCCTTCTGGAGGCCAGGAAATGATGAGATGTTTCAAATAATAATAATTTTTAAAGAAACAGACATGAAGGCAGCGGGAGATGTTGGTGCTGCAGCCTCCATCTGTTGTGTTTGGGCTCTGCTCACTATAGAGGACATGAACCCAGGAGATCAACTCCACGTGAAGGAGTTAGTGCCAAACCCAGAGCAAGAGTTGGGGTAGATCCAGCCACACGGGACTGTACTAGATGTACTCGACAGCCGTGCAGAACCCCCTAGGAAGAGACAGGGGAATGACTAACGGACATCTTCATTAACCCATCCATACTTGGGCACAGAGGGATAATTTGTGCACCTCCCATATAAGTTTTTTCCAGAAGATTTTTTTCAACCCTATTCAATGCATTAGGAAGTATAGGGGCTGCAACCATTTCTTTATAGGATGGGTAAAGAATGATTGGATTATCTAATTATTTCTTCTATATTTTAAAATATTTTTTATATTTTATTTTAAAATATATTTAATTTTTTTATATTTTAAAAATATTTTATATATGTTNATTTGAATTACTCCACCTGAGTGCTTAATAAGACCAAATCTGCAAGCATGTGTGACTCTGGATTAATAGAGAGCATCCACTTGGAGAAAGGATACAACCGTCTCTAATGGTGGAATAGGAAGAATTTTGGCCACTCTGTCTAAAAATTGTCGGTCGCGCTGAGCTCCACTGTGGGATTTCTGTGCTGAAGTTAAGCTCCAAGTCACACTAAGAATTTCTTTTCTGCTCTGGATCTGAGAAAAGGGGCTTTAGAGATAATACATTCTTTAAAATGTTTTTAAATTTTTTATATTAGAATGTTTTTACCTATTACATATAATAAATATACATAAAATATAAATATTAAAAATATATTAAAATATATATGAATATAAAATATAAACACAAATATAAAATAAATATAAAAAACTTTCCACACAAGTTTTCCTAAATTATGTGATCAAACTTCTCTCCCTCCCTCTCTTCCAGTTCCCCTCCTGGAGTTGGCACTAGATTCGATCTGGGTTCAATATGTAGTACATCCTAATTCCTTCATTTTATAGGTAAGGAAATCGAAGCTCATGGGGGGGTCAAGGTCACAAAGCTCATAAAACAGGACCAGACAGATTGTTCCTTTTGGCCCCTCTGGCTTTCTCTCTCTCTCTGGTAGTTGGACTAATTAAGAGGCTATTTAGTACAGTGGAAAGAGTTCTGGATTTGGAATCAGAGATCCTGAGCAAGTCACTTAACCTCTGCCTACCTCAGTTTCCTAAATTTACTAACCTTTGTCAAAATACTTTCTCTCTCTCAGCCTTGGTTTCCTTGTCTGTAAAATGAGAGGATTAGACAGAATGGATTCAGAAGTCCTTTCTAGATCTATAGCTATTATTCTATGGTATAAAACAGGGGAATGGCCAAAAGATAAATAAAGTTGGCCAAGGGAATGCGGCTGGCTCAGAGAGCGGAGCAGGCTGGCAAAAGAGGAGGTGCTCCCTTCACACGTCTGGTCTCTGTCCTCTCCTCTGGAGTCTACACGGACTCCTGGCTCCGATCTCAATGGCCTCCGTATAGACCCAAAGGACGGGGAAGAGCCTAGAAGTCTGGACATGGAAGTATGGCCGGAGCATCTGCTACTTTCCGGACGGGCACGAGGGAACGCCGGGGCAGATGGTGGAGCAGATCGTCTGATAGGAAAGAACAGATGAGACGCAAGAATTGTCAGCTGAGTTCCTAGCAGAGTTCAAGGTTTAGTCTGTGTGATCAGGGGTGGGACAGATGGAGAGTAAAAGAGTAAGTTGGGAGAGCGCCTCTGGGCTCAGTGTCTGTCACTGTGCTGCAGCCCAAGGGTTATGTGGGCAGCCCGGCTGCCCAAGTGCCGACACAAATGCTGCTGGATAAAGGCCAAGTGGGTGGGCAAGCTGGTGTCTAGGGCGTCCCACCGCAGCCAGGTATGAGGGACCTGACAATGGAAAAGCATGTCGGACAGACTGGGGATGCCAGGACCGAACTCCTTGCCAGGGAAAGCCGGGGGCGCAGCAGAACTGGCAGCCAGACTGCCCTGATGCCAAACCAGGTAACCCCTGAGATAGCCTTACTCTCTATAGATTTCTTGTTCATGATTGGGTCCAAAATGTTGGGAAGAGTAAGCCTCTGTATAAAACAGTGGTTCCCAAACTTTTTTGGCCTTCCGCCCCCTTTCCAGAAAAAATATTATTTAGGCCCCCTGGAAATTATGAAACTATTTATTGAACTCAGAATGGAATGTAATACAAAAAAAGTGTGGCCATCACCACCTTCCTGGATTGCTGCAGCACCCACCAGGGGGCAGTGGCGCCCACTTTGGAAATCACTGGCATAAAAGGTAAATGGAGGCAGCTAGGCAACTCAGCAGATGGAAAGCCAGTCTTAGAGATGGGAGGTCCTCAGACATGTCCTAGCTGTGGGACCCTGGGTAAGTCACTTAAGCCCAATTGTCTAGCTCTTACCAGTCTTCTGCCTTGGAACCAATACTTACTATAGATTCCAAGATGGAAGGTAAAGGTTTATTTTTTTTTTCAGTTTTTTAGATTCCTTTCATTTTCTCTTTTTAGTGATTAATTTGCATTAGTTAAAACTCCTTAGGAAATGATATTAGACTTTTTTTGATTTCTAGCTCATAAGATCATAGATTTTTTTAAATTTTGAATATTTTCCCATAGTTACGTTACATGTTCTTTCCCTCTCCCCCAAGTCCTGCCCCCCATAGCCAACGCACAATTCCACTGGGTTTTACATGTATCATTGATCAAGTCCTAATTCCATATTATTGATAGTTGGACTAGAGTTATTGTTTTATGTCTACATCCCCAATCATTTCGAACCATGTGATCAAGCAGCTGTTTTTCTCCTGTGCTTCTGCTCCCACGGTTCTTCTTCTGAATGTGGCTAGTTCTCTTTCTCATACATCCCTCAGAGTTGTCCTGGATCATTGCATTGCTGCTAGTAGAGAAGTCCATTACATTCGATTTTACCACAGTGTATCCATCCCTGTGTACAATGTTCTTCTGGTTCTGCTCCTTTCGCTCTGCATCAATTCCTGGAGGTCATTCCATTTCCCATGGAATTCCTCCAGTTTATTATTCCTTTTAGCACAATAGTATTCCATCACCAACAGATACCACAATTTGTTCAGCCATTCCCCAATCGAAGGGCATCCCCTCATCTTCCAATTTTTTGCTGCCACACAGAGTGTGGCTATAAATATTTTTGTACATGTCTTTTTCCTCATTATCTCTTTGGGGTATAAACCAAGCAGTGGTATGGCCGGATCAAAAGACAGATAGTTTTTTAAAGCCCTTTGGGCATAGTTCTAAATTGCCTTCCAGAATGGTTGGATCAATTCACAACTCCACCAGCAATGCATTAATGTCCCAATTTTACCACATCCCCTCCAACATTCACCACTTTCCTTTGCTGTCATGTTAGCTAATCTACCCCCCAAAATAAACCCAAAGAACCCAGCTTTTGGGACAAAACCCCACTATTTGACAAAAACTGATTGGAAAACAATATGGGAGAGATTGGGTCTAGATCAACACCTCACACCCTAAACCAAGATAAATTCAGAATGGGTGAATGATTTGAATATAAAGAAGGAAGGTAAAGTTTTAAAAAACAGTAGATTCTTTTATTAGGGTTAAGGAGCAAAGGAAAAGGGCACCTGACAGATCTGGGCAATCCTCAAATGCAATAATGCAGATGGAAGGATGGAACAATGTCCACTTATCCCATTCCCTTCTTCTTTACCTCCACTCCCAATCTCTGCCATTTCCCCTCTCCTTAGCCTTAGAGTGACAGAACCATAGAATCTTAGAGTAGGACGGTGTCTTAAAGACCATCCCCATACAACATCCCTGACAGTCTCTTCTTTTGAATGCAGGGGACTAGTCATAAGAATTTCACTATCTTGTGAGATAATAAAAAATTGAGGTCTTTTTCACTTGATAAATTGCAGTTCCACAGCATTGGAACATGACCATCCCACTGAATTTAGTCTAATGGTCTAAATTTTATTTTTTTTTAAACCCTTACCTTCCATCTTGGAGTCAATACTGTGTATTGGCTTCAAGGTAGAAGAGTGGTAAGGGTAGGCAATGGGGGTCAAGTGACTTGCCCAGGGTCACACAGCTGGGAAGTGGCTGAGGCCAGATTTGAACCTAGGACCTCCCATCTCTAGGCCTGGCTCTCAATCTACTGAGTTACCCAGCTGCCCCCAGAAATTTTATTTTCCAGTAAGATATTCTAATAAGAATTCTAGTAAGATATTCTAGTAGGAATTTTCAGCTTCTGTTACCGGTAATTATTTTACTCAGTTCATTAAACCTGAAGTGAAGTGTGCCTGCTATCTAGAAAACCAACTGAGGTGGCTTGATGCTGAGTTAAGACCTGGTCTTCTGCCTTCACTAATCACTCAAGTGGCATTTATTAACTACCTACTATGTTCCAGGCATTATGTTAAAGCCTTGGGATATAAATGCACAAATAAAGCAGTTCCTTCCCTCAAATAGTGTATATTAAAGAGGAAAGAACACATAAGGAGATGAGTCTAATAGTAAGATAAGATATGAACCCAAATAACTATATTATAAATCTTATACAATGAGTTCATTAGGTAGTTGCAAAAAAAAGTGAGGTCTTAAGAGGGAAGGAGTTATTACCAAATGTGGAAAGATCAGGGAAAGCTTCCTGAAAGCATTTATCTGTTGAGTTTGGGGCTAAATGGGTGGGCCAACTCTTAAAGAAGAGGGAAGGCTCATTTTAAACTTAGGGAACAATGTGAGAAAAGGCATGGCGATAAGAGCACCTGGAACTTGCTTAAGAGGCAAAAGATGGTCCACTTTGGCCATACAGTAGAGTGCATGGTGTGGGAGAGTAAAGTGACCTAATATTAGAAAGACTGGATGGTGGAGGACCTTCAATATCAGGCATAGGAGTTTGAATTTCCTCAGAAGTCATTATGGAGCTACTAAAGATTTTTTAGCAGATATTTGACAAAAATAAATCTAGGTATTAGAAGCATTATTTTACCAAAGGAATGAAGCATGAATTTAAAGAGGGAGAGAGTACATGGGAGACCTGGCGGAAAGTTTTTGCTGTAATCCAAGTGGATAATGGGCAGCTAGTTGGCACAGTGGACAGAACACTGGGCTCAGGATCAGGAAGAGTCATCTTCTTGAGTTTGAATCTGGCCTCAGACACTTACTAGCTATGTGACCCTGGGCAAGTCACTTAACCTTGTTTGTCTCAGTGTCTCATCTGTAAAAATGAGCTAGAGAAGGAAATGGCAAACCACTCTAGAATCTTTGCTAAGAAAACTCCAAAATGGGGTCATAGAGAGTTAGACACAATTGAAATAATGGAGTGACAACAACAAAAAGATAGATAGGAATAGGGAGCAAGGGACAGATCCAGAAAATGTTGTGGATGGAGAGTTGTTAGGGTAAAAGAAATGAGGGAGACAGAAAAATAAACATGGCACTATGATTTTGAACATTGGAAGAAACTGGATAAATGGCGGTGCCATTGACAGAAATAGTTAAAGCAGGAAGCTGGTCTAAGAGGAAGGATTACAAAGGTTTGGCACATTGAATTTGAGGTGTTTGTTAAACATCGAGGTGGAAATGCCTTATTGTACCCTTGATACAAATCTGGAGTTGAGGGGAGATGAAGGTTCCACATATGGTTTGAAGAGGCACCTGCACAGAGGTGGGACTTAAATCTATGCCTGTGGATAATATTATTGTGGGAGATAGAAAGAGAAGGTAGCCACACATTGGGTTGAAATGATGGTGTTGGTGGTTTGATCTCAATCTGTGAAGCCATGAACTTGTAAATGTTTTGTTAACTATATTTCAACATAATTGATTTCCATCATAATCAAATGTATTTTATTTTATGTTTTTCAAGACATTACTTTGAGAAGGGCTCCCTAGGTTTCACCAGACTTTCTGGAGAGTCCGTGACACATAAAAAGTAAAGAATTCCCGAAAGGGGGAGGTCACTATCAGAACACCATAGTACTCCATTGTTGTGTTTGTTCTTAAGTTTATCATTGACTTAAGACATAGATTATACATTTGTAACATTTTGGTGGGGGATAGATATAGGGGTGGATAGATAGTTCATATATTAGAAGACAGAAAGGGGATCCAAAAACATCATAAGAGATTAGATTAATGGGTCAAATCTAATGAAATATAATAAGTCAGTGTAAGGACTATAATTATGTTTTTATAAATCAGCTACTGTAACAACTACAGGCACATTACATATACTGCCAGTCCCAGCTTATGTACTGATCAATTTTGCTAAACTATTTTTCCCTTTCTTTTTAAATTTCTCTTATAAGCAATTCTTCTCTAGTTAGGGGAGGGAGATATGTTTGAAAATAAAGGTGCTGTGAGAAGAGAATATATTAAAAATCCCAAGTCAGAGGGTCAGGGGTCCTAATAGATAACTTAGAGTATTTGAGGTCTTACAGTGTGGAATAATAATTAGATATATTCTGCCTCTCCCCATATATTAAAACTAGAAGTAAGAATGGGTGGATGTTGAAAAGAAGTGCATGAAAAAAATTCCCCAAGAAGTAAATTTGTAAAAAGAAGAAGAAAAAGAAGAAGAAGAAGAAGAAGAAGAAGAAGAAGAAGAAGAAGAAGAAGAAGAAGAAGAAGAAGAAGAAGAAGAAGAAGAAGAAGAAGAATATCTAACATTCTAACATTTCTACAGGACTTTATCTCTCATTTTATCTTCATCAGAACCCTGGGAGTTAGGTGCTATTATTTTTCCAATTTGACAGCATAGGAAACTGAGGCTTGTGCTTGCCCATAGTCATATAGGTAGTAAGCTTTTGTGGTGAGATTTGAACTCAAAATTTCTGATCACAAATACTATTACTCATTCATTTCTACCATATCACCTATATCAGTGGTTCCCAAACTTTTTTGGCCTACCACCCTCTTTCCAGAAAAAAAATATTACTTAGCGCCCCCTGGAAATTATGAAACTATTTATTGAACTCAGAATAGAATGTAATACAAAAAAAGTGTGGCCATCACCGCTTTCCTGGATCACTGTAGCACCCACCAGGGGGCAGTAGCACCCACTTTGGGAATCACTGATGTATATGAACAATAGACATGTTTCTTTGTTTCTTCCCTTATTCCATACCACTCTGGGAATCTCAGGTCTCCAATATATATCTCAGGTTCCTGTGGTGGGGAATGGCTCTCTAGTTTCTAATTTCATAGTAATTTTTTTTAAGTCCAAGATTTGGAATAAACAATGCTTCTAATAACCAGGGTGGAGAGGTCACCTCAGAGGTTTGAGATTGTTCCCTGAAGAGCACATTTGGAAAACATTTGAGAAAATGAAACATTTGTGATGGGACAGTGAGGACAGGATAGGCTACTAGGGTTATCACATGCTATTTGTTGACATTCAACTCTTGGCCACTTTCCAACAGCAGAGTAAACACAGATGACTCATTGTGTAAGAGATGGGGGATTTCTCTTCTTCACTCTCAAGTGCAGGCTAATTGCAGAAAATATAAGTTTGCTGGCTCAGATAGGAATGATATTTCACAAGGGAGAAAAGCATCCTGGAGAGCATTCTCTGAGAGTGGTTAGAGGATTATAGCCATTAAAAAAAAGTGAAGCAAAGAATTCTGGAGTGAGTGGATTTGTTATTCTACATCCTTCCTATCTCACAGCATTTTGTTAAGTGTCTTATCCTTGGCTGATGCTCAGTAAATGTTGCTGGGATTGGTAGGGTTAATATTGGTATAGCAAATATACTTTGGCTCATTATTTCAGAGAGATAAACTCCTATACCTTCCTTTTGGGGATTAGAGGGGGTTCTCTGAGAGGTCATGGTGTTTCTTCTCTAATTCCAATAGCTTAATCCCCCATTAGTTGTGTCCTCTCCCTTTAGGTATCAGTGACTAGACCTCTAGTTCCACCTAACTGTGAATAATAAAAATGACATTTATTTCAAAGATATAGGAAAAACAAAAGTATAAACATTTCCCACTAATAATTCAGGGAACACTCCTTTATATCACATTAGTTTCTGAGGAGAAATGGTTTCTACATAGCATTGGTCCTACCACATTCAAGTCCAAAGGCAGCATAGTTGTTGTTCAGTTGTGTCTGATCCTTTGTGACTCCAGTTGAAGTTTTCTTGCAGAGATACTGGATTGGTTTGCCATTTCCTTCTCTGGTTCATGGATGAGGAAACTGAGGCAAGCAAGGTTAAGTGACTTATCCAAGGTGACACAACTAATAAGTATCTGAGGTTGTCTTCTTGACTCTGAGATTTATGTTCTGTCTACTGAATCCATCATATAAATTCTTTCCTCTGCTACTGCCAGTCTGGTTCCTGAAGTTCATTCCTAAATATCACTCTGCTTCTCAGGACATTGATGCTAAACTGATTGCAAAAACCAGGTAGTAGGATGCTATCCCTGTTGCCTTCAAAATTTACAGGGCTTAAATATTTAATCCTTTCATCAAAAACAGAAAAAAAAAACCTAAAACAATACAAAAGGACAGAAGATAATTTCATGGGGTCACTTATGAAGGGAGAAGGGTCATGGCCTCTCTTTCACAGTACTGACTCTCACTAGATGTCATCTGGGAAAGAATCAAACTATGAACAAGTGGCCAAAAAGAATGTGATCAAGATGATTTGGGTCATTAGTATCTTCATGAAGGCACTGCAAAATCTAATTATGCAGCCAATCAAAAAAGCTTCTCCTAACTCTATAGTTAATAGACCAGAACAAGCACAGAAAGAATGTCTACACCTACTGTGAGTTCTTTCCAAGTCTCTTCCAATATGTATAATCATAATTCTCTTAAAATCAGGTTTTTTCTACCACTCCCAAATGGGGAATTTGCATCAGTCAAGCTTGATAATTCCCCCTGCCCACCAGAGCAGAATACATTGGATAGTGAAATTGCAGGTGATTCATAGGTTTGATAGGAGTAAGGCATAGAGGAATATGGAATGATGGGAGACTATGATTGGATATAGAGATTTTTGAGTTATTAATTGTGGACAGAGAACACTCATAGATGGTGACAAGATGTAGCCATCTTTGTGTGTGAGATGGAGAAGAATAGGTCAATGGAATAAATTAAATTGAGGAATTAAGACATTAGGTTATTTGAGGGAACATTCCACATGTGTGTTGAAATCCCTTAGTATGAGTTAGAGGTTGGGGTATAGAAGTCTAGAATCATAGATTTAGAGCTGGAAGGAACTTTAGATACAAAATCCATGCCCTTCTACCTAGCAGAGGAGGGAACAAAGGCAGAGATCTGCTAGCTGACTTGCTCAATTTCACATAGTGTCTTAAGATGGGATTTGAGCCCTGTGAAAGGGAATTTTTTATTCTCTTTGTCTATTTTGAGTTAACATTTGTGAAAGGGAACTCTATTCTCTTTGTCTAGTTTGAGTTAACACTTGGTTAACACTGACTTAAGTACCCCTACTTAGTACCTCACCAGATTGTGAAGTGTGAATCAGATTTTCTTTTAGTACCTCTACTTAGAACCTCACCAGACACTAAATAAGAGTGTTGTGAGTCATTTGCTAAAGTGGGTAACAACTCAATCAATTAGGAAATTGTGAATTCTTTTAATAAGAATTTACACTTCCAGAGGATGAGAAGTGGATCCTGCAAGACACTGCCCCACCTGGGCAGTGCTAGACAGTTTGAAATCAGTGATTGGCCCCTGTAAAGAAGGGAAGGGACAAGAAGTCACTATAAAAGCCCTAAATTTCTGGGGCTAGAGGTGGACTTCAGGAGTTGTCCTTGACAGGTCGTCATCTTCAGCTAGAACTGCCTCTTGGAGGGAACTTGGGTAAGTGAATAGCTGGCTTTCCTTTCCTGATTTCTGGAGAAAGATTAATTCTGGTTGAGAGTTAATAAATAGTATGGGGCTAAGTTGAGCACCAGAGCAATATTTAGTGTGATAGGCTAAATATCTTCTTTACCCTCTTTTTGTATTTCTCAACTTTTACTCTCTCCATCTATTTTGTAAATAAAAACTATTAAAAGTCATTTTGACTTGAGCTATAATATTTTAATTGGTAACCACCATATTATTTATAATTTTCATATATTTTAGTCAAACCCTTAATTTTAATTCCTTCCAGCCCAAATCATCCAGACTCCAAGTCCAGTGACATTCATTGTACAAAGCTGGCTACTACTGTAAGTCAGATCCTTAACCCATTAAGAAAGGAAAGAGAATACCCTATTATATCCATTGTTATATAATAGTTTCTGTGATCTGGATTGGGTGATAGATTCTGAACCTCAAAGGAAGAAAAGTTATTGAGTAATGAAGGTAGAGGAGGAATCTGGAAGTGACAGGGGATAAGGACTAGTCTTCTATCTTTAATTCTATCTTCAAGATCAGTAAGTTGAAGGCCGTGAGAGAAATTGCAATGAGTACTAGAAAGAAGGTCTGAGAAGCAGTGTTATCTGGAAGGGGACAGGTTTCAGTGAGAAATAGAAGATAGGAGCATATGAGAAAGGCATGAAATGAAGGGGAGTTTGTTAACTATAGAGTGATAATTCCAGAGGGCTCAGTGGAAGGAGAGGAAGGATAGTAATGAAATGTTGGAAGGGGGTGACGTTGAGGTTTATGAAGATGAGAGCAAAGAGAGGTTGGAGAGTAGGTTTTTCTTTTCTTAATTTTATTTTTGTTGTTATGAAAAACATACTTCCATATTGTCACTGTTATAAGAGTACACTTAAACATAACCAAAAACCCCAAATAAAGTCATAAATATATTGTCTTTCAGGATTGGCCCAGATCATTGCATTGCTGAGAGTGGCCAAGTTTTCACAGAAAATCATTGTACAGTATTGCTTTTACTATATACAGTGTTCTCCCCATTCTACTTATTTTCCCTAGCATCAGTTCATGTAGATAGGTCCAGTTTTTTCTGAAATCATCTTGCTTTCCATTTCTTACAGCACAATATGAACTACAATTTGTTCGGTCATTCCCCAGTTGACGAACATCACCTCATTTTCCAATACTTTGCCACCACAAGAAGAGCAGCTGTAAATATTTTTGTACAAGTAGGTCCTTTCCCTTTTTAATGATCCCTTTGGGATATAAACTCAGTAGTGGTATTACCAGCTCAAAGGGTATGCACAGTTTTGGGCATAGTTCCTTTTGGCATAATTCCAAATTGACAAGAATGGGTTATTTTTCAGTAGTCTAGGATTCAGTATTACAAGATGGAAAGAAAAAGATGGGTAAGAAAGAGTTAACTATTGGGGAATGTGTTCAAGCAATGTCAGTGGAAGGGGAAGAGCCCTGCTGATAAAGGTGGGTGAATAATGTGTTATCTCTCTGCTCTACATCATAGTAAAGACTTGGTGGTGTGGGAAGATGGGAGTGGAATGAGGATTTCTCTTGATTTTAGAAGTAGCAGCCTCCTAATCTTGGTAGGATGGGAACTTAGTCAGAATTTAATAACTATTTGTTAAATTGAATTGAATATCAGAACATGCTTGATATCCCCAAAGCACCCTAGGGTACTTTTGCTTATTACCTCCTCTCTGTCTTCTCTCTGGGTTGCAGGCAGAAGACTATTATGGAAGAAATTGTATTGGGGAATGAAGATGAGTGGGATTATTCTTACTTAAACTATTCCAATTCAGCTTTGCTATTTTGTTTGCTTCAGTAAGTGAATTTAAATGAAAATGTGGTGTATGGGATCTATTCCAGGCAAAACCAGGTCTCTCCAAGATGCCACATTTTATGAAGCATTTTGAATAAAAGCAGCATGTCCAGAGAAGGGTTACCAGGATAGTGAGGGTCCTTGAGAGAACTAGGTGAAGTGGAAGACTAAAGTGAGTGAAAAAATTGGAAAATTTGATCCTGGAAAAGAGTCTAGGAGGAGGTTATGTGAGAGCTATTTTCAAGTATTTGAAGAACTATCCTATAAGAAACATATTCGATTGTTTTGCCTAGCCCTAGAAGGTAGTATTTGGAACAAGGGTGGAAGTTGTAGAAAGAGAGGTTTTGGCACAATACAAAAAATAAATTTCTAATACTGAAAGTTGTCTTAAAAGTAGGATAGAATACTTCATAAAATGATGAAATTCTCAACAATGGATATGTTCAAGTGGAGACTGCATGACTTCTTATTGGAAATTTCTGCAGAAAGAAATCCTGTTCTGTCATGGATTAGATTAGATGATCTCTGAGGTCTCTCCCAATTGTGATGCTAATTCAGGAAAACAGTTTAGAATCCCGTAACTAGAAGAATATCAGCTTAATTTCTTTAAAAAAATTTTTATTTAAGTATTTTTCCATGTTTACATGATTTATGTTCTTTCCCTTCGTTTTTTCCCTCCCCCCTCCCATAGTTGACAAGTAATTCCACTAGGTTATATATGTATTATTTCTCAATACCTATTTCCATATTATTCAGTTTTGTAATACTCTTTTAAAAGCCAAATCCCCACATCCTATACCCATATAAACAAGTGAAAAATCTAATGTTTTCCTTCTACATTTCTCTCACAGTTCTTTCTCTCGATGTGGA
Organism: Gracilinanus agilis; assembly: GCF_016433145.1. NCBI lineage: Eukaryota > Metazoa > Chordata > Mammalia > Didelphimorphia > Didelphidae > Gracilinanus > Gracilinanus agilis. The sequence goes on along the minus strand of NC_058131.1, from coordinate 607,373,365 downwards.
TAGCATTCTTTCTCATAAGTCCATCAGGATTCTTCTGGATCATTGCATTGCTATTAGTAGCAAAGTTGATGACATATGATCATCCCACAATATTTCAGTCTTTGTATACAATGGTCTCCTGGTTCTGCTCATTTCACTCTGCATCAGTTCATGGAAGTCTTTCCAGCTCATATGGAAATCAAGAAGTTTATCATTCCTTATCGCATAAAAGTATTCCATCATTATCATATAACACAATTTGTTCAGCCATTTCCCAAATGAGGGATACCGCCTCAATTTCCAATTTTTTACTACCACAAAAAGTACGGCTATGAATGTTTTTGTACAAACATTTTTCATTATTATCTCTTTGGGGTACATGCCTAGTAGTAGTATTACTGGATCAAAGGGTATGTATGCATTCTTTTAAAGCCCTTTGGGCATAATTCCAAATTGTCTTCTAGAATGGTTGGATCGATTCGCAAGTCCACCAGCAGTGTATTAGTTTCCCAATTTTGCCATATCCCCTCCACATTTATTATTTTCCTTTACTTTCATACTGGCTAATCTGCTAGGTGTGAGTTGGTACCTCAGAGGTGTTTTGATTTGCATTTCTCTAATTAGGAGGGATTTAGAACACTTTTTCATGTGATTATTGATAGTTTTGATTTCTTCATCTGAAAACTGCCTATTCTTATCCTTTGACTGTCAACTTAATTTCAAAGCTTCCTTGAGCCCAATTTGAATGACCTCAGTGGTTGTGTGATTTCAAGAATATGGGCTCTCTTTCCTTCAATGAAGATTAAAACTCCTTTTCAACTTCTGTGATTCTTGTCCATATTGTTTCTTAAGTTCTTTTCAGTTAATCGGTTATTAAACACTTATTACATGCCAGGCATTATACTAAGATCTGGGCATATAAACAAAGGGGAAAAATGTCTACTCTCAAGGAACTCAAAGCCTAATGAGGGAAAAATGTGTAAACAAAATTATGTACAAATATGATACATACTGGATAAACTGGAGACGAACAGAGGAAAAACATTAGTACTAAAGTGAAAGCTTTTTCAGAAGGGATTTTACCTAGAACTTAAAAGAAGCCAGGGATGCTAGGTGGCAGAAATAAGGAGAGAGAAAGTTCCAGGATGGGAGACAGTCGGTGAAAATGTATGGATTCAGAAGCTAGAGTATTGTATATGAGGATCAAGGAGGCTAGTATCATTGGACTGAAGAGTATATATAGCAAGGTATAATGTACAAGATGACTGGAAAGGTAGGAGGGAGCCAGATAATGAAGGGTTTTAAAGACCTAACAGAGGACTTTATGTTTAATCCTGGAAGATATTCGAAACCACCGGAGTTTGTTGAACAGGGGGTGGAGGATTACTTTGGCAGGCGGATAGAGGATGAATTAGAGTGGAGAGACTTGAGGCAGGGACATCTGCCAGTTGGCTATTATAAGAGTGCAGGTACGAGTGATAAGGACCTGAACCAGAGTGGTGGCAGTGTTAAAGGAGGGAAGAGGGCATATGTAAGATATTTTGAAGATAAAATTGATAAGACTTGGTAACAGGTGAGATTCAAAGGGGTAAGAGAGAGTGACAAGTAGAGGATGATACCTAAGTGGAAAGCCTGAAAGACTAGGAGGATGTTGGTACCCTTGACAGCATGAGGAAAATTCAAAAAGGGGTAAGGCTTGAAGGCAAAGATAATGAGTCCAGTTTTGGATATGTCAAATTTAAGATATCAACAGAACATCTAATTTGAGATGTCTAACAGGTAGTTGGAGTTTCAAAATTGGAAGTTAGAAGGGATATTCAGGATGGATAAGATGTGAGGATCACCATCATGAGAACCGATGAGATCACCAAATGAAATAGTATAGAGGAAGAAGAGAAGAGAGCCAAGGACAGAGCCCTAGGGATGTTCACTAAAGATGGTATGACCTAGATGAAGATCCATCAAAGAAAGAATTGTTCAGACAGAAGAAAAAACAGGACAGAGTGTCTATTCAATGTACTTTCAGTATTTTTTTTAGCATGTAGGTGGTCCCAACATGCAAGTTAGATTGTCTCTTATCCTTATTTTGTGATCAAGCTAATTATTTTTCCAGCTATACATGTCCTAGCTAATATAATGTCCTTATTTTACTTTTTGAGTGCAAGTCATTATTGGCGATAGACTGAAGGCTAATTTGTTAGCATCATGCATCTTTCCATTGCCCTTTGGATTATTTATCATTCTAATTCTTACAAGATCATGGTGTTCTACAATTTACAGCCAAAGCATATCTCAGAGAGAATATTGGTGTTGAATCTTTGCAGCAATGAGTCCACTGGAATAATTAAAATCACTGCATGGATTTTCAAAATATAGTCTATGTCTACATCCTCCTACTCAATCCTGGGCCCAATTTATAGCATCTATAGCACCGGTCCAATAATAAATAAATAAATGAATATATCCATGTATATTGATTTGACAAGTTACCTATCTAACAATGTCATAATTCATTATATTTGTGCATTATTCCTTTTATTAAATACATAGTCAAACATTATCCAATATCTCTGGGTACCTGCCCTTCTGCTTTGGTGATCAACTCTGTTATCCCAAGGCTATCATGACCAGGGAACAATGGAGTCAAACAAATTTAGAGAATAGGCAAGGTTCTGGTGGTGGGAACTCCCAAGATATTCCCCATTTAAGCTATTTGCTAACTATAGAGCACAGCCACCCAAGGACAGCGCAGCTCAGGAAGGGAAGGTTTCCCCCCTCCTGAGAACCACGGAGAATGTGGTATTTCCTCATCAATCCCCTTTGAATCTAAGTTGAGTACATAACCATTAGGGTAAGCATGAGATGTCACAGGACTTCATATTTTTTTTGTGACTAGGATCAGGTTAGTAGCTAGCAATGCAACATGGTGAAAAAGAGCTTTTGAAAAATAGAGGGAAATCCAATCCATTCTTACTGCTTAGTTAGGATCCAGAAGGCCTAGTAAAAATTATACATTTTTGGAAACACCAAACTAGATGGCATATTTGGCAGCAAGAGTAGGGAATCTGCTGCCTAGTTTAGACTTCATACCCAATTTCTTAGTATAAGCACCAACAAATCAAATTAGACGTAAGCAATAAGGCATGAATTCTCCTTGGAACATGTGCTGAATCTTGGAAAATGAGGGTTATACTATCACAGCACACAACTATAGTGATGAATCATTGCTTTAAGAGATGATAATTTGCACTGGGTAGCAATATGCTAATTTTGTGGAAAGTATCATTTGAGTGTCAGCCTGGAATGCAGGAGAGAGAGCCAGCCTTGGAGACAGGAAGATCTGGGTTCAAGTGCTGCCTCTGATGTATGCTGGCTCTGAGACTCCTGGAGAAGTAAGAAAGTTCTAGGCAACTCTTGAAGTCCTTAAGTGGTAAACTGAGTTGGTAGAAGGAGCTTATTTCTCTGTGAGTTCTCTATAACAATGAAAGCACAAGTTCAGTCCCTTTTCCTATCATTCTGGCATGCCTAATTAATTATCAACTTCAAGAGCACTGGGCTTAAAATCATAAGTTTTGGGTTAAGTCCTGACTACTATTTTTAGCTAGGTTACTAAGGATATTTCACTTAACTGCTTGGATTCCTGACTTCATCTATAAAGATATCTATACTATCACAGCCTCATAGGTTTAATTATAGGGAAGCACTGTGCAAATATTAAAATGCTATTCAAAAGAGTTGTTATTGTCTTTAACACTAATGTACTTTTTGTGTTTAGGGAAGCTAGGTGGCACAGTGAATAGAATGCCTTTAAAGTCAGGTATACTCATCTTCCTGAGTTCAAGTCCGGCTTTAGACACTTACTAGTTGTATGATCCTGGGCAAGTCTGTTTGCCTCAGTTTCCTCATCTGTAAAATGAGCTGGCGAAGGATATGGCAAACCACACCAGTATCTTTGCCAAGAAAATCCCAAATGGGTCACAAAGAGTTGAACATGACTGAAATGACTCAACAACAAACTTTTCATGTTCTAGTCAATGGGGATCTATGGGAGAGACAGGGGAGAGAGGAAGAGAACAAGCATTTATTGTGTCTACTAGAAGCCAGGCACCATGCTAAAAGCTTTATAGGTAGTCCTTGACTTCAGAGAACTTTCAATCTGGTTGGAGCATAAGGACACACACATGGAAATGATTAACAATATTAAGTACACCTTGACTAGAATTGACAATATGTGTTTTGTAAGGTCAGAGGAGAGAAGAGTCTCTCTTTTGACCAATACCAGGTTCTGTAGCTAGGTGAAGTGATGGAGCCAGCACTAGTGCAATACTCTTGACTCATCATGAAGGCTCCTTCCACTACATCATCCTATTGTTCTCCATGTGGGGGTCATGAGTGGCACACTCTTTTGTTCAGCTTCTGGATTTGGCTCAGTGTGGTCACGAAGGAAAGCATCATAAAGGAAGTGGAAGGATCAGAGAAACTGAGGCTTTAGATTAATGAAGAAAAGGGGGAAAGCATTACAAGCCAGAGGAATGGCATAAGCAAAGACTTGGAGGAAGGAATGTATGTGGTATGTTTGAGGAATAATGAGTAGACCACTTATTATGGGTCTGTCACCAGTTAGCTCAGTTGGTACAAACACTGGGCTAATTGATGCTGGTTCCCATGGGAGACAGTTGGCTTTGCTTTAGTCTTTGGTCACAGACTGCACACTGAGTCCCCATCAGCTGACTTCACAAATGTGAGCCCTTAGTCATGAGAAACTGGACAAAAGAGTGTGCCACTCATGACCACCACATGGAAAACAACGGGATGATGTGGTGGAAAGAGCATTTCATGGCAAGTCAGGAGTGTTGGAGCATAGTGCTGGCTCCATTACTTAGCCTAGCTGGGGCAAGTTCTCTCTTTTTTCTAGGTTTCATTTACCTCCTCTATAAAATGAAGATGGGGGATTCTACCTGATCTCTCAGGTCCCCTCCACTTCTAATGTTCTGATTCTAAACAGCAACACAGGTTTTCCCATAGAGATGCCAGAAACAAACATGTTTAGAAACAAACATTACAGAATCACTGAGGGGATCTCACAGGGCATCTGATTCAACCCATATCTGAACACAAGTCACCTCTGCCAAATGCCTGTCAAATGGGTATCCAGCATTTGCATAGGGACTTCTTTAATGAGGAGGAACCCATTAACTCCCAAGACAGTTCATTTTGCTTGAGGTTATTTAGGATCATCAGGAAGATTTCTTACATAAAAATATAAATTTACTGCCTTATAACTTCTACCCATTGCTCCTAGGTCCACCCTCTGTGGCAAAACACAAGAAGAGGTTTGCTCCTTCTTCCATAATCATTTATTAAACACCTACTGTGTGCCAGACATTGTACTAAGAGCCACAAAAGGTTATGAAAAATGTAAAAACTTTCCCTGCTCTCAAGGAGCACACAAGAAGCTCAGACAATATATATTCAGGATAAATTGGAGATACTCAATCTTCTTGGGAAGGTTGGATTGTATCTGGAACTTGAAAGAAGCCAGGAAATCTAGGAGATAGAAAGAGGGCAAGAATTCTGGGTATGTAGGTACAATTGGTAAAAATGCATAGAGTTGGGAAATGGGGGGCTTTTGCAAGGAATAGCAAAGAGGCCAGAGTTGCTGCATAGAAGAATGGTGGGGGGATGGAGTAAGGCAAGGTTTTTCAGAGAACTTTGAACACCAAAAGAGAATTTTATATTTGATATCGGAGGTGATATGGAGCCACTGGAGTTTATTGAATTGGGTGGGAAGGGGGGAAAGTGATATAGTCAGACTGAAGCTTTAGGAAATTAATTTAACAGTTGAGTGGAGAATGTTTAGAAGGGAGAGAAATTTAAGAGAGATCAACCAGCAAGCTACTTCAATAGTCCAGGTGTGAGGTCATGAGGGTCTCCATCAGACTGATGGTGGTGTCAGAGAAGAAAAAGGGGACACATTCAAGAGATAACACTAAAGTAGAACTGACAAAATATGGCAGCAGATTGGATATGGGGTGGGCTGAGAGAGAATAAGAAGTCTAGGATAACACCTAGGTTTTAAACCGAGGGGGCTTGGAGGATGCTGGTATGCTTGATGGTAATAGGAAAGTTGGTAAAAGGGAAGTCTTAGGGGGAATGATAATGAGTTCAGTTTTATACATGTCAAGTTTCTGATGTCTACAGACATTCAGTTTGAGATATTCAAGAGACAGTTTAAGATTTGAGGCTGGAGGTCAGAAGAGAGGTTGGATGAGTAGATCTGGGAATCAATAGCATAGAGCAGGGGTTGGCAACCTTTTTGGCCTTGAGAGCCATAAATGCCACATTTTTTAAAATGTAATTTCGTGAGAGCCGTACAGTGCTCACAGTGCGCGCTCCTGTAACAGCGCCTGAAAAAAAAATTGACTTTATGGCTCCTCAAAAGAGCCAGATATGGCTTGAGAGCCATACGTTGCCGACCCCTGGCATAGAGGTTTTTTATAATTGAATCCAAAAGTGCTCATAAGATCACCAAAAGTGAAATAGTATACAGGGAGAAAACGACTCAGGACAAAGATCCAGAAAAGAATATTGAAAAGGAGAAGTTAGAGAGGTAGGAGGCAAGCCAAGAAAGAGTGACAAAATCTTCGAAAGAAGAAAGAATCAAGGAAAAGAGGGGATTGATAAGTGTCAAAGACTGAAGAGAGGTCAAAAAGGATGAAGACTGAGAAAAAGGCATTAAATGTAGCAATTGGTAACTCTGGGAGCTGTTTCAAAGTGAAAAAAGAGGGTGAGAGAAAAGAAAGGAAGTGGAGGCAACAATTGTAGACAGCCTTATCAAGGGACTGTGGATTTAGAAATGGCAGGGTGTGAAATTTAATCATTCACAACCAGGAAAGACAGAATCAGGAATATTTAGAGTGAAATGAGTGTTTTTTAAAGAAACACATACTGTTTTATAGACTCTTAAGTTAGAAGGGACTTTGAAGATCAAGTCTGCTAAACTAAAAAAAAAAAAAATAGAATTTTAAAATCTAAATCACTAAAGATAAATAACTGTTATTTTCTCCCTAGGCACCATTCTGACCTATTGAAGAATGATGCTTTATTTTTTCTTTTAAAGCCTTTTCTCTTTGCCTTAGAATTGATACTAAGAATTTGTTCCGAGGCAGAAGAGTCGTAAGGGCTAGGCAGTTGGAGTTAAGTGACTTGTCCAAGGTTATACAGCTAGAAAGTATCTGAGATCATATTTGAGGTCAGATCCTCTTGACACCAGATATGGAACCACCTAGCTGTCCCAGAATGACCCCTTCTTTACTCTCCCTACCATGAGCAGTATATGGGGTTTCCCTCAATTGAGAGTATCTTTCACACCAATAACAATTTTGAGCAAGCTCTGCTACTCACACCCCTCCTTCCCCACACATACACCCATTATTGGCCAAAACCAAGGCAAGAATATCATTCAGTGTCCTGAGCATTTTTTTAATCCTTGAATAATCATTTTAAACTGTATCTATCAACTTTTCCCATTGATTCTTCCTGTCTTCTTCTCTTTGACACAGTTGAAGAAACTCTTTCCTTTGGAATTGGGTTTTCCCAGAAATAATAAATACCCTGTTGGTCTACTCTGCCAATAGCTAGAGTTTGCTTTGGATAGATGAATTATATATCTATCACATATCAGAAAGAAGGCCAGCCGTGTTGTAACACACCAGGTAGCAGAAGTAATTGATTGACTCTCCAAAAAACTAGGCTCCATTTTGAGCCAAACTATGATCATTTCAAGGAGTTCAGAGGATGTGATGCTCTTAAAATATAAATGCCAGGGAAGAAATTGCAATAAGAATTCTTCCTCTGTAGTTGTGGACTATATGATCCCTCAGCTCTAAGCTTCTATGATTCTTTTTCCTTCTGCTGTACATCAACTGTGAGCATGCATTTCCCTTCCATGTCCAGGAGCATTAGAGGTATGGCACTGCTGGGATCTGAAAAATCAAATTTTTGGCTTTTTTGTTCTTTTCCAAAACTTTAGCTTTTTACTTATTTTAACTTTAAAAAGAAATTGTATATATTCATGGTATTCAAAGATAAATTATGCTGATGTTATATGATATTATCCATATATTTTATGCATTTCTAAGTTTTAAACTTTTTCTGTGTCATCTATTGGTCTTTGTATGTCATCTGTATCTTCTGTAAAACTTCTCCCAAATTCTCATTTAATTTCTTATGCCAACCAGCAATAGATTGGAAATTACAATGGGTAAAATAGATGTAGAAGGAATATCTGTAATTGAGAAAATTATGTTTTCTTTTGGTTCAGAATTTAAGCATGAAGGGGGCAGCTGGGTAGCTCAGTGGATTGAGAGCCAGGCCTAGAGATGGGAGGTTGTAGGTTCAAATCTGGCCTCAGACATTTCCCAGCTGTGTGACCCTGGGCAAGTCACTTGACCCCCATTGCCTACCCTTACCAATCTTCTGCCTTGGAGCCAATACACAGTATTGACTCCAAGATGGAAGGTAAAGGTTTAAAAAAAAAAGAATTTAAGCATGAAAGTAGGGAAATAGGAAAGGTAATTCTTCTGTACTATCTCATCTAGGCTTTAAGAATTACTCTGGAATAGAAGAAAAACTACAAGTGAAGGAACAGGAAGATAAAAGGTCTAGGTCTGATTCATTGATTTCTTAGCTACATGCCCTTGGGTGAGTTTCTTCTTAGAAGATAAAGCAATTGAAGAGTGCTGGGCCTGAAATCATAAAGAACTGGGTTCAAATCTAGATAGACAGTTCCTAACTGTCTGAGCCTTGGGAAATCCCTTAACTTCTGTCTGTCTCGGTTTCCTTAACTATTGGAGTGTTGTATAATAAATGGATAATAATAGTATATGTACTTCCCGAGATTGTTCCAGGGATCAAATGAGATTACAGTTCTAAAGTGCTAAAGTCGGTACCTGGCACACAAGAAGCACTTAATAAATGTTTGTTTCCTTCCTCCTTTCCTTGGTTCTTTCCCTCCACACTAGAGCTCAGGCTCTTCGTTCCCCAAATGGGCAGCACACCGAGTCTCTCACAGGGATGTGGGGAAGATCCAGACGGGCTCTAATCTAGTCCTTCATGGCAGTTGCCAGTCACCACTCAAGCTGGGGAGAGACGAGATCTGAAGGCTGTCCTTTGTGGGTCCTTTCTCGGAGTTTGAGGAAGGCACAGGAAGCAAAGTAAAGCAGTTTATTAAGAGTTTCAGGGTTAGGTATTAAGAAAAAGGTCAGTCTAAAACTACCCGTCTATTGGGTAAGTTCAGGGCTTAGAAGGTGGGACAAAAAACGACTCTGTCTCTGTCACGGGTTGTCCGGTCAAGCTTGCTAGGTCAGAAGGATATTGGGGTGTCTCACGGCAGGGTCCTCTTTGGCTCCGGCAATGTTCAATCGCAGCTTTCCAGGATCCACAGCAAATAATCCACAAAAGGATAAAAAGTCGGGGAGCTGAACCAGTCTGGTATGTCCAGCAACCAGAACTGGATTCACTGCTCCACCTGATCTTCCACGGGCAGATGGTTTCGGCAGGAAATAATCACTTTTCTGGGCTCTTCACTTCAAGCAGCTAAGTTTGCGCCCAACTGCCATCAGCTACAACCAGAGAGTCTCTCAGAAAAAGATCTCTTCCCTTCGCTGGTCCACGCTTGGAACTCTCCATCACTTGCCTGTCAGACCTGGCTGCTAACTTATACTTTAATCTTAATTTTCCTCCTAACGGAAGCCAGATTTGAACTAAGGAAAATGAATCTTCCTGATTCCCTGATCAGCACTCTATCCACTGCATCAGCCAGCTGCCCCCTCACACATTGAAGACTATATTCCTCCTTTGCTCGAGAAACTTTCACTAAGGCAATGTACCAACTCCTTAGTTTTATAATTTAAGGTCCTTCACAATCTGACTCCATCATATTTTTCTAGATTTATTTTATATAAGACTGCTCTCGGATGCTCTTTGTTCTAGCTCAGTGGTTCCCAAAATTTTTTGGCCTACCGCCCCTTTTCCAGAAAAAATATTACTTAGCCCCCTGGAAATTAATGTTTTAAAAATTTTAATAGCAATTACTAGGAAAGATAAATGCACTTGTGGCCATCACCACCCCTCTGGATTGCTGCAGCACCCACCAGGGGGCGGTAGCGCCCACTTTGGGAATCACTGGTCTAGCTGAACAGGTTTACTTGATGCCTCCCAATGTAGGGTTCCATCTCCTACCTCTGCATCTTTGCATAAGTTGCCCATCAGGTCTAGAATTCTTTCCTTCTTTACGGTCTACCATTTGGAATTTCTAGCTCCCTTTACAGATCATCACATTCTACACTGTACAAGAAGACTTTATTGATCCCCCACAGCTGCCAGTGCTCTTTCTTCTCCCTTTACCTGGATCATTCATATATAGTTTGTAATTACATGTATCTCTTCCACGTGGTGACTTTCCCCGTCATGGTTCTGATATATCATGGATCAGAATAAGAAAAAGACTCTTCCCTTTCCTCCCAAAGAAAGATCAATGAAGGATTTTAAAAATGCACAGAAGAAAACAGAAAATATTTAAGAAGGGAATGCAGAAGAGCAGCACATATTCAAAAATTACATATCAAACATTAAATACTTGATCATAGGTGGGACTGGCTCAGGGACTACCTGTAGTAGTTGAGGTCTGATATTGAAATGAAATGAGACAACCTTAGGTCATTTAACAATAAACAAGCAATTAGCCATTGATATTCATTAAAGATATTAATTGAGAACACTCTATTGCTTCAGCTGAGCATGCTTTCTTGGTGTCAGTCATGTTGTGGTCCTATTCAGGCAATCAAAAAGTCACATCAACAACTTGAAACCAGTCTTTTTAGCCAATCAAATCTCAAGAAGAGTTTTGATACCTCCTCAGAAAAAAGAACTAACCTAACCCACCTGTAGAGTAGAGCTTTTAGGAAAAGCTAGCCCAACCAATATGTTAGGGATCCTAGGAAATATTCCTCCTATCACATACTTTTTTTTGGGAAAAAGCAAGTTTTATGTAATAGAGCGTCACGGTTTCACATATAACAACACCCTTTTTCTGTTCTACTTTGTATGTGAAAATGTTCTTTTTCTTTATGTTTAAATTCAGAATTTTAAAAATAAAATTTTTAAAAATGTGTGTTGAATTGAGTGGAGCTGAATAAAATAGTGGGTATGAATGAACTTTAAAAACTCAGTGACAGCTTAGAAAATAACATGTTGAATTTATTTGAAAGATACATATTTGTTGTCATTTGTGTCTGATTATTTGTGACCCCATTAACCATAGCTTACTACGGTGTTTTCTTGGCAAAAATACTGGAGCGACTTGCCATTTCCTTCTCCAGTGGATCAGATAATTTTTTACAGGCAATCAGCAGTTAAATAAGGTCACAAAGTTAGCTGGATTTGAGCTCTGGTTTTACACACACACACACACACACACACACACACACACACACACACACACACACACACACTCTAAGGCTGATGCTATAGACCTGAGACATTGGAGGAATCCTAGCATCTTTGACAGAAACTGAGAAGTTTGGGAGAGGGGTGGGTTTTGGGGGGAACTGTAGGACCTGTTAAGTTTAAGATGTCTCTAGAACATCCAATTTGAAATGACCAATAGACCATTGGTGATTCAGGAATGAAACTGAAACTAGACACTGGGACCAGATCTATAGGTGTAAGAAATCAGGAAACCAGAGACATATGACAAGATATATGTATAATAAGGGACATGGACACACCATTTGAAAGTTTATAAATTATTTTAAATTTATTTTCTCATTTTTAAGTATTATGTAATTAGAATTTTGTACTCCAGAACTCCATTTCCCAGAATCCTACTTTCGTCCTTACATTTTGGAGATAAAGGTTCTGTATCGCCACCCCTCTTCCTCTCTCTTTTCCTGAGAACATGGCTGGGAAAAACTTCTCTTTACTCAGGCTTTACTCTTGTCTTTCTATTTCCTCTACTTCAAGTGATTATTAATAAATCCTATAAAATATAATACTTGGAATTATTGGATATTAATTTTACTCTTACAGTATTTCAGTGCTCAAATATTTTAATTTCCATTTTACAGGTGAGAAAGTTGAAGCACTGAGAGTTATTCTGACTCAGTGACCCATTTTTCCCCAATCTGGTTTGTAAATGAGGAATGGAGAGAGACCAATGATGATTACAATAATGTAAATGGTAAACACTAAAAAATAGCTGAACTCAGATGAAATACAATGTCCAGTCTTGGTTAGAGAAGATCGCTCATAAACAACTTCCCTCCTCTTGGGAGAGAGCTATGGGTAAATTAGTGCGGAATGTTGCATAACAAATCAAAAATGGTAGCCACGTTGTCTTGTTTTGCTTCCGTGGCTCCTTTGTTATAATGGAGGGTTATGTTGGGAATATAAAAATGAAAAAGGAAATGGTTCCTGCCCTCAGTGAGCTTGTATTCCACTAAAAAAGTATTATGAAAAAAATAGTGAAAAGTGTTGGTCATCGATTCAAAAAGAGTCCCTCGAGTTCAATGTCTCACATTCTCAGGTCTCTCCTCTGCCTCCCTGGAAGGATTTCAAGGTGGAAAAGGGAGGGAGAAAAGTCTCTGGGCTTCCAGATTTTGGCCAGGCACTCCTTATGTGTCGAAGGGATCCCATTGTATAATTAAACCTATTTGAATGCTGCAGATGGTCCTGCCACTTCCCAGTAAGGGAGGATGAATCATTTATGATAATGTTCCCACCAATGTGTGGCCTGGAACGGCATCTAAAGAGGTCAGATTGGCTTCCACCAATCAGGGCCAAGATAGAAAAACCCAACTTGCTTTTCCAAAACAGTCCAAAACGTTAGCCTACCCGAAGTTGATACCCAAAGCACAAGAGCTTGGCCAGACAGGCCCTGACCATTGACTCATCGAGGCTGGCATTCTTTCCCTGGCATCCTCTTTGATGGAACATTCAGGGCTGTAACCACACTGGCATTTGGAGCCATTTGGCAATGGCTAGGCTCAGCTAAAACTCTCCCCGACACCCTCTCCTACTTTCACCATGCCCCTGCTCCATGTTTATGCATCCCTTATTATTTCTGGAGCTCCACTTGTATACAGTTCCAGCACAAGACTTTGGCATGATTTCAAAGACCTTGTCTGGAAGGGCTTGGTACAAATCCCCTCCTACAGATTCCGGAAACTAAGGTCCAAAGAGTATGAAAATGACTTTCTCAAGGCCCTACAACTACTTCTTAGAAGATTTAGAGCTAAAATTCAGGCATTTCTCATTTTTAGTCACGATCCTGCCATTATACCAAGCTTCAGCGTGCCCCAGGTACCTTCTCTGGAGAACCAAGCTGGTGGTGTAGCTAGAGTTTTGCCCCTAGACTTAGAAAAGCTTGGGTTTGAATTCTGCTTTAGATCCATCCACTAGCTGGCTGACCCATATCAGCCTCAATTTCTTCCCCTATAAAATGGGGGAGTAACAATAGCATCTTCATCACAGGGTTGTTGTGAGAAACAAATGAGATGATCTATGTAGAGCTCTTTGCAAAACCTTAAAATGCTACATAAATGTTAGCTATTATTATTCTGTAGTCTGCTCAGGCATGAAGAAACTAAGGTTAGGCAAGGAGAGACAGCCTGCTGAGTATTATTATGTTGTCCTCTAAGATTTGTGGTGTACTCTTTAATTTTTGGGCTGTTGTTCCTCCAAAAACACTGTCAGCAGCTTTGGAGACAAGGGGAGGGGAGAAGGAGGGACCTGCTGGTGTCTCAAGCCTGGGAGTTTTGAGTCCTGGTGGAATAGTTTTGAGTGAGCATTGGCTGCTCTGGTATTATGTTATCAAAGGGGTGCATGTACATGCTGAGAGCCTCAAATCAAGTGCCTGTGCTAGACTTCAGTTCTCAAAGATGTCTTTAGAATGTGAGGACAATTCATGTCCCTTTTTCTTTCAATTTCTTTCTTCCCTTCCTTCCTTCCTTTATTCCTTCCTTCCTTCCTTTATTCCTTCCTTCCTTCCTTCCTTCCTTCCTTCTTTCCTTCCTTCCTTCCTTCCTTCCTTCCTTCCTTCCTTCCTTCCTTC
>NC_058131.1:607347453-607356318 GCF_016433145.1 Gracilinanus agilis | reverse complement strand
TTTCTTTCTTTCTTTCTTTCTTTCTTTCTTTCTTTCTTTCTTTCTTTCTTTCTTTCTTTCTTTCTTTCTTTCTTTCTTTCTCTTTAACCAAAGAGGGACTGACATTCAGAGAACTGATTTGCCTCATAAATCAGTGGCAGTGCCAAAAGTCAAGCCCTTAATTCTGAGTTTCCCATGTATGTACTCAAGACTCAGTGTTCCTGAGAGGCAGAATAGAAGAGAGGTAGATTTAGCATCAGAAGGCCTAGGTTCAAATCCTGCTTCTGCCACTTACTATAATATTTCTTAGCCTTTCTGGAACTCATTTTCCTCATTTATAAAATGAAGGGCAGCTAGGTGGTGCATCTTCCTGAGTTTAAATTTGACCTCACTTATACTAGCTGTGACCCCAGGCAAGCCATTTACCCTCTTTGCCTCAGTTTCCTCAGCTGTAAAATAATCTGGAGAAGGAAATAACAAACCAATCCAGTAACTTTACCAAGAAAACCCCAAAGGGGGCCACAAAAAGTTGAACATGACTGAATAATAATGATAAAATAAAATGAGGGGGATAGGTGTGATATAGTGGAATGAACAATGGCTCAAATTTGAGAAATACTGGTTTCAAATCTTATCTCTGACGCTTATTCCCTCTGTTACCCTCAGTGAGTCACTACTTACTCTCCCTCCCTGGGCCTCAGTTACCTCATCTGTAAAAATGAGCATAGGGCTAGATGGCCTTTATGGTCCCTTCCAACTCCAGATCTAGTATATTATCTTGCTTTAAGGTATAATTGCTATAATTGTCATATAATAAGCATTTATTGTGCCCCCATCCCCAGCATTTAGCACTATCTTAGTTATTTCACTCATTTAAAAATATATTCAATAAAAGGATCCACTGGATTCCCTAGAGAAGGAAATGGCAAACCATTCCAGTATCCCTGCCAAGAAAACTCCATAGATAGCTATGGTCCATGGGATCATGAAGAGTTGGACACAATTGAACAACAACATTCAGTAAATAAAATTATTAGATGCTATTTAGATAAAACTCAGTCCCCTGCCCTTGTGGAGAGGACTTAACTTTTCCAATTGAATTTATAGTGTTTTATACATACTTAATAAAAAATTATTATTAAATCCTATTATGGGCCAGGTACTGTAATCAGTTCTGATAATACAAAAAAAAAAGACTAAAGACAATCAGTGTCTTTGAGGATCACAAGCTCTTTTTTTAATTTAAATTTTAAATTTTTTTTCAATTACACATAGAAACAATTTTGGAAATTGTTTTCTGATATTTTGCCATTCAGGTTCTCTCCTTTCTTGTCTCCCTGCTTCTTCCCCAAGGCAGAAACTAGTCTGATATAGATTATACCAATGCTTTCATGCAATACATATTTTCATTTTCCTCATGCCATGTCAGAAGAAAAATATATATACAATAAAAAAAATCTTATAAAGGAAATAAAATGAAAGATGGAATGCTTTGTTCTGCAATTAGACTTTAATAGTTTCTTCTTCAGCTGTGGATAATGATGTTTTTTTTTTAAAGCATGAGTCCCTTGGTGTTATCTTGGAACCTTATTTTATTGATATTAGTTTACTCCTTCACAGTGTATCAACATACAATATTTCTGTTACTGTACATTTAGTTCTCCTGGTTCTGCTCACTTCGCTTTTTATCAGTTCATATAAGTCTAGGTTTTTTTTTTTTAAACTCAGAGGACCATAAGTTTTTAATAAATGCCCTACTTATCCATTCATGAGGCTTACAGTTTAGCAGGAGAATGAGAAACACATACAGATAACCACAATACACGACATACAGATGACCACAGTATACAATTTTTCTGGTCGATACACTAGACCTGTGTTGGTGAACCTATGGCACACGTGCCCGGAGTATGCCAGAAGGGGCTGCTTCCTTCCCCCTCTCCATGCATGCCCGAGGACATTCCTCACTTCACCCTCCCCTCTGCCCAGCAGCCCAGTGAGAGTGCTTCTTCCCTCCCCTGTCTGGGATTCACATGCAGATGAAGGTTGCAGTTTGGGCACTTGGTCTCTACAGTCTTTGAAAGGTTGCCATCACTATACTAGACAGTTGGAAAACAAAGTCCTAGGTGAAATCAAAGGCAGAAGACTATGCCAAGTTGGTTTAATTTTTTTTACTCTGATTCCTCCTACATGCCAGAAAACATTTTACAAAGACCCTGAAGAATAGGACTGTCAAAAATTCCCTATTTAGACTACAGAAAAACAAGTACTGAAGGAGAGAGTGCTAGATTGAAAGTTAAGGCGACCTGAATTCTGATTCTGGTTCTAGCATGAGCTAGCTGAGCAACCTTGACCAAGTCATTCCAATCAATTCAATGCAGCACATTTAACAAAGTGCTTCTCCCCTGCCAGACTTATGTTAACTGCTGGGCAAACAAAGGCCAAAATGAATAGTCTCTGCCCTCAAGGAGCTGACTTTCTGTTGGGCCTTAGCTTTCTGATATCTAGAATGGTAGAGCTGGAAGGGACCTTTTGACACAAATAAAAGTCCCCTTTAAAGGGTTTATTCAACCCTTAACATTCTAAATGTAGGCAAAAATTTTATTTCTGTGTCTGCTGTGGGTCATTCTCATTAAAATTAATGATATTCTTATGAATGTGTCTTGGGGAGCTTGAGCTGCTCAAGTCTAAAATTTCAGTCCATAGGCCATATTAGGAAATGAAGATCCATATCCTTTTTGCTCTTGTAGACTTCATTTGATGTGCTGTGTGAGAGAGCAATCTTAAAAAGCAAACCAGAAGCAACTTCAAAGTCTCTCTCTCTCTCTCTCTCTCTCTCTCTCTCTCTCTCTCTCTCTCTCTCTCTCTCTCTTTCTCTCTCTCTCTTTCTCTCTCTCTCTCTCTGTCTTTCTCCCCCTCCCTCCTCCTTTTCTCCTCTTCCCTCTGTCTCTCTGTCTTTCTCTCTCCCTCCTTCCTTTCTCCTCTCCTCTCCTGTCTGTGTCCTCTCTCCTTCTCTCTCTCTTCCTCCTTCCTCCCTTTCTCCTTTCCTATCCTCTCTTTCTCTCTCTCCCTATCTCTGTTTCAATCTGTCTTTCTGTCTGTCTCTGTCTCTGTTTCTCTCTTCCCCCCCCACCTCCTCCTTTTCTCCTTCCTCTTCTCTCCTTCCCTCTTCTTCTTTTCCTCTCTCTTTCCCCACCTCCTCCTCTCTTTTTTTAAGGGAAATCAAATAACTAATGGGGTGGAAGGTGGATACATGTCTGATCCTTGGGGCCTCATCTTTCAGTGCCTTTATGGAATGTCAGTGCCCTTTGTGTCATTTACAATCTAGAATATGCTACCACCTTCTATTATTCCTAAGACCAGATGCGGATGGAAGCTCACCATTCCCACAGATATTTTGGGAATTCAAGAGGACATACTAGTTCCAGATCAAAGATAAAGAATACATGTGAATTTTCTAGGACCAAAATGAATCCTATTTTATGCATTATTGGATTTAGAACCAAAGTGATGGTTAAGGGCTCCAAATCATACTCATCAAGTGCCAAGAGGATCTTTGCGTGGGTAAGTGTATGTGGTCTAACCAGATCTAGCCTCTTTGCTTTAGTCTGAAAGCATCCCGACATTTGGTTTCCCCTGCCATTGTGTATACTACTGTGACTGGGTCTGACATTACTGTCTTGCTGGGAGTCTTTTCTGAAATGCTGATTCTCTCCTGGAAGTTGCTGAGTCTTTGGAGCATCTGCTAGTTATGGCTGCAAGATATACATACAGGTAGCATATCCCCTGCGGGGTCCAAAATGTGTCAGAGATTAGCAAATCTCTGGTGCTAGGCAGGAATGCCACTCTGAGAAAAGAGGCCCAAGTTCTGAATTTGAATATGAGAGGGAAAAGCTGGGTCAAGTCAGTAACCTGAATTTCTCTTTGGAAATGAAATTCTGGGTGAATAGGACAATGAATTCAGGGATAGGCTTGGAAGGTAGGAAATTGGTAATTATATTAGAAGTGTCAATGACCTGATTATTTGTCTGAATCAACTAGACCCCCTTTGCTCTTTTTATGGTGAATATGGGCATTCTGTCTTTAATTTTGACTTGAGCTCATGGCTTTGGTATAGTCATGGACTGGATCTGCCACACTGCCCCCTGACTCAGTCACACCAATAAAACTGTGGGTTTGGTGTGTCTTTTAGGGCTATTTCCATTACTACTATCCTTCTAGTCTTCCTGGTTGGCAACTTTGATGTCCTTCTTGTCTCCTTATTCTCCTTCATTCCACACATTCGCTCAGTTGCCAAAATCTTGTCACTTTTACCTTCACAACATCTCTCCTTTTGATGTCCTTCTCTGTTCACATGGTCACACCTTAGTTCAGACTCTCATCACTCATCACTTCGATTATTGTTCCTTGCCTCAAGTCTCTATTCCAATCCATTCTCCAAACTGCCACCAAAATTATTTTTCTTGAGGGTAAATCTGATCATGTCACCCACTCCCCAAAAGACTCCAGTTTATACCTTGTTCTATGACCAAAATTCATTCCCTTACCTCTGCCCTTTGGATCTTTTGTTTCTTTCCAAATTCAGCTTAAAAACTACATAAAACCTTCCAGACCTCTCCATTTTCTAGTTCCTTCCTAGGTAAATTGCCTCGTATTTGTATATGCTTATAAATTTGTATGTTCTCTCCTCATTGAATTGAATGGAAGCTCCTTGAGGGCAGGGACTATCTCCTTTTTTTGTCTTTTTATTTCTTTGGTTTCAGCACAGTGGGATAGAACATGAATCCTATAATCATGGAAAAATGTTCTAAATTAATTAATTACGCAAAAATTTTAAAAGAAAAAAGATTTCAAGATGGACACAGATATACATATTCTAGTTATGCCCTGATACCATCAGGTTATAATCTAGGACATCTACTTGCCCCCTAAACTATGCCCAGCCAAGTCTTATGTCTTCAGGACATAAGACACTGCTCTGACCCCAGTGAGGTGACCAACCCCCCACACCCTTGCCAGAATTCATACCCTTCTCTGGTCAGATAGCACCTGCTGTCAATAGAGTATAAAAAGACCCAGAATCCATCCCCTCAAGGAGGCAGTACACACACCTGAGCCTGTTTCCCTGGCCTTTCAACATTTACCTTCTAAATTAATAAATTGCTGTTTTTATTTTTAAGCTAAGTTTTGGAGTCTTGCATTCTTGCAAAGGGTACTCATTCTGAACTCCAGGGATTCACCTATTGCCACCCACAACAGTATTACTTGTTTTTATATAAATATTCAAATCCTAATGTATCCTTCTCCTTTCCCTACCCAGTGAGCCATTCTTTGTAACAAAGAAAAAAATTATTTCCGCAAAACCAGCCAGGTCATTGACCATATTGAACAGTGTATGCAATATCCCACATCCCAAGTTTCCTCACAGTTGTAAAGAAAGGGGCAAAGTAAATTTCCTAACTCTTAAATGTCTTTAGTCATTAAAATTAAATGTTTTTAAGTGTTTTTAATCAACTTAAATATCAATGAAAATGAACATTTTCATCTATATAGTAGAACAAAAGAAAATTATTATATTTTTAATTGTGAATATTACATAGAATTTGCTTTACTTTTTAAAGAATATAATAAATTAAATATAACTTTCAAGTTGTTTCACTTGTTTGTGCCTTCTTCTGGTTTTCCTTCTGTTCTGTACATTTAAAAATGCTTTAATGGTCTTCTTTTCTTTATCTTTTTCTTCCTCTTTTTTTTGTATGTAAATCAGACCTTTAGTCCTATCTCCCTTCCCCACTAGTGGAAAAAGAATTCTTAAAGCAAACATGCATAGTCAAGCAAAATAAATTCTTACATCGGTCATATCTGAAATGTTTATCTCATTGTGCATCTTGAGTTCATCACTTTTCTGACAGGAAATAGCATGCTGTGTAATGACATGGTCCTATGGAATTGTGGTCTTTATAATTAAATATGATTTAGTTTTATTGTCTTTTGCATTTATATTGTTTTCTGGTTCTGCTTAAAATTACTTTGCATCAGTTCACGTAAGTTTTCCCATTCTGTTCTTAATTCTTCATATTTGTTGTTTCGTTTGGTATAACGTTTTGTTACATTCATGTGCACCATATTGTTTAGGCACAACCTTCTTTTTGATTTATATATGCAGAGCTGGTCTATAGATGTTGGCAATGTGTTTGTGAAAGAATGGGATCCACAGTAAAGTTGGATCAGTTGGGTCTCTATCATCATATGCTTCTGTAGATGTAGCTGAGGTAGGGTTGAGGTGACACTTCTTTGGGTTATTAAGTACATTTCCCAGTGGTGTTGACTAGACAACATTAGAGGTATTTTAGTAGATTTCAGAAAGGATCTAGAAAATTGGGGAATTTTCCTTTTAAAGCCAATAAATGGCTTTGGGTCATTCACATCATTATACAATCCTAACTACAATATGGTCTTTGCTTTGCCACTAGCCAGTTATTTATTTCAAAATCACCGTTGCCTTCTTCTCAAATTGTAATTTAAGAAACTGATGTGTGTTCAGACACTGTAAGACAGAAAGCTTAGACCAATTCAATAAGTTGGGCAGGATGAAAATGTCCTTAAAATAAGTCCCACTTTTTTGGCAAGGCTTAAAACCATAAATTCATGAGCCTTTGAAGAGAATTAAGAAAAAAAAAGCATTTATATGGCACCTACTCATTGTTAGGTGCTTTTACAAATATTATCTCTTTTCATCTTCATAACCTTGGGAAGTAGATGCTATTATTATCCTCATTTTACAGCTGAGTAAACTGAGGCAATCAACAGTTAACTGACTTCCCAAGAATCACATGGCTAGTAACTATCTGAAACCAGATTTGAACTTAGGTCTTCTTGACTCTAGGTTCTGTGCTCTATCCACTGTGCTACCTAACTTCCTCATAGGGAAATCATCACTGGATAACTAATCCATCCATATTAGGGAAATCAGTCCCAAATGTCATGGTGGGGCTCCAAAGTGAAGAACCAGCATTTTCTACCTTGAAGAATAGGGTGATAAAAAGGCTACTAGACCCATGGGACAGGTTACATGGGTTCAGATCCTGGTTCTGGTACTTATACTGGTATGAGCATGAGTGGATCATTAAATACCTCTGAACCTCACTTTCCCCATTTGTAAAATGGCGATGATAATAATGCTTTCTCTATCCATGTTATGTTATGATGAAAGTACTGCAGAATCCTTCAGGTGTAATATAAATGGGAATTAGTCTTATTGTTTTTAATGGAAGAACCTCAGGGCTCCTGTGAGGTGGGCAGTGGGCTAGATGAAATCTTTCTTTGGAATCTTTTTTTCAAGAACTCCCACAGGACTTTGGCCTGATAAATTATGAGGGCCTTCTGAGGTACTTCCCAGAAATGAATCAATAACGTTTACGGAGATTCCTGAGTTCATATAGAGCTGGAATCCACACTAGACGGGGACCTAACAATTCCTTCTCAGAGGTGAGATATAAATCAAATTATCAGAGTAGGGATGGATGGAAAGGGACAGGAACCTTCCACCTCCCTTGAGCCACCCAGCTGCCCATAAAGCCAGTTCTTCAGCCTCTGTCATTATGGTTGGCTGGAGGGAATCTTTTAATAGAATCAGCCAGTGCTTTATATTCTATGTAGGGGTGAAGTCGAGCCAATTATAAAGTGGAGGTTGGAAGGGACAATTCTTCTGAGGGGAAAAAAAAATACAAGATTTGAATTGGAATTCAAATGAGTGTAAACTGAAGGACCAGCCTGGGTTGGGAACCTGAATTTGGTGAACTTAAAAAATATGTTTGAAAACCATTACAAATAATTGATTTCCTTTATAATTTTGTGTTTTGTTTTATGATTTAAGAACTTTATTTTCAGATGGGATCCCTAGGATTCATTAGACTGCCACAGGGGTTGATGACGCCAAGAAAAAGTTCAAACTTCTGTTTTAAGAGAGCTGACATGCCAGAGATTGAGATCAATTATCAATTGGGATGTCAGGTGCAAGACTAGAGATAAAAGTTGGGCAGGTGAGTACAAGATCAGGAGAGGGGCTACAGGGATTGTCCTTGAGATGACCTCAACCGTTTCCTTTAAGCTTCAACTTTTTGTGGTATCTTGCATGCATTCCTATTGCCAGGCTGCATTGGCAGATGAGAACAGTGGTAGGATGGAACTGCTAGAGCCCTTCCTGGCTGAGCTGCACTGATAGATGAGCATAGCCATAACCCCTCCTGACTTAGGGCGTTTGGAAGCCTGGTCTTGGACAACATGAAGCCTGGAGCAGGGGTGCCCTAGGCATTGAATGCAATTTCTTTCATTCTAAGAAATTTGGCTATGGAAAAGCACAGTACCCACTTATATTGCAGGCGTGAGGCAGCGTCTAGGAACTGTTGTAGTTCCTAGCAAGCACTTTCTATTGAATGATATGGATTAAGTTTAGCCAGGTTGGTACAGTGGCAAACTCAGTGGGGCTCAGAGTTGGGGAAAACTTGAGTTTGCATCTTGCCCCACTTATGAGCTGTGTAGAGCATTTTGTAAATCTTAAAGCACCCTATCAGTGGTAACTATTATTATGTGGGTGGTATATGTTGTTTTAAAAATTCTCTTTTATTATGAACTTAATCATCAACAAACATTAACGTTTCAATAAACTAAGAAAAAAGGATTGTATATGAAAGCTTGAACTTATGTACATAGTTTAAAAAATTAAGTATACATTAATGTGGTAGTAGTAATATTACTCTGTGGGCTCTTCTAAACTTTTTGGTTTTTTTCTGTGTATTTAAAATGTTTTTTTAAAAAATTCTCTCTCTCTCTCTCTCTCTCTCTCTCTCTCTCTCTCTCTCTCTCTCTCTCTCTGTCTCTTATACA
>NC_058131.1:607283426-607344578 GCF_016433145.1 Gracilinanus agilis | reverse complement strand
TCTCTCTCTCTCTCTCTCTCTCTCTCTCTCTCTCTCTCTCTCTCTCTCTCTCTCTCTCTCTCTCCAATACTTACCTTCTCTCTTAGAATCAATACTATGAATTGGTTCCAAGGTAGAAGAGTAGTAAGGATTAGGCAATGGGGCTTAAGTGACTTGCCCAGGGTCACATAGCATCTGAGGCCAGATGGACCAGTTCTGTTTTGAGAAACAACTGAACTCCAAATTTCTTCTGGGAAACTATATTATACATGGTAGCTCCTCACCCTCCCCTCCCTATCCCTCCTAACCCTAGTTATGCTGGAAGTATTTCCAATTTGGCTATCTTCTTTTAAAAGGACTGCATCACTTGAATATGAGAGGATACTCTTTGATATAGAGAAGGAAACTTTGGACATGAGATCGGATTGATTGATGAGAAATAATTTACTGTAAGAAAAATGGCCCTGTAACCTCAGGGTGAAGGGTAGATCTATAACAAAATCTATCCCACCTCAGAATGAAGGCAGGGTGGGAACGATGGTAGAAACCTGCATGGTTTTCCCTAGCTGGGTCACAATGAGGATGGAACAGCCAGGTGTTTTTTTTTCATGTGCCACCATCTAAGCAGGTGCCA
The DNA here is from genome assembly GCF_016433145.1 of Gracilinanus agilis. NCBI lineage: Eukaryota > Metazoa > Chordata > Mammalia > Didelphimorphia > Didelphidae > Gracilinanus > Gracilinanus agilis. The sequence continues at coordinate 607,343,965 of NC_058131.1, read as the reverse complement.
CCAAAAACGCCCATTGTTGCTTCCTCATGCTATTCTAATGGCCTGGACTTAGGATTTTAGTGGGGAAATAATTTGAAAAAGAGTGAGAGAGCAGATTTGCTGAAGGGAGGTGAGGGGAAACTAGGGCTGTTTTTCCTCTCACAAGTGCAACTATGCCCTAAGGGTCCATTTTCCCCCTGACTTTGAAACCCCATTGCCTTGTTACCTTCTCCTCCTCCACACTCTCATCCCTACCTAGCCCTCTGCAGTTCCTATCCTACAATCCTACTATTGTTCCCATACTCTCCTTTGTCCCATGTCTCTTTTTCTTACATTCCTTCTATTCTTTGGTTCTCACTGAAATCTAGCTTCCTTCTGAAGTCACATCATCTCTTGTCTCCCTTTCCAAATATAGCCACCTTCGTACCCCTGACACTCATAGTCAAGGGGGAAAATTGGCATCCTCTCTGGTCCTAGCTTCCATGTTCAGAATCTCCCTCTGCCACCTTCCTTCAGCTAGAATCTCTTCTCCTTTAAAGTTCACTCCATTCTTTCCAGATTAGTGTCTTCAGTGTCTCTCCTCCCTGATAAGGTCACGTCTTGCCACCAGACTTCAATGACTCTGGAAGAGAGAGTGAAGCTGATGACATCTGCCTTACTTAAATCTAATTATGCACCAGGCAAAAGACATCACAAGTGATGTCATTTTGTTCCTCTCCGAGTAGGAAGTATAAGAATTGCCACCAACCACCACCATCTGGTGCTGTCTTATTTCCCTCCACTCCAGTCCCTGCCCTCTCCAAGTTCATTAGCCTTCTCAGCTCCCAAGACCCCTCTTTTCTCCAGCCTACCTCAACCACACTTAGGGGTTCTTCATCCCTTCAAGCATCCCCTCTCAGTCTCTCTCCTCCACAGCCCTTCTAATTTGATGGAATTTGCTCCAGGTCCTGGAATCTCCTAGCTACATTTCTATTCTTGGGATGCTGGTATCCATTGCAGCCTTTCACATAATGCCAAGTATCACATTCCAATTTGAATATTTCTGTACAGATTTTTCTTTTTTTTTTCCTATTATATTTTTAGGATCAAAACTCATAGAACTTAGGGCTGGATAAAATCCTAGAAATGGAATCATTAGGTCAGGTTTATGATTCATTGTACATTGCCACATTGTTAGCCTAAGTGTTTGTATCAGATTTCAGTTCCATAAACAAGGTATTAGAATATTTCCATTGCTATGCTAACATTGACGTTTTATCTCTTTGGAGGCTATATTTGCCATTCTAGTGGGTGTAAGGTGGCATCTAAATTTTGCCTTGATTAGGGAATTTGACATTCTTTTTGTATGGCTGTTTAACAGCCTATATAGTTTTTTTTTCCTAATTGTTTATATCCTTTGCTTAATTGGAAAGCAAGTATTGTGGTAATTGATATTTACCAGTTCCTCATATATTCTTAAGATTAGGTCTTTTACCAGCATATTTACTGTGAATATTTTCCTACTCTAATTCTTTTCTTTTAATTTTAGAGATACTATTTTTCATTATATGAAAATACTTTTATCTAAAAATAAATCTATTAATTTTAGCTTGAATAATTTCTTCAATTTATTTGATAAATGTGAAATTAGATTCCTTTTTCTCATAGTCTTTTACATTTTAAAAAATATTTAAGCCACTAATCCATTTAGAGTTTTTGTGGTGTTTGGTATGAGGCATAGATCCAAACCCATTTTTCTCCACAGTTATCCAATTTTTCTGAGTTTAAAGAAAATTAAGTTGTGATTCTACTTTCCCTTGTTTTTTAAAATATAAACTTTATTTTTATTTCTAGGTATTTCAACATGATTAGAAGCCCAAGGGTAACTCTTTAAAGTCCTATCTGAATTTTCTTTCAGATATTAGGTTATTTCAGATATCAGCTTCTGGTCTTGTTAATTTTTGTATTATGTATTTTTGTAGATGATCATCCACCTTTTCTAAGTAATATTAACATAGATCTGTATATAGTCATCTCTGGTAATTTTTTTTTAAACCCTTACCTTCTGTCTTGGAGTCAATACTGTACATTAGTTCCAAGGCAGAAGAGTGGTAAGGGATAGGCAATGCAGGTTAAGTGACTTGCCCAGGGTCACACAGCTGGGAAGTGTCTGAGGCCAAATTTGGACCTAGGACTCTAAGACTTTAGGTCTGGCTCTCAATCCACTGAGCCATCCAGTTGGCCCCTCTGGTAAATTTTCTTGATGTCTTTTGTCCTTATAATGATCTCTTCCTTCTCATTTCCAGTTTTGGTGATTTTGTTTTTCTTTCATCTATTTGAGATGCACTCATTGTTTATCATTTTGTTGGTTTTAAAAACATCTCGGCTTTATTTATCATTTTGATTATTTCCTGATATTTTTATTTGTGTTGATCTCTGCTCTAATCTTGGCTATTTTCCCCTTTCTGTTTTCTGTTGGTGTATTGTTTGGTTGCTATTTGAAATGTTTTAGTTGCAGACTCAATTGCTTAATTTCCTTCTCTTCTTGTTATTGACAAAAGTATTCAGCTCTATAAATTTACTTCTGTATACTGATATGGATGCGTCCCACAGATTTTTTTAAAACTCTTTTTAAAAAACTTTTTAACAAAAGTATTAGTTTCAAGGCAGAAGTGTGGCAAAAGCTAGGCAACTGGGGTTAAGTGACTTGCCCAGGGACTCACCGCATCCCATTGATTTTAATATGTAATAAATGAAAAATACAATTTAAAAATGTACCTGTTGTTATTATTATTATTATTATTCATCCTCTTTTCCTCAGTCATGTTTATATTATTTCCCCAAAAGAGACCCAAAACAGATAAAACTTCAGATTTGGCATAGCTATGGGAAAACTCTAATAAATTTTTTATGGAACTGAAATATGTACAAACACTTAGGATAGCAATGTGGCAATGTACAATGAATCATAAATCTGACTTAATGATTCCATTTCTAGGATTTTACCAAGCCCTGATTTCTATGAGTTTTAATCCTAAATTATATTTTATATTTTAATCTTAAATTTAATCCTAAATTTTATCCTAAATTATAATCCTATAATTCCCATTATAATGGGAAAAAAAGAAAAATCTGTATAGAAATATTCAAATTGGAATGTGGTACCTGTTATTATGTACAATGGATACCAATTATGTACAATGGAAAAAGTACAATGGATACCAATATACCAAGAAGAGCAGTGTGGCTAGGGAATTCCAGGACCTGGACCAAATGATTTCTATGACCCACCATACAAAACTTTTAAGTCAGTGGGAGCAGATCTTTAGGAGACAATACTTCAGATGTCCCTGATAGGTCCGGAAACATGCACACAGACCAGCTGAGTTTAGCAAATGGAAACTTCTGGTGATGGGCTGAGAGAACAATCCACTCCTCCTATGGGTGGAAGAGGAGAAGAGAGCCCATTCTATGTCAAAAAGAAACCAGCCAGCTCTAAGATATGGAGCTCTGGTTATTAAGGAGACAGCCTGATATAGAGGAAAAACCCAGCTCCTGAGATGGTCTCTTTATGGCTCTTTTGAAGTGTAGCAAATCAGGGGAAGAGGTTTCTCTCTTCCTCCAGCCCCATCTGTAATGGCAATTTGCACATAGCCTAAAAGAAGAATTCAAGGACGTTATTGCCTGACCTTCTGTAGAGAAGTTGGAGGTCAGAATCGGAGCGTGCTAAAGTGTTCTGTTACAGCCCCTTTGAGGGGTTAAGAGAAAGAAGTTGAGGGTTCAGTGACTGGAGCTGGGGTCCCACCAGCCTGAGAATCTTTTGGGTTTTAGGTGTGTGGGCTCTGGTTCTTTCCAAAATTGTACGGTACCACCACCCTAGACCAGGATGCTGCTGAGCCCAAAGCTGAGGGATTAGTGCCTCCAGCCAAGCAGGAAAGTAGCATCTGGCTAGACATTTGCATTCCTTTTATATGTGCTTTTCCACTCCTCTATGTCCTGTGTGTCCACTCTTCCCACTGACTCTATTCAGTTCATTTATTAGTGAGTGTGTCACAGGCTTATTGAGAATATATTTTGTAGGCATTTAGGTAGGTAGAAATTCCATTCTGTGCCTTTTTAGAACATACCTTTGTTGTTCAGTCATTTCTCAGTCACATGTCTCTGTGGCCCCATTTGGGTTTTCTTGGCAAAGATACTGGAAAAAGGTTTGCCATTTTCTTCTCCAGCCCATTTTATAGATGAGGAAACGGAGGCAAAGAGAGCGAAATGACTTGCCCAGGGACATACAACTAGTAAGTGTCTGAGGCCAGATTTGAATTTAGGAATATCTATCCACTATGCCACCTAACCACCTAGAAAATATTTCTTTTCTTTGAGTTAATCGTGTAGACTGGATGGCTATTGAAGGTAAACCAGTCAATGATGGCTATATTTTAGGATTGTGGACCCACAGAATTCTTTGAACTTAGAATAGTTGTCTTCTAGGGAACCCAGTTTATATTTGTGAATTGAGAGTACGACCATCCAGAAAGGGGGTACTACATAAGTCCAAGTATAATGGAGATATCTTGGCCTCTGAGTAATTATGACTACCAATTCTGATGCCAGTCCCAAGGATGCTGCTACATCTGGCTAAGGGAAACGACTTCTTCATATATCAGTTTCAACATTTGTAAAAAAACGAGGGGGTTGGACTAGATGGCTTCTGAGTTTCCTTTGAGCTCTCAAGTCTATGAGTCTAGGAACTTATTTAATATTTAAAATGAGATAATAGACATAATGCCCTTTGCCATCTTCAAGTTTCACATAAATATGGATTTTTACATTGTTTTTGTTGTTGGAATCACAGTAATTTAGAATAGCCCAAATACATTCATAAAAGGATACTTTAAGAAGTATTGATCTTTTACCATTCTGACTTCCAGATAAGTGAAATGATTTCATTCTACTCCATGTCCCACTAAAATTTCTACCTTCTGACACTGTGTCATCTTCAGGTAGAAAAGCTATATACCTCCCTCCCTGGTATACCAGAATCTAGTGAAACTTCACTTTGTCCAACTGACCAGTCCATGATTTCCTCATCTATAAAATGGGCTGGAGAAGAAAATTGCAAACCTTTTTCCAGTATCTTTGTTGTTTAACAAGAGGGAAAGAATAATAATGGAATTTCCTTATCACTTTGTTTCCTTCCAAATAGAGTGGGCTCTACCACAATAGAAGTCCTTCCTCCATTCCTTGCTCTTGGGCTGATTTTCCTGCTATTGGAAGGCTTTCTCCCTTCCATGTTGACTTTGTACTATATTCCATCCAGGGGATAGATGGAAAATGATTGTCAAACACTGGGGACCAGAAGGAGCAATCCCTACCTAGAGAAGACAAATGGGGTTTAAATCATCTGAGCAAGCATCAACCAAGAGGTTAAGCTGTGTTTGTACCAGGAATTCTTCAGAGTACAAAGGAATTGGATTTCAGAAGAGAATGGAAAACCAGTTCTGGAAAGTCTCAAGCCAGGAGTTCGGTGACAGATCAGAATGCAAGATAGAGATGGAGTTGGGAAGGGACCAGTTGATTGTAGTATTTTATCTCTCTCTAAAGCTCTGAACTTCAGTGGTGGTAGAATGCATTCCCTGTCCCTTCTCTTGCCCTGTCTAGGGGGACCTAATGCCATGCTCTGCCATTTCTTCTCTTGATGTGAATGTGCCAGTAAGGACATGAGCTTGGACATCTTGAAGGGCTAAGTCAGGTGAGTCAGGTCACCATATCTAAAACTGTCGTGGGTCATCTCAATATATCCTGCAGACTGGATGACTGAGGACTCCTGTTGGCTCCCAGATACATCAATGCAGGGCTCTCTTACTCTTCTTCTGCCTGCATTTTAGACTCTTTTACAAGATTCTAACTCTTCTGCTCCTCCAATCTGCCACTACACTGAATTTTCTGAATAATTAACCCTTCTAAATCTTTGGGACCCACATGTTTTGCTAACTGACCCTTGTGATCATTACTTAAACTGAAAAATCTCAATAGGATTACCTCCTCTTGCTCCCAAATAAATTGATAACACTGAAATCACCTCATTCATTCAATTAATGGCTTGGTAGTCTGCCTTGAGCTCAATATTAATGTTGCTGCATCTGTCTTTTCTGCACATACCCCCAAATCACAAGGCTCTTGTTTTTAAAATGTGGATGGTTCCCTAGCAAAGGGCTTTGCCTATCTGTAAGAGATACTGTTTAGATAATTTGATTAAACTTTTCCTTGCAGGTATAAGGAGAATTCCTCCTTGGTGCAGGAGTATCTAGTAACTCTCCCTTCCTAGCCAGGAAAATGTTAGTGGAAACCTACAGAAATGATGAAATACCTAGGAATAACTCCTGAGTCAGAGCTAATACTTTTTAAAGGATCCCTTATCAATGGAGTTTACTGCCAGGGTTGGAGATGGGAGATGATAATGGAAAGGTGTCATTACTCAAGAAGAGTCCTTAGATATGAGCCAGAGCATAGAGTGCGAAGTCATGGGGTTAGGTCATAGCAAGACTTGGGGGACAAAGTGCTCAAATGTGTGCTGTTCAGGACACAGTGTGCCTTATTATCTGGTCGTGGGCAACTTGAGGGAAAGCTAGGGACTGATATAACCTCGTGTTTACCCAGGGTACCATATCCTTTCATATTTCATCACAAATTTCACTCAAATTTCAACAAACAAGCAACAAAGTCATTATACAACAGCTTGGGTCAGAGCCATCTTGGATAGAGATCTCAACTTCAACATCCTCTATCACCCAATGGGACAGCAATAAATATATTGTATGATCAGTGGCAACAGTACAGGGTTAGGTTTTAAAGGTCATATAATACTGGGCAAGAAAACCAATTTATTTTTTCCTTTATCCCTTTAAAACTGACTGTGAAACTATTTGGGTGACCACTGTTTTGGGGGAAAGGTGTAGGAGCCACCATAGTTAACTCTAGGGACCATTACTATAGAACCACCATATAGGGGATTAACAGCTACTATAATCGCTCATGTAATCTTTTTATCATCTAGTCTAAGGTGATAAAGAGCCTGGGAGATGGCTTCTATTAGGGCTGATATATTTGCCACATTCTGTTTATTACCACTAGGCAACCTTTTTAAGTCTAGAAGAACTGAGCTTTGTTTAATGGCCCCAGAATGAATCTGAGGGACGGTTTAGTATGATAAAGATTTCCTTTTATTTCCTCTTTGCCCTGGACCCAGAGCTACATGTGGCCTGCCTATGAACCTGTATATAGGCACCAAGGGGAACACAGACTCCTGGATTCCTCTTACAGAGGATCAACATGCAAACAAACAAAATTCTCAGGGGGGAAAGAGGAAGATGTACCAGGACAGTGCAGCCTCTGCAAGCTCCCTAGACTAGGGGTTTTTAGCCTTTTGGGGGGTCATGGACCTCTTTGGCCATCTGAAGAAGCCTGTAGATCCCTCCTCAGGATGTTTTTAAATAACTAAAGGGAATGCTAAATTTCAGCTAGAGATCAGTGCAAATAAAGATGTCTTTTTTCCTAGCCAAAATTTATAAACCCTAGAAGGGTCAGTGGATTCCAGGCAAAGAACCCTTGATGTAGAGCCCTTATTTGTATGTTCCCAAGAATAGACATATTCTCCCATAAAGACTTTAAAATATTATATAATTAGCAGCTATCAATTACTATCATCATTATTATTATCCTATATAAAAGCTCCATATCTTCCTGCCTCCCTGTGGTGGTAGAGTCTTCTTCACTGGAAAATTTCAAGCAAAGTCTAGATTAGTTCTCTCAGGAATATTATAAATGGGATTCTTGTTCAGCTATAGGTTGAATTTGAGGATCTCTGAGGTGCCTTCTACGTATCAAGTTTTATGAATGTCAGGTATGGATTTAGAAGTGAATGAAGGACCAAACCCAAGAATTGATAGATGGATGTCAAACTGGGAATCCATCTTAAATGTAGTACCACAACGTTCTCTCGTTGGCCATTTTCTGTTCAACATTTGTTTTTTGAATTTTTTTTTATCATTGACTTAGAAAAGATATAAATAGCAGGCAAAGAAACTTTGCAGATTCTAAAACCACAAAGGGCTGGCTAATACATGAGATGAATCATGAGCCAAATATATATATATATTTTTTTTAAATAGGATATGATAATGAATTTAATCCAATAATATAAAACCCAATAGGGATAAATGTAAAGTCATACATTTAGTTCCCCCAAAATCAAGTGGACTAGTATTGGAAGGGGAAGACCTAGCTCAACAATAATCTGTGTGAAAAAGATATGATAATTTTTGTGGCCTGTCAGCTTAACATGGAAAATGAGGAGTTTGGGCCAGGTTATCTCTAATGTCTTTTCCAGTTCTAAATCCTACGATCCCAGTGACATGGTAGTTGAAAAGATGATTATGATAATGATCTTAGGTTGCAGTAAGAGACACACGAGCTAGAATTATGAGGTGACAGTTCCCTGTCTAGACCACACTTGGGATATTTTGATCAGTTCTTGGTGCCCACATTCTAGGAAGGAGATCAGCAAATCAGAATTATGTAGGATGGAGGATGACCAAGATGCTGAACGTTCTTGGGATCGTTCTATATGAAAGTGGGTTGAAAAAAGCTAGGATTCTCTTGTCTGGAGAAGAAAAGACTCAGAGAGGTCCCATGATTTCTGTCTTTAAGTCTCTGGAGGATTGCCATGTGGAATAAGAGTTAGTTGGGTTTTTCTCTGTTGGATTCCAGAGGGCAGAACTAGAATTTACAAGGAGATAAAAGTTTCAGAAAAACAAAAACTGGGTAAATGTAAGGAAAAATTCCCTAACAAATTTTTGTTAGTAATTTTCCAGTCATGTCTGACTCTCTGCGATTCCATTTGGGGTCTTCTTGGCAAAGATTATGGAGTGGTTGATCATTTCTGTCTCCAGCTCATTTTACAGATGAGGAAATTGAGGCAAAAGGGTTACGTGACTTGCCTCTGGCCATGTGCCATCTATCTGCCCAAAGTGGTATTAGAGGTCATCTCATTTTGTAATGAATTTCCCCTTATCTGATATATGAAAGCAAAGGTTGGATGATCATTGCCTGACATGTATGTTATAAAGAAGATTCCTGCTCAGGTGTGGATTTGGACTAGATGGACCCTAATGTGCTTTCAAGGAATGAGTCAATCTATGCTTTTTTATTCTATCATGCTAATTCTGTAGGATTTGGAACAGAAATGAAAAAGTAGCTGGAACTGAAGAGGAAGCTGGGATGATACCAAGTCCAAAATTAGAATAAGAATGTTAAGCCAAATAATGAAGTGTAAGGTACAGAGTAGTCCTGTGTAGGTGCTAAGCAGGAAGAGTCAATCACTAAGATATTAAGACACTAAGACCTCATCTTCGTGAGTTCAAATCTGGCTTCAGATACTTCCTAGCTGTGTGACCCTGGGCAAGTCACTTAACCCTGCTTGCCTCAATTTCCTCATCTGTAAAATGAACAGGAGAAGGAAATGGCAACACATTCCAATATCTTTGCCAAGAAAACCCCAAATAGGGTCACAGAGAGTCAGATACGACAGAAATGACCCACCACCAACACCACTAAAATTTTGTAATCGTTTGGAAAGCACAAATCTCATATGAACATTTATTGTCCCCGGATGAAGGGGATTTCCATGTCCGGGCTCCACAAATTTATTGGCTGTGTGACCTTAGGCAAGTCCCTTAAATACTCAGTCTGAGTTTCTCCATCTATAAAACAGGAATAAAACCTGCCTCCCTTGCCTCAGACATGGATCATGAGGATCCAGCGAGATCATGTGCACTTTTTCAAAGCACTATCGAAATGTCAAATAGCAGGGTCATGAGGGTGGGAGTCAATAAGGGAAGGAATTTCATTTTTTAGACATGATTTTCCTGCCCTCATTATTGTCAGAATATGCATTACTCATCATTTCGCTAGCATAAAGTTGACAACATTTTTGTTCATGTTCCTTAAAGCTTTCTTAAAGATATTTTGAAGACCATCTTGTTTATGATGCTCCCTCTCCTTCCTTTCCCCTTTGTCCTCTTCTTCTTCCTCTTCCTTATTATGTATAAATTATATTTTCTTATAATGATAGGTTACAAGAAACTGAGCATGATTGCTATGTTATCTCCAATTTAAAATGAACACTTGGAGTGTGATTGCTGATGTAAATGCTTCATGCCCAATTAGAAGCCATGTGATAATTATGTTAATTCTGTGCTTTTTTGGAGCCGAGGAGAACTTACTCTTTTTCTGCGGGAGACAATGAGTTACTTACAAAGTAAAAACTGGAACAGGAAAGCAGAATCACTTTTCAAGATTTTCATTCCAAGGAGTCTCTGTGCCAAATGGAATAAAGGCAACAAGGGTTGAGCAGCCACTTCATTAGGTCCAAATAAGAGCTGGCCCATGGCAAAGGTAAATAGAATAGCTCTACTTGGCTGACCGCAATTTAGATCTTGGAAGCCTGAGAGGAAACTGATCTCCTCGGAATGTAGGGGAGCCCCCACACCTAGGAAAGAGATCAATATGGCAGAAGATGGAAATAGTCCATGTTGGAAGGGGGATGGAAATATGGGCACACAAATGCCCTTTTGATGGAGCAGCGATTGTTCCAATCATTCTGGAGAACAGTTTGGAATTATTCAAAGAAAGTGACCAGACTGCCCATACCCTTTGATCTGGGGATTTCACTGGTAGGCATAAACTCTAAGGAGGTCAATGTCAAAAAATGGCTCTATCTATGCCTATAGATACACATGCATATTATCTATCAATATAAATATATTTGTATATTTATCTAGAGATATAAAATATAGAAGGGCTTATATAAAACCTTTACCTTCTTCTTAGAATTAATACTGAATATTGGTTTTAAGACAGAAGAGCAGTAAGGGCTGGGCAATGGGGGTTAAGTGACTTGCCCAGGGTCACACAGATAAGAAGTATCTGAATTCAGATTTGAACCCAGGACCTCCCTTCTCTGAACATGGCTCTCAATCCACTGAATCACTGTCTGCCCCCATGCCAAAATATTTTTAGGAATACTTTTTATAGTAGCAAAAACTGGAAACAATGATACCCATCGGCTGGGCGATAACTAAACAAATTGTGATACATAAATATCATGGATTATAGCACATAAGAAATGATGATGCTTATGAAGAATATGGAGAAGCATGAGATCTTCATGAACTGGTGCAAAGTGAAAGAAGCAGAACAAGAAAAACAATATACACAATGACAGTAACATATAAATAGACATAGCAATAAAATAATAATAGGTAGCATTTATGTGGTGCTAATTATGTGCCAGCCACTGTGGTAAGAGCTTTATAATTATTATCCCATTTGGTCCTCATAACCTGGGAGGTGGATGCCTTTATCATCCCCATTTTCTAGATGAGGAAACTGAGGCAAGAAAATTTCAAGTGTCTAACCCAGAGACACACAGCTAGTAAGTATCTGAGGTCAGATTTTAACTCATACCTTCCCGGCTCTATGCCTATCCACAGCACCACCTAGCTGTCCCCATCCAATTGAAACTGAATGCTGCAAAATTTAAATAATGAAAAATATTGGTCCTGGAGAAGAGATTTTGTTGTTGTTTAGTCATTCCAATCACATCCAACTCTTTGTGACTCCATTTTCTTGAATTTTGTTGGCAAGATACTAGAATGGTTTACCATTTCTTGCTCCAACTCATTTTACAGATGTGGAAACTGAGGCAAAGTTAAATGACTTGCCCAGGGTCACTCAGTAAGAGACTGAGACCAGATTTAAACTCATGAAGATTAGTGTTCCTGTCTCCAGGCTCAGCACTCTATCCACTGAGCCACCTAGCAGCCCACAGAAGAGATACTTAATTTATGCAGAGGTGAGGGACTATGGGTATGGAACAATGTACGGGTCACATTTTTTCAATATGTTTGTTAGTTTTGTTGAATTGTTGTTTTCTTTTTTGTTTCATTATACAGGATCTTGGAGGGAGGGAGTGCATTGGGAAATGCAGACCATGTAAGAATTATAGATAGATAGATTTATAGATAGATAGATAGATAGATAGATAGATAGATAGATAGATAGATAGATAGATAGATAGATATAGATATAGATATAGATATAGATATAGATATATATCTCAATAAAAATTAGTCCCCTCCAAAATACTCAATATCTACTTCACAAGAGGCTGTCGAAGCCACCTGAGCAAGTTACCAGTGGCCAAAGATTCCCACAGAGAGCAGAAAGTGAGGTTTGAAAAAAAATCAAGACATACAGAAAAATAACCCTGAAACTTGGGAACTTCTTAGAAGAACAGAACAATTACTGACTCAAATAGCCCATGGTACTCTTGTCTGTTTGCTCTATTAGCCTCCTACTGGACGTTTTTATCTCCTTCATTCCAAGTCTTCAATAAAAATCACAAAAAACAGCTGAAGATGCCTTCTTGGCACCAAAGACAGCTCTAGACCCAACTTCTGCAGGAAGAACTCATTTGCAAACACGTCTGATTCATTCAATTTGAGAAAAAAAAATGTATCACGAATCATTGATGATACCATTCATTACCCCCAACATGTATGTTTAGAATCAGAGAGAAAGTGGTGGTCGATGAGGAGAGAAAATGAGGGAGGGTCCTCAGATTCATGTCAAATCGTCTCAATTTTCTGTTCTGAGTAGCAGGGGGAACCCAGTGTGGAAGAAAGTGCCCCCTGGGCTTGTGTGATGGGGGGAAGGTGCTGCATGATCGTCCTTGCTCCCGCTGACCATCGTGGCATGTGTGTCACCCCCATGAGGGGCAGGGTGGGACCCGCCGGTGCCCAGGGGAACCTTCAAAATGCATAGGGAGCTGCTTGTGAGCAGAGGCTGCTGGCTCCTGCTGGGCGATCCTCTGTTCAAACTGGGCTGTTATCCCTTTAAGCAGGCACTCTGAGAGACATGGGGGGAAGGGTATTCCTTTTCTAAATGGTGTGTTATTGTGTCCTACAATACAGAGCAGAAAAGGGGAATCAATGAGAATGCCTCGCTTCCTTTCTTCAATTCAATACCAAAGGTGCTGGAGCCCTCTTCCCTCTGCAGCACCTTTCATTAAAGTAGGGGGGATGAAACTGCTTTTTATTGGAGGACTGGATGGCAAGGGGGAAATTGAGAGGAATATAGAAGTATAAAGGCTATACAATTGAGGTTTCATTTTTTTCCTCCTTTGAAAGACATAAAAAAACAAAAAACAAAAAAAACAAACAAAAAAAACATCCTTCTCCTTTAGGCTCATGAAATGTGGGCACTCCCCAAAGTTCAGTCCTGGGTCCTTTCCTCCATCTATTCTCCTTCCTTCTGAAGGCTACGTGGCATGGTAGTTGGCCAGATGTGGCATAAAAATGCGGGTTCAGATTGTGCTGCAGACACTAAATGGGTAATCGTGGGTAATCCTGGGTGATCCGCTTAACCACTCAGACTTAGATTTCTCATCTGGAAAATAGGGACAGCAATTGCACCTCCCTTATAAGGTTGTTGATCAAACCAGATAATGAAGGTATTTTGTAAACTTCAAGGTACTCTTATATATAATCTCAGGGTTTCAAATCGTCTCTGTGGATGGCTGCCAACCTTCTCTGTTTAGCCATGACCTTTTTCTTGATTTCCAGTCCCATTGTCAAACGCCTGTGGGGTTTTCCTCTTGGGTGCCATCTTTTTTTTTTTTTTTTTACCTTAAATTCAATTTATCTAAATCTAAACTTTCTCTTTTTCACTTGTCTAATCCTTAGCAAAATCCTGCCAATTATTTCTTCTTCCACTCAATTCTACAGGTATTGAGGTATCTATTATATGAAAAACACTATGCTAAGCACTGGAAATACAAAGACGTAAATAGGGTGGGGAAAATACAAAACTTTTCCTCCTTCCAAGAATTTATGTTCCCCTGGGGAGATAGAGCTTTGACATAGATAAGAAAATACAGAATAATTTTTGATTGGAGGGAGAAATACTAATAACAATGGGGCTAAAGAAAGGGTTCCCATAGGAAGGGATAGCTGAGCTGACCCCTGAAAGATTCTAAGGGGTAAAGATGGAGAAGGAGCATGTTCTAGGCATGGGGAATACCTGTGCAAAGGTATGGAGCTTTCCATTCACCCTTTTGTATCCAACCCCATTACTTTGGGGGGATCGTTCTGTACACCACTGCCAGATTAATCTTGTTCCATTCCTGCCTTCTCATTTCATGCAATTCTTACCTGTGTTCACCCATAAATTCCAGAACTCCAACCAGAACTGTAACAATTCTCTCCCTAGTCTCTCTGCTATTAGTCTCTCCTCCCTCTTTCAATCTGTTCTGTACCCCGCTGCCAGATTGATCTTTCCAAAACAATATTTTGATCGGTCCATCCCTGTTGAAAAACCATGAATTCCTGATCCCTAAGGGATAAAGTCAGGACTTCTTAACTGAATCTGACTCTAACCCGTATTTCTAATCATGAATCTCCATACTCCCTTTCTCATGAGCTCTAGACTCCTACAATTGACTTTTGTACTTTCCCACCTCTGGGACTTTGTTAATACCATTCTTCCTCCCATGGTTTTCCCTTCTCTTTTTTTTTTTTTTCCTGCCCATTCAAATATTTCAAAGCCCATCTCAGATCCTGTCTCTTTCATGGAGTTTTCTCTTACCACCCATAATAGAAATGAGCTTTCATTCCCTCAAATAGGAAATAGCCTACTACTACACTATCTGGGCTAAGTGTGGCCCTTATAGTTCACTGCCTTATATTCTTTTTCAATTTACATCTTTTTCTCCTGTGTAAGGCTGGTTCCTAGAAGCTCTTTGAGGACAGGGCGTATATCTTGCTATCTTAAGTTTGCATTCCTTTACACTACAGAGTAGTTGTAATAATAACTATTAAATAGCATCAGCTGCTTTGCTTTTAAAATTAGGACTAGATAAGCATTAAAGGTTATTCAGTAGATATAACATACGAAGAAGGCTACTTCTTCAAAAGGAAGTCTGGGAAGGGGAAAGATGAAAGGAAGCAAATGTATTTGTGTGCGTGTGTAGGGAGAGAAGATAAGGAGAGTCCACTGGGGGAGAAATGAACACAAGAAGAAAAAAAACACATAGAAAAGGAAAATAAATCACAGAATCATGGGATTATAGGATTGGTAAGGACTTCTGGAATGCTCAAAACCAACTTCCACATTTTACAGATGAGGTAAATGAGATTTTTCAGTAATTCAGTTAATAAATGGCAGAGGCTAATTATCCAGCTTGTAAAACAGTAGAGATGAAACTTGAATTCAGGTTTTCCAACTCCAAATCCAGTGTTTTGTTTTTGTTTTTTTTCTATTGCAGCATCCTGGGGAAAGTTGGGAGAAATTATTTCTTAAGCCTCAGCACAAGAACTAAATCATGCAAAAAAGCAGCTGAATTCAAGCTGAAGACTGAATTTGGCCCTAGGACTCGGGGTGCCTGCTCTCACCTGTTAGAATGGTATGGATAGATCTCTTATTCAGCCCCAATTGTTAGGAAAGAGTGAGTTCTTTTTTGTGTCCCAAGGTTTAGCACCTGCCCTGGCATGTAGTGATCAATTAATAACTGTTTGTTGATTGATTCATTATCTGAAGGCAAGTGAACTCAGCAGTTTCCTTACCCTGGTGGAGGTAGAGCACCAGCAGAAGCCAGGTCCACAGCTGCCCATGGCTGAAGCTCTTATGGCATGATAAAGCTAGAAGGGGCAAAGGGCTGGCATCTTTTATGTACCACGAATCAGATTCCAAAACAGATCCCTCGGGTCATTTCAGACCCATTTGGGTATCTCTTGCTTTAGATTTTTGCCTACCCTTTGACCATTTGCATCTCAAGTTGCTGGGATCAAAATAAAAACAAAACCCAACTCCCAAAGTAGCTATAATAATGGGGGTCAGAAAGATTGCAATTGAGGTTCTCCCACAGCACCTCACAGTTAGGTACTGGGGATCTCCAGTGAGAAACAGAGGAAGAAGGTATTAAGTAGTCTTTCTTTTGGGGAGGTGGGCGTGAGGAGGGACTAAAATTTGGGCTGGACCCAATAGCCAGAGGCTAGGGTGGCAGGACCTGGACTTCTGGCTCTTTAGATGTGTTTAGTTTCTTGGAAAACCAATTCAGAATCTTTGGAATCTTTATCTGATGCCTGATTTGTTTTAGCCCTCTGGGAAAGAAAGAGTCAGCAGATTCTCTGCAAATAAAGTTTACACTAGCATCTCTTTTCTGACCCCTCCGCCTCTCTTTTTCTCACTCTCTTCCCTTCCTCCCCCTCCTCTAATGTGATGTCCCTCAAACTGCCTGATGCCTAACGATAACTAACACTTTGGCTTCATTCTCGACCTCCTGCTTATTTCAGTCTGAATCTTTGCTTTTCTCTGGCCGGATCCCTAATGGGTCCTTGGCGGTTTGGTCCTGCATGTTCCTGCCTTTTGTCTGATGCTGCTGAGACTTGAGAGCACACTATTGTTCTTATATTGAGTCAAAATCAGAAATAAAGAAAAAGATAAAGACTTTGTAGAATCTGCAAAAAAGGGAAATAGTGTACTGTACTATTGTCCAAGCATGGAGACCCAGATCTTTAGAGCAATTATCACGCTGGCCTCCAAAGTATCTTCTAGCTTCTGATCGATAAGCTCTTTTCATATCTAACCAGGTCCAGATTCCAGATTCTATTCTGGTCATCTTCACACCAAGCAGCCTAGCTCAGTCCCTGGTAACCCAACCTCCCTTCTCCCACCCCCATTTCCACCTCTTGTGCAATAATAATCAAATAATCAATATAATAGTCACGTAATAATCAATAATCAAATAATACCATCAGTCCTAGAAAAGATCTACAGGTCAGTCTTTATGATTCCATTCACCATCCCAATGACTAGCTAGCTCACAACACACCCCCTTCCCCATCATTTCCCTACATATGTTATTTCCCCCTATTAGAATGCAAGATCCTTGAGAACAAATCTTTTATATTTGTATTCCCAGGGCTTAACAACATGGTCTGGCATACAGTAAGTACTTGAATAAATAGTCTTTCATTAATTAATTTATGCATTCATTTACCTTAATATTTCAACTCTTTCACTGATATTCCTGGCTTTGCACATACTCTTTACTAAAACAAATATTTAGAAATTGTGTTCTGAATGGGAAAACCACAGTAATCCACCAATGAGAGACTTTTTTCTTTGGGTCGCACAGAACTACAATAAAATCACCTAGGAGTAATTAAAATAAAATCAAACAGAAAGCTGGATCTTCCTGCACGTGTGAGATTCCCTACCCTTGAGTTAAAAATAACATACATAGACCTTTCCTCACTATTTTTGTTTTCTAAGTTTCATCTTTAACAACAAATATTGTTTTCCTCGTTTGCACCTTCGTAGTAACCTTTTTTTTTTTTTTTGGTATAATTTGTATAAACTTTGTTTTTCATTAGATGTTGACCTAACATCAGGCTTTGGTCTTTGGTCGCATGGTCTAATTTATGACCAATCCATCTCTTCTTCTGATCCCCCGTTTTCAGGAGACTCTCTTATATAATAAGTCCTCATTGGTAATATGCTACAGACTCTTCACGACAGTGATTTGTCTGTCCTTTGCCTCTGGTTTGCCCATGCTGTTTATATTTTGGAAAAGGTGGTTTTCCATGATTCTCAGATATGTAGCATTGTAGAAAGGATATTGTTATTAAAAGGTAGTTGTATGCCAGGGAGCAATTTGAGATCATTGAAAGCATTTTACAGTTTCCAAAAATAGCATCCTAGGTGTTCTTCCTTGTATTCAATTCTGGATCCAGATGATTATCCAACTGCAGAACTTGTCCAAGACATATGTACCGATGAATTAACTCAATGGGTTGACTCTAAGTCAGAGTCTGGAAATAGAGCATTCTTTACCCATTTATTTTTTTCTCCAAAGTGGATTGTTAGGCTGACTTTTAAATGATCAGAAAGCACATTAAGCCACTTCATATATGTGTGTGCAAAAATTTATATTAAAAAATCAAAACTAGGGTTTAGAAAACTATGCCTCAATAGTCAAAATCCAGCCTACTGCCTTTTTTTTTCTGCACAGTTTGCAAGCTAAGGATTGTTTTTACATTTTAAAACACATTAAAAATTCATTTATATGGCTTTAAATAAAACTTTTATTTTATGTGACCTAGATTCTAAGCCATCTAGAAACAGTATTGCTTAGGGAAAAGAGCATCAGGACTTGGGTTTGAATCCCAGCTCTGCCACTTACTGAGTGACCTTGGGCAAAATATTTCATCTCTCTGGATCTCAGTTTTCCTCTCTGTCAAATAGCAATTCAGCATTTTAACCAAGCAAACATTAAAATCTTATAGCATTCCAGGCATCACGATTGCTAATACAAAGATGAATGTGATAGGATGGCAAGCTTACAAACACATGCATTACCTGCCTTATGGGGTTATTTTAAGGATGAAACGGTATACATTGTAAAATAATAATTCAGAAACTCTCCAACTTTCTTAGATAATGATGGAAATCAGATGGTGTAGTTTCCCATCACCTAAAAGAGATTTTTACCTTTCCCTGTCTTTCATCTAACTCCTACAACTTATTAAAATAACAAACTGGGTTTTTTAAAAAAAAATATTCCTCTATGTTATTTGAATAAGCTTAGAATTCACTTGTGTCTCTGTGCATTTTTGTGACATTGTGGGACCAGGAGGTTTCTTACAGGTACTGGGAACTATCTAAAGGGCATCACAGTATCTAATAGACTGGGTTCCCTTGTGTGGACCACAAAAGTAACAGTCAATGAAGCAGCCTGAATATAAAATATATTGGCAGAACTGAGAGCATTGGATGGTCTCATTTTTTATTTATGTTTCCAATAGCTAGCACAGTACCTGGCACTTAGTGGGCATTTATAAATGTTTGCTGGTTGTTTTATTTGTTTCTCCCAGAGGGTCGATTGTTATCCTGGATAGGAGTTTTATTTCTCATTAGAGAGATTATAATAAATAGATATTAGGTCATTGGTTTCAAGGTTCTGCTCAGTGTCTTTTACAACAGACTCCATCAGTGATTCTCTTCCTGCTGGGTGGACACTTCTGATGATGGGAAGCTCATTCCCTCAGGATACAGTATGATTGTTATCACTGGCTCAGTAGGAAAATGGTGCAATTTGATTTTTGAGGACTTTAGCCTGGTGACTTCTGCCTCTCCCAATACTCACAACAAGGAGAATTTCCAATGCAAGATGAATGTGGGCTGTGGTCAAAGCCAATGACTATTGTTTGGGGATCCAGGAGCATCAGAGCCTGAAAACCAAGATGTCAGCTACAATGAGTACTTACTTCCATCCAATTTCAATACTGGGAATGCAGGTAAAGAACCTGCCATCCTCAGAAAAATGTCAGCGGACTCAAGTACCCCAAAATATTTATATTAAAACTTGTGGTAGCAAAAAGCTGGAAACAAGGTAAAGACCTATCTATGATAGTGTGGAATGGTTAAACAGATTGTGGCACATAAATGTAATCAAGCAGAAAAATAAATAATAAAGGTTATTTTATAATATTTAATTATATAATATAATAACAAATATAAAGAATAATAAAATATTAAGAAATGATGAATATGATGAATCCAGAGAAACAGAAAAGTTTATATGAACTAAGGTGAAATAAAGTAAGCCAAGTCAAGAAAATAATATACACAATGATAGCAACAATATAAAAGGGAAGAATCACAATTGTTTAAAAAAAAATTGTTAAAAGGTACAGAATTGCAAAGACCAAGTATGATCTCAAAAGAGCTACAAGGAGACACATTCCCCTCCCCAACTCCATTCGATGTGGAACATCACACATTTTCAGACATTCTTAAAGCCTTGATCTGTTTTGCCTATCTTTTCCTTTTTCTGTTTTTTTTTTTTAAACATTTACCTTCAGTCTTAGAATCAATATTGTATATTGGTTCCAAGGCAGAAGAGCAGTCAGGATTAAGCAGTGGGGGTTAAGTGACTTGCCCAGGGTCACACAGCTAGGGGAGTATCTGAGGCTAGATTTGAGTCCAGGACTTTCCCTCTCTGAGCCTGGCTCTCAATCCATTTAGCCACTCAGCTGCTCCTGCCCCTATTTCTGTTAAAAAGATATTTGTTATAGGGAATAGTTTTATGAGAAGAATAGAGATGGAGGGATATGGGTGAAATTTAGGGGCTGCGAAAACAAAACCACAGGTGAAATTTTATTAAAAAAAAAAAAAAGTCAGGGGGCAGCTGGGTAGCTCAGTGGATTGAGAGCCAGGCCTAGAGGCAGGAGGTCCTAGGTTCAAACCCGGCCTCAGCCACTTCCCAGCTGTGTGACCCTGGGCAAGTCACTTGACCCCCATTGCCCACCCTTACCAATCTTCTACCTATGAGACAATACACCGAAGTACAAGGGTTTATAAAAAAAAAAAAAGTCACTAGTGCCATAGACATGTAGTTATAGGTTGGGTGAGAGCCCTGGCCTTTTTGGAGAAGGGCCAGCCCTAGAATAAGACCAGGATGAAAGCATCAGAGAAATGCACTGGAGTCACTCTAGCCTTGAGCGAAGGACACAGGAGCCCAACAGGGACTGCTTGTGGGCCATTTTCAAGGGTTTTCCATGGCCTCTTGGACTAAATACAAAATCCCAAGTCAAGCCTTCAAAACCCTTCCCAGTCTAACTCCTCCCTGTTTTAAAAACCTTGATATTTTATGCATTTCTAATTATATTGGCCCATTAGCCATGAATAGGACAGAACATTTGTTCTTTCATCTCTGGGCTCCCCATGCCCGGGATGCTCTTCCCCTTGCCTCCACCCCCGAAGATTCCTTGTTTCTTTCAAAGACCATCTCTGGTACCATCTTTATCTCGGGCGCCATGTTTTTCCCATGACTATCCTCTCCTGATTCCCTAGTTGTAAATGCTGTCACAAAATTGTTTTCTATGCTGTGTGTGTGTGTGTGTGTGTGTAAAATTTAGCCTTTATTTACGTATGTATAATTTATTCTGTAAGCTGCTGGAGGGGAAGGTCTCCTTCATATTTGTGTTGGCATCCCTGAAACCCAGCAGGCCCTTCATAAATGTTCTAACATTGGATGGCTCCATTAGGAGAACTTGCTCTTTAGAGCAGCAAAGCAGTAATATAAGGGGATTCCTGCCCTGGGAGACAGGTTGACTAGATGTCTAATTCTGGCATTCTGTGCTTTTGTATTAATTCCATCATTATATAGTAAATCTGTTCTGACTAGTTAAGAAAATCTGAGCTTATAGATGGGAAGTTTCTGCAAATCATCACTTTGGAGCAAAAGTGACTTTAGTGGTTGTTTTGTCAAGTCAATAAGCATTTATTAAAATCTTTTATGGGCTAATCTCCAGGGCACAAAAAGAATACTAAATAAACAAAAAAATGAATCTCAACAGATGAAGAAACTAAAATCCAGAGAGAGGAAATGACTTGTCCAAAATCATATAGTTAATTAGTGTCATAGTCATCATCATTCAAATCCTAGAGTTGCCCTAGATCGAGAATTCTTATAGAAAGGTCTCTTGGTAACCCTGAAACCCTTTCAAAGGTCTTCAAAGTTAAAATTACTTTCACAATAATGTTAAGATATTGTTAGTATGGTGAATATGGATAGAGAGAACCCACATAAACAAAAGCTCTTTGGATAGTCCTCAATAATTTTTAAAAATATAATGTGGGGGGCAGCTAGGTGGCTCAGTGGATAGAGAACCAGGTCTAGAGATGGGGGGGGACCTGGGTTCAAATCTGGCCTCAGACACTTCCTAGCTGGGTAAGTCACTTAACCTCCATTGCTTAGCCTCTACCATTTTTCTGCCTTGGAATCAAAACATAATATTAATTCTAAGATGGAAGATTAAAAAAAATATAATGCAATCTTGAGACTAAGAAGTTTGAGAACCATTGGCCTAAATGATCTTTAAGGTGCCTTCTAGCTATAAAATCCTAGAATTCTTCAGACACCTTTTTGTAGCTCGGATTTTTAAGGCCAATGTTACATTTGTTTGGCAAGCCAATAAAATAATCCCAAGATTTTTTTTTTTCAATCAAAGGATTAAAGTTCTAGTTTGTTCAAACTATGAAGAGGATTTTAATCTTTTTTACCTCTCTGAGAAGAAATGCTGACCTAGGAAAAACAGGTTCTCCCAGAGAAGGAGCTATAATGAATGTTCTTTAAAATGGAGTGAGCTCCAGAGCTGATGATTTTTGTGAATGTCTGATGATTGAATGCTGTTTCCTTTAGAGTGACTTTCAGTGGATTCTTTTTTTTTTTTTTTTTTTTTACCTATTTATGTAGTTTGAATATGCTTAAGGTTCAGCTGGCACAGTAATGTTAAGGCAATTTAATTTCCTTGCAGATGTGGCTCTGGGAGGACAGTGCTGCCTCTGGTGCTTGAAGCCACCCAACATCTGCCGGGGCCAAAGCACATATGGAATGCTAACTCCAGCCGCAGATGCAGCTAATGCGGGAACAGTGGTGTCTGTGGTACGAAGATTCCCCCCCTTCAGAAACACACAACTGTGCAGACAGTAGCATCTGTGTTACTTAAAACTTGCTCAGTATCTGCAGGAACAGTTATGTCTATCTATGGCCATTGCATCTGCTGGGTCCCTGAGGCTTGCCATAGATGGGGTAAGAACAAGGAAAGTTGGGTTGGCTAGATCTGGGCTGAGGGGAGCTGGTCTCCCTTTAGGAGAGGAGAATAGTGGGGAGGAAAGGCTTATTAGATTGAAGAGATCATAGACTTAAGAGTTAGAAAGGCTCTTGGAGTTCATGAAATCCAACCCCCTCATTTTACGGATCAGGACACAAATCTGGAGAAGTTGAAGTGGATTCCCCAAAGTCATGCAGAAAGTGTGGGAGACTTGGGAATCTCTCCTTTCTTTCCTCTTCAACTGTCTCTGCTCTATTTTTCCTCTTCCTCTTCCTCCCTAGAGTCCTTCTGCTCTCAACTCTCCCCACACCTAAACTTTGAAAGCATTTTTAATCAGATTTCGAAGGAGTAATTCCAAACTGTTATCTTGCCCCCTGGTTAGAACAGGAGATGGGGAAGTTAAGAACCTGGCCCTGGGCTTTGGTGCCTGCTGCTTGACCTTGACCACACAGTAATTTCTGCATTTGTTTCCTCACTTGTCAAACACATTATTGTGATCACCAACAATTTGCTTGTGGATGTTGGGTGGATAAAGACCAAGATCCTGGTAAAAGAGGATTTAGAGAAAGGAAATTTTATGCTAGTCTTGGACTAGATATTTATAGTCTGGAAAGGAGCCTGACAAAGAGGAGAACATGTTGGATTTATAGTCAGAGGATCTGAATTCAAGTTCTAGGTCTCCCGGTGTGACTGAGAGCAAGTCATCTAACCCTGATGGACCTCAATTTTCTCACCTAAAAATGAAGACTAGATTAGATGATCTTTAAAATCCCTTTCAGTTTGTGATTAGAGCACCTTCTTTTGAGGACAAACAAAAAACAATCTATTACAAAAACAAATCATTAAAAAAAAATGTAGGTAGTAATTTAAATCATAGATAAATTTTCTACAGGAGAGAAATGATGCAGAATTGAGAGGTAATCAATTACAATGAAGTAGAGTATAAAATTACTCTATGAGAAACATCCACAATTCAAAAGGAGCTCTCCCAATTTATAGCTGCCAGGAGTGTGCACTCAGTCTACAGGATCACAGAGGATATTCTAGTTAAAGTGGGCTCTGAGCCAAACTTAAAAAGAACAATGGGCCAATTCTAATGGAATCATTATTATTTCTTGCCTTTTGTGGCTTTTCCAGTGAGGGACCCTTGAATAAACTTTGTGTAACTCACACTTCCAGTCATCAGTTTTAGAGAATCAAGCTTAAAAACAAAGATGCAGGGAATTCTTTTTGTCTTTTTCTCCTTCTGAGTGTGTGTGTGTGTGTGTGTGTGTGTGTGTGTTTTCCTGTATTCTGTCAGTCTTTTGTTGTTTTTGTTTTGTTTTTTCAGTGAAAGGCACTTTTAGAAAGGGCTTGCTGACTATGCATAAACATGGCACTTAAGTGCTGAAAAGGTATTTCAGTCCTCTCTTGGGGATGAATAGCAGAGTATTCCAGTACCTCCCTGAAAATCCTAATAATATTAAGTAAAATAATAGAAGCTTCTATGGCATTTAAAGTCCCCAACTACAAATCTGGGGTGCACAGTACACTTTCTTTCTAGGATTTCCCCTCATAGATATATTGCTATTTTAAAGGAATGCATCTCTGTCTGAATCTGCAGAAATCCACGTGAAGAAGAGAGTTAACAACTTAAAAGTTTTCATTAACATATCTATGGGAGTAAGGAGCCCGGGGACAAAACCCCTACTTTTTGCCAAAAGTGATTCCCAGCTGAGCTTTTGTACTGATGTGACCACTACCCATCCCCCACATCTTAAGCCATTTTGAAAGCTACTTAGGAAAAAAAAAATTCTCAGAGGGCAGCCTTCATTTGAAGACCCCATCCAGTCCACGAAAAGTATAAGAAAATGAATGAAAAAAATGAAACTGTCTTTTATAATTATTACCTTTTCTCTAGGGCAGTGATGGACAACCTTTTGAGCTTGGTGTGTCAAAATTCACCAAAAAACCGAGCATAACTCGGGTGGTATGTCACTTCGAGAAAAAAACCATAATTTCACAATATTTATAGTTTAAATAACAAAAATGTATAATTATAATATGTAACCGTATTTAATAAACCAAAATAGGTAAATGAATATAGGTAGAATTGTCATCTATAGTGCACAGAGTGTCTACACTACACTACAGCAAATGTTTCATCCTTGGCATGGGACCCCCACACTTCTCTGCATGTGGCGCCATGAGGTTGTGTGTCATCGAAAAGGGTTGTGTGGGTCAGTGCTGACACGCGTGTCATAGGTTGGTCATCACCGCTCTAATGTAACTGATGGTTATTGTGGGGGAAAAAATGGAACACTTTTTGAAAAGTGCTTGGAGATCTCCGGATGGTCATTCCAGCGAGAATCTTATTGACAGATCCTAGGACAGAAGACCTTAGTTTCCATCTCTGGAAAAGCAGAATTGTCATTTTTATTCCGGATGTTGCTAAAGTCTTCCTGGGGCTATAGAGGAACAGAGTGAATTAATGGGACAGCATAGCGTGGATGCTTGCATATGCCCAAGTAATGGGTGTGTTTATGTAGACTCGATCCGTACTTTAAAAAATTGAGATTTGAGATGGAGAAGACATGGAGTCACAGTCCATCCTGGCTGAAGTAGATCACACCAATGAGAGTCATCAAGTGAATAAAGGGAACAGAGAGGATCTGTGCAGAGAGAGAAAAGTTGAGGACTGAGATTTCTGAGACTTGGTCACGGAGAAGGCAGTCAGTGGAGCTATCAACAGAACTAGGAAAAGCAGTTGAAGGGACAGGTCTTTAAAGGAAACAGAATTCAGATCTGGATATACTGAATTTGAGGATCCAGTGGCACATACTTCCTATTTCTTGGCACCTGAATTTCAAACCATCCCCCTTCCCCAACCCATATAATGAGCTGCCAAGTCTTGGGATATTAAATCCAGTCTTTGAAAGTGTCAACTAGTCCAACTTACTCATTTTATAGAAGAAACAAAAATTCAGAGCCTTGGAATGATTTCTCCAAAGTCGCATAGTAATTGACTGAGTTAGGTTTTGAACCCAGGACCTCTGAGTCCCACCCCACCCCCAACCCAGTACTCTTATCCCTTTCCCATTGCTGCTAATCCTAGAGAGTAGATAGCAAGCCCATTGATTACCTTACCATAGAAATCTGATCTGTATCCATCCACAAATCCCTCTTTATATTGACACCATTAGGGCTTCATCACCTCAGCTAGAATTATTTAAATTACAGCCTAAATAGTATCCTTGCCTTCCTTACTTCTCCCATCTATGCTTATCCAGCTGCCAAAATTATCTTCCCAATGAGCAGGGCTGAGGATTCTACCTTCTTATTCAAAAGCCTATTTGACTATAAGTTCCATTTGCAGAGAGAATGTGTCTTATCGAAACTCTTCTGCCCCTCAGAACCTGGCACAAGGGCTCTCCTCACATGCTAAGTGCTTAATAAATGTTTGTGGAACTGAATGGGATTGAATCCAGGTGGACCTATCCAATAGGCAGCTGGAAATGTGGGACTGGCTCAAGAGAGAAATCAAAGCTTGATGTTTGTTTGGGCAGGTCACCTGCACAGAGATGATCATGGGCACCCCGAGTAAGGGGAGTGTGTGGAGAAAAGGGAAGGATGAGGACAGAAACCTGGGAGACCCCAACACTTGAGGGGGGGGGACAAGGGGAGGAAATCCAGGAGGAAGGGTCAGGCAAAGGGAGAGCGGATGAAGGGTAGCAACAGAAATCGAGAGAGAAGAACACAGCAATTATGAGGGACTGATCCATAGTGCCAAAGGCTGCAAGAAAGCAAAAGAAGCTAAATGCTGAGAAAAAGTCATTGGGTTTGGCAATTAAGTGGTCATTAGTGACAGGAAAGAGCAATTTTAGAAGAGTGGGCAGGGAAGGAAGCCAGATTTCAGAGCACTGAGTGAAGAGGGAAGAAGAGAGAGTGAACAGAAAGTAGCAAGTATGTCTCATATATTGGTTCTATAGACATGTACTACATACACTTGCAAATATATCCACCTATTAAATATATGTGTGTGTAATATATATACTGCTTTAGCCTCAGGTATAAAGAGATCCAAAAATACAATTCAATGGACACTGAAGCACTTATTCTTTTTACACTTGATTGATCTTAGCTAAAAGGCTGAGAAGGGATATTTATTCTTTTTAGAGAGAACTTGGCAAACATTAAACCCCTAGTGTTTGCAGAATATTGTGCCAACTAGATTCCAGAAAGATATTCTTTTGAGTCAGTTAGCCAAGGTCCCTGTCTTTGTGACCTTTCATCCTTATAGGAGGGCCACAAACTCTAATGTAATAGCCATATAACTAGGATATAATATGTGAGAAGACTGAGCAAAGGGTTGTTTGAGACCAAGGGATAAAGGCCCTCTATTATTAGAGTAGAGAAGGGTTCACAGAAGAGGCAGCACTGGAGTTGGGCTCTAAAGGAATGTGAAAAGTCAGGATGGCAAAGTGGAAAGTGAGCGTCTAAGTCAGAAAGCCCCATCTTTGATGTGAACTGGCTGTGTGACTCCTGGAAAGTCACTGAACCTTTCTATATTCTAGGATATAGAGGTGTCCAACTCAAAAGAAAACTGCAAACACTAAACTGTACATTAGGATCCCTGATATATATATAAATAAACAAACAAATATATATATGTATATATATACTGACTTAGAAAACCACATATTAACATTACCTGTGTTCTATTGTATTTTATTTATTTTGTTAAATATTTCCCAATTGTATTTTAATCTGCTTCAGTAGCACTCTGGAGTGTTGCCAGACTGGTGTTTGACACCTCCAATCTGGAAAATTCTCTAAATCTATATGTTACAAAGAAGATGCTGATCTACATGGGTAGAAGGAGTTTTTCTAAATTGTAGGAGTATCTCTTTAAAAGAATGAGTTGGAATTGAAGGGGAATGGCAGAAGGGAAGGGAGGGAAAGGGGAAGAAGATATTTCAGGACTAGGAAAAGACCAAGTATTGATACCCTTTGCCTCCTGTTTGAATAATATAACTACTTAAAAGATAAATATAATAAACACTACTTTAAATAATATAACTCTTTAAAAGTTATCCCAGTTGCTAGTATTAGTTGTGAGGTCTAGGAATCCACACATCACAATTTACCTTGAGGTTCTAGAGCTATGGTTATCCTTCTATTTAGAAAGCAAACAAGAATTGCTTTGAAGAGATTTGTGGGGCATTAAAAACAAAAACAAGCAGAATATGTGTAAAACAGAGATCCCCAGGAATAGAAACCACACAAAGGCAAGTTATCATTATTATTCTCTTCATTTGGTGTCTTTTTCTTTTTTGTTAAAATTCACTTTTTCTTGTGATTACATGACAACTGCAAAATTCTATCACATCTAAAACCCCGCATTTGGAAAACCGTATCTATGTAGAGTTGTAACTAGGAGAAGCCATATATATATTTCTTGAACCCTGCAGACCTCTGCAAGTGACAATACCTGAGCTGATGAGTATGATGTATCATCATGTTTTATATTAAGAAAAAGAGAAAATATAACACAATGAAAATGCATCAATGCAGTTCAATAAAAACATTTATTAATTAAATTGAATTGAACATGTGGGACAAATTGATAGTTTGCTTAAGGAAATGGTTTATGCAGAATTGGACCAGATGGTATCTTTGTCACTGGAACTTCAAAAATGAAAGAGAATGCTGAGTATTCACAAGGTTAGATGAGGCCCTGATGTCTTGGCAAGGGTCCCCACAATCATAGGTGTCACAGTGCCCTAGGGGGCAGAGGCAAGAAGAGAATTGAGATGCCCAAAGCAAAATTTCCCAGAGTTAAATTTTAAGGAAGATTTTGGGGCCAGGGCAGGGCTAAGGAACTCGAAATGACTATTTTCTGTTTACCAGGTGTTTCCACGTATATCATCTAATTTGATGTTTGCATTATAACGAAGGAAAGCAGTTTCTGAAATTGCAACTTTCTGTCCTTCTGATAATTTAGTCCCCTTAATGTCACTCACTGACCCACATCTCTCACTGCCTCCAGCTCTCTTCCTTCCTCCTTTGTTTTCTCTCCCTCTCTCCTCACAGGCCCCCTTCTCTGGCCCCAGGCCATTTCCTCCCTGGTTTCAGTCATACACAATTTCAGTTGTACACTTAATTCTCCCAGCCCCACCAGTGGTGCTCTTTTAGGTATAATATTCTCAACTTTTATGTCTAGGATTCATCAGGTTTTGCCAGAAATGACATTATCGATAATCTGAAAACTGTGGTGAAAGGAAGGAGTTATTTCAGCCATGAGAAACTGTGTAAAAGGTCTCCTTGATTCTCGCCTACGGAAAGAGTCCTGGCCCTCTTTATTTTGAATTCACACATATATTTTGCATCCTGAATTCCTATATCTAGAATTGGAAACAACCTCACAGGTCATTTAGTCAAATCCTCCTCCTTTTGCAGAAGAGAAGACTGAGGCCTGGGAGCTTAAATGAATTTGATTACATTTGTCTAAATCTTGGACTTTTTTAAACCTTTACCTGGAAGATTCCTTTTTAAAAATGTGTGTAAACGGAAAAAGTGTCCAAATACTATACATTCAGAACCAAGCACTTCCTAATACAGCTTGGTACATTATTTATCCTTAGAAAGTACCTCTGCAAACTTTAACAAATTCAGATTTAAAGAATTAAAAAAAATTTTTTTCCCGTCATGCTTTTGTTGTGGTTGCACATTTTGTCTTTTACAGCTCAGGAATAAGAGCAGTAATGGCATCTTTATTTTACCCTGCCTGGATTCTACATTGGGCAGTCCGAACCCATACATCTCTGCAGAAGCCTGGAGATAACTACCTGGGCCTCGTTCCCTCAAGCTGTTAATCAGTTTTCTACAACAATTGGATTCTTTTCTCTTAGGTGGGGCAGGGATAAACATTTTCCTTATAGATTTCTTTGAATGTGGTTTCAACTGAGGCTTAGGTAAAATTTTTCTAAGAGCCCAAGGCCGGCAAGCAGCCCCTTCCGAGAAAAACAAACAAACAAAAAGAGCCCATTGAAACTGGTGTAAACATCCTGAGGAAATGGCAACAATCAATAATTACCTGTGACTCGTTACCCTTCGTTCCCTCAGGGGCATTATCAGCGCCCTACCCTTTAAATCCGCTCTCCAGTGGACTTCCCTTCGAGATCCTATCTCCACCCCGCGTGATGAAAGTGATCCTAGAAATTAAACATTTTATCTCGGCGGGAGTACAGTCAGAGAAAGTAACAGAATCCTCACGTCTCTGATTATCACCTCTGCTACTAATATACCTGGGCACTAGAGGATCGCCTTGTACGTTTCAAAGCGCTTACACATTTGCGATCTCGGAGATAAGTAAAACCCAGCTCATCAACGCACAGAAAGATGGATTGTCTCGGACTGAAAAAGTCTGAACCCGGGAGGCGGTGAGGCAATTGTGAAGCGAGAGGCTGACCCCGGTGGGAGGAAAGGAGTCAAGATATTAAACGACTGAGGACCGAACAAAGGGAAAGAGAAAAGAAGAAAAGCGCGAGTATGGAAACGGATGTCTGGCTCCCAGGTCAGAAGCCAGGGAAGACGCGAGTGGGGGAGGGAGACGCCCGAGTTCCCGCCCGCGTGAGAGTGACACGAGGCTACTTGAGAGTTCGCTTCCCTCCTCCCTCGCCCTCCCCCAGCCAATGGGTCTGCAAGTCCTCGTCCAACCGCCCCGGGAAAGCGGTCCAGACCCCTAACCGGTCACGCCTTCCTTCCCAGCCTGCCCCAGCCACGGCCCCGCGGAAGGCTTGGAGAACTGTCAGGGGGCGGGAGGGATGGAAGGACAGACTGAGGGAGGGACAGAGCAAAGAGGCGGGCACTATTGGGCTCCCCCGCCTGCCCTCCCCTTCCCCCTACCCCCTTACTCCAGCTGCGGTCCTTCAGCCGTTGCTTGGGGGCAGGCAGGTTTTGTGGATTCCTGTCCAGCATCTGGACCAGTGATGGGGACATCTTTCTTGCCTAGAAAGGGTTGCCTTCTTCCTTCTAGCTTTTCCTAAACCCCCAGGGACAAGAACACGCGTCCTCCTTCGCCCCGCCCATAGCTCACGCAAGGGACCCTTCATCAGGTCCCCCACCTCCTGGGGGGCCCTCCTCCAGTGTGTCTTTAGGGGAGGAGGACTTGTACATCCCGCCAGACCCCGGGTGCGTCCACGCGGGCGGTCAGCCTGCTCATCCCATCCTCCTCCCCATCCCCATCCCCGCAGATTGCACAAAGACCGCGCACAAGAGCTCTGCCCTGGGAGGACGCGGATTGTAGCTGCAGACTGGTGGTGGGAGGGCAAGGCAGGCAGGAGGGCGGGCAGGAGCACACCCCAGAGAGCCGAGCTGCCGCTCCCGCCGGGGAGGAGCCTGGGGCGGCTGAGGACTGCTTCTGGGTCCAGCCTTCTTCCCGAGTATGCAGCCCTAGTCTTAAAGTGACAGCCCTCCTCCTTCCACCCAAACCCCGGGGGGGGGGGGGGGGCGCAGACCGCGCATGCCTCGCTTGCTCCAGGCGACCGGGTGCGCATGCCCCATTCACCCGAATTGCACTAGGGCAGGAGGTGGTGGTACTGTACATACAATACAGCCGTGCATTTGTCGGTGCCTTGCACACTGGGATAGTCTAGTCCGGGGGATTCCGGAATGAAACTGATCAGTTTCAGAAACTGATCATTATCCCGTGAGCTGGCAGGTGCTCTTTCCGATCTTAAGTGCACGCCCAGTCGTTGTCGAAGGGGAAACAAAATAGGTCGAAACGAAATAGTGATCACCGTTGCGGGTTGTGTGTGCGTGTGTGTATGTGTGTGCGCGCGTGTTCGTGGGCGCGCGCGAGTTCCGTTGCAAGCCTCTTCTATTGTCATGTGCATTTTTGTGCAGGTAGGCAGCTTTCCAGGCGGCGTTTCCGATTACCCTTTTTCTTTCATCTCTTAACACTTGGCCAGAATAAGTCAAGTTTTCTTTGTCAAGGCTTCGGTGATGAGCGTAACGCCCCGTTGAACAGACAATAGACCTTCCTCCAAGACGCACCTTTCCGCTTTGAAAGTGATTTACGAGGAGCAGGAAAAAGTAGTTTATGGGAGACGGTCCATTAGACTCGGGCCCCTTTATACAATTACCAAATAAAAAAAAAGTTCAGCATGTTTCCCCCTTTAAAATAAGGAACAGCGAGGGGACATATGGAAACAATGATTTATCCCTGGTTGATAGATACAAACAAGTGTCTCGAGTCTTTATTGTTCTGCATTAGACAACAAAGAGAGGCGTTTGCGGCTGGGGGGAGGGGCGAGGGAAGGGAGGAGAGAAGGAAGGGAGGACGAGGGCGGGGGCGAGTGGGGGGGGGCGAGGAAGGGAGACTGTTAAGACATCCTCCTCCCGCCCTCTCCGCTTCCCGCCTGTCCAATCGCCTCACACAGCGATAGTGTCAGTAGCATTGTAGTGTCAGCTCCTGCCCGTGACGTTGCGGTTCCCTTATCCCCCTCTAGTGCCGTCTGGCTGCAGTGGCTCAGACTAGAGGAGGGGAGAAGAGGAAAAAACGCTGAGTGAGTGAGTGGAGCCGGGGAGGGGCTCCTTAAAGAAACGCTACCATCGCTTGGCATTGTGGCCAGGCAGGAACTCCGGGGGAAATCTCATCCTCTCCATTATTACCCCCACCCCACCCCTCCAGAAAATTTGGGGTGGGGAACCAGGTGGGGGGATTCTGCAAGCATTTTATAAACCGGATTGCACTGAAAGAATAGATAATAAAGGCAAAAAACGGCAGCAGAGCCATCTCCAAGCAGCCGCCCTCCCTCCTCTCTCCTCCTGGCCATCTGCCTTGGGTTTTTCTTTGTGTCTGATCTTTTACTACTGAACTGAGTGCAGGAGGAGGAGGAGGAGGAGGAGAAGGAGGGTGCAGCACACACAGGGGAACTATGCCCAGTTCGCTCTTTGCAGACCTGGAGAGGAACGGGAGCGGCGGTGGCGGCGGTGGCGGCGGCGGCGGCGGTGGTGGTGGTGGAGGAGGAGGAGGCGGCGGTGGTGGCGGCGGCGGAGGTGGAGAAACCCTGGATGACCAGAGAGCCTTGCAGATCGCACTGGATCAGCTCTCGCTCCTGGGGCTGGACAATGACGAGACCGGCTCCCTGTACGACAATGAGCCCCGGAAGAAGAGCGTGAACATGACTGAGTGTGTGCCGGTGCCCAGCTCGGAACATGTCGCGGAGATAGTGGGAAGGCAAGGTGGGTATTTGGAGGAAGTTGGGTGGGCGAAAGAGGCAGAGAGTGTGGAAGGAATAAAAAGGGGGGGTGCTCTTCGTGCTGGGTAGACTTGTGTGATGTGTGGGGGGGGTGCGAGATATGCGACACTCAAAGCTGAAGTGAACTAGCGATGCTATTACGGGCGGTCCCCCCAGACAAAGAAAGTGCAGATGTGGGTTTTCCTGGAGCCTCGCTGCACCAGTGCCAAGATGCACTTTCACCTACTAAAATCACAGCCTTCTCACCCACCTTTCCCCTCCTTCGCCCCGGGAAATTTAATTTAATGGGAAATGCATTCAGGGGGAAAATGTGGTCCCTCCTTTTAAGAGCGTGGGGGGAGGGGGAGATTCTGGGAGGGGAGGAGAAGTCAGGATTTCTAGAAACCGAAATGGAGCATAGAAGAGGAACAATGGGCACGGGAATCAAGACCATCCGCATTGGGAGGGAGTGATCTTCTTGCAGTCACTCTCCTTTCCCCCTCCAACTGATTTGCTCTGAAGGAATGTGTTGGGCACTAAGTGTTGATCAGCATTTTCCCCCCCAGCTGACTTGTATTCAATTTTGCTTTTGAGCCCATGGCAACTGCCGTCCTTTCGGAGGGCTGGGGATCGGAAGGGGCTTTTCCTCGAGCTCCAAGCAAACCCGTCCTCCCCGCGAGTGCCCCAGCTCCAGTGTGTATGCATGAGGGTGGAAACGCCAAGTCGCCCCCCATCCCGCCCCGTTTCCCGGGTCTGCAGCCGCTGACCCCCCACCTCTGTGGTTATGCCCGGATAATCGGTGTTTCTTTCTCTCTTTCCCTGCATCCCGGCTCCCAGGTTGTAAAATCAAAGCGCTACGGGCAAAGACCAACACTTACATCAAGACCCCGGTTCGCGGGGAGGAGCCTGTCTTTGTTGTGACTGGCAGGAAGGAGGACGTAGCTATGGCCCGGAGGGAGATCATTTCGGCCGCGGAGCATTTCTCCATGATCCGCGCCTCCCGGAATAAAAACACCGCTCTCAATGGCACGGTGCCCGGGCCGCCCAACCTTCCTGGCCAGACCACTATCCAGGTGCGGGTGCCCTACCGCGTGGTGGGGCTGGTGGTGGGACCCAAGGGGGCCACCATCAAACGGATCCAGCAGCAGACACACACCTACATCGTCACGCCCAGCCGGGACAAGGAGCCCGTGTTCGAGGTGACCGGCATGCCCGAGAACGTGGACCGGGCTCGGGAGGAGATCGAGGCGCACATCGCCCTGCGCACTGGGGGCATCATCGAGCTCACCGACGAGAACGACTTCCACGCCAATGGCACAGACGTGGGCTTTGACCTGCACCACGGGGGCGGCGGGCCCGGCCCCGGCAGCCTCTGGAGCAAGCCTACCCCCAGCATTACCCCCACTCCCGGTCGCAAGCCCTTCTCCAGCTACCGCAACGACAGCTCCAGCTCACTGGGCAGCGCCTCCACGGACTCTTACTTTGGCGGGGGGACCGGCGGCAGCACCAGCGCTGCGGCCACCCCTCGCCTAACGGACTACAGCCCACCCAGCCCCGCGCTCAGCTTCGCCCACAACGGGAACAACAACAACGGCAACGGCTACGCCTACCCCGGAGGCGAGGCGACCCCCTCCCCAGACTGCTGTGCCGAGCTGCCGGGCTTCGATCCTGCGCCAGCCCCGCCGCCAGGGGCCCAACTCCTCTGGTCCCAGTTCGAACGGTCCCCTGGTGGGGGCCCCGTGGCACCGGTGTCCTCCTCTTGCTCCTCTTCCTCCGCGTCTTCGTCCGCCTCATCCTCCTCCGTGGTCTTCCCCGGGGGCGGCGGGGGCGCGTCCCCCAATGCCAACCTGGGGCTGCTGGTGCACCGCCGGCTGCACCCCGGCGTCAGCTGCCCCCGCCTGTCCCCGCCCCTGCACGGCGTGGGGGGCGAGCACCATCTGGCGCGCCGGGTGCGCAGCGACCCGGGCGGCGGGGGCCTGGGGTACCCTGCCTATGCCAACGGGCTGGGCGCTCACCTGCCCGGCCTGCCGCCGTCGGACTCGTCTGCTTCGTCTTCCTCCTCCAGTTCCTCATCCAGCTCCTCGTCGTCCTCCTCGGGACTGCGACGCAAGGGCAGCCGCGATTGCTCCATCTGCTTTGAGAGTGAGGTGATCGCAGCTCTGGTGCCCTGCGGCCACAACCTGTTCTGCATGGAGTGTGCCAACCGCATCTGCGAGAAGAGCGAGCCCGAGTGCCCAGTCTGCCACACCGCAGTTACTCAGGCCATTCGTATATTTTCATAAAGGCAAACACACCCACATCCCCTCCCCCTGCAAACACACCCTCTTTTCTCTCTCCCAACCTTATACACTCCTGAGATCCAAGATGAGCTTTTAAAGCTGTAGTATCTGCACATTTTTTTTAATTTAAAAAGAATTTTTTTAAAAAGGGACCTGCCAGGATATTTGCATCTAGTGTACTGTAGCCTGGGGAAATCTTTGTACCATCTAAAATGCATGCTATAAAAATAATAGGAGCAAGGACATTCTATTAGTAATTGTTTCTACACTGTACTTTAAAATAGGAAGCCTCCAAAAGAATATCCCCCCAAATTTTTTTCTTTCTTTAAAGTAGAAAAAAATGAATAATAATAATAATAATGCCTCTATCGTGTGTGGACTTTTAGTAAGTGTGTCCCTCTTGCTGGTGAGTCCCCTGGAAATGGTTATTGCAGAAATACAGTGGATACTTTTGGAATGTTCTTGAAAGGGCAAGGAATTCCTGTGAAACCATGATACTGCAGCTTTATTAAAGTTAAAGAAACTGTAACATATCTCTTATATATATTAAAAAACGTTTAAAGGTTTTAAAAGAGAAATTGCATTAATACAGATTGAAGTATTTTATTCTTTTTTGACTTGAAAAATTATATTTCATATTGCAAAGATGTTTACAAGTATTTTAATTTAAGTTCAGTGAACTTTTTTGTAGCTGGGTTAAATCTTTTTATTTTAGTATGGCCTTATGGCAAAGAACACTGTATTATTTTAATATCACTCAATTGTGACAGAATTACAAACCATAAAATGTGTAATGCTTTGAACAGTATTCTGTTGGGATGGAGATTTTATAGGTTCAGAAAAATCTTTTAAATCTACTTCACCCAGCATATTTTCTATTCAGTGATATAAGACATATTTTATTCTATATTATTACAAAAAATGGAAATGTTTAAACATGTCAAAAGGAACCGTTGACGCTTTCTAACATTTGTATAAATAGAATTCAGTGGAAGTTACAAAAATTCTGTTGCACCACTAGTTTTAGTATTTCTATTTTAATACATTTGTTTACCACTTGTTTATGTATATGTAGGTGACGTTACTTGAGCTTAAATGTACTTTACTGAGCAAAGTTTAAAAAACAAAGTATATTTTATTTTATGATAAAGGGCCTTTAACCTCATGGTCAAATACTAATATTATATTTGCTGAGACAAGATTTGAAATTGTATCAAGAGTTTTATTTTTCTGACATTTAAAGTTCTACATAATAAAGGTAAAACTTAAGTAATGGTGCTACTTCATTTTTTAAGTATTTCTATATAAATAAAGTAAAATATTACAGAATATCAGTCTCTTGTGGTGATTTGATTTTTTTTTTAAAAGAACCAGAGAGTATACTATTCTGTAGGAAATAGTGCCTTCTCCTACTTGTTTTAAGTGTATGATGTAGGCTAAACAGCAGGTAAGTTAAAAATACACTGACTGTCATTGTATAATTTATGCACTTATTAGAAGTAATGAACTTGAGAGCTAAGAGTTATATTTGACTCTGTGGAGAGACCTTTGCTGAGTAAAGGTGTGTTCTCGGAAATGTGCAGAGCAGCTGCTCCTCCATAGGAAGAGTGCTTTCTTTGTGATAAGCAGAGATGATCAGTTCTGTTGCCTTCAGGAGAGCCGGGGAGGGGCTTTCATTTAATCTTGATAAATGATGAAGCTCCTTTCCTGATAGGTGTCTGGTTGAGGGGCAGGCTAATTGGCTTTGACAGGCCTGGGGTGTTAACTGTTTGTTGTTTCTGGGAGTTTTTGTTTGCTTTTTGACACTGTACACCTGCAGGCTGGGGCTGGGGCTGGGGCTGGATGGCTCTGCCTTTGGAGCAGGAGGGCTTCTGGGCTTGACATCAACAATGCCTTGAGAATTGTGTTATTCTTAGGATTCCCTGGATTGTTCAAATGCCCCCCCCCCCCAGCACCCTTCCCTTTCAGCTGAGACTCTGGGGGGGTAGGAAACCCCCCAAACAGGCTTTTCCCTTAATGAAGGGTGAATAATGTGCAATCTCTTCACAGGGAAGTCCAACCTCCAGATACATACAGTAGATTATACCTGTTCTCCTTTTTCCTTTAGCCAGCAATGG
This sequence comes from Gracilinanus agilis, assembly GCF_016433145.1. Lineage (NCBI taxonomy): Eukaryota > Metazoa > Chordata > Mammalia > Didelphimorphia > Didelphidae > Gracilinanus > Gracilinanus agilis. Next base: position 607,306,655 of record NC_058131.1, on the reverse strand, counting down.
CCAGTTCAAATCTCTGCAGTAACTGTCTTTGTGTGGCTGTCGCTATTGTTTGGCTTGTCTGATTTTTAGGACACTGATGGATGAGGTTCTTGTACATACTAGTCAATAAGGGTGAGAAAATATAAGAAAAAAAATTAAACCAGAGGAACTTGGTCAGCTTGAGCTTTTTGCTTAAATACAGAAAAGACATTACCTAGGACTAGTGTAAGGATGATTATTACATTAGTCAATAAGGGTGAGAAAATAATAGTTAAAAAAAAAAACAAACCAGAGGAACTTGGTCAGCTTGAGCTTTTTGCTTAAATACAGAAAAGACATTACCTAGGACTAGTCAATAAGGGTGAGAAAATAATAGAAAAAAAATTCAACCAAAAGAACTTGGTCAGCTTGAGCTTTTTGCTTAAATACAGAAAAGACATTACCTAGGACTAGTTAATAAGGGTGAGAAAATAATAGAAAAAGAAATTAAACCAAAGGAACTTGGTCAGCTTGAGCTTTTTGCTTAAATACAGAAAAGACGTTACCTAGGAGGTCTTAGGTACCTTTTAACTTGCACTTTCTCTCATGGTTCATGGCAATCCAAGAATAAGTTTTTATCCCTCATTTAGCTATTTTATTTAATTGTTCTGGCCATCACCAAGATCCCATTTTTTGGGGGTGGTACAATTAGATTTCCTTATTGGTGTACTTTTTATCTTTTAACAAAAGGGTTTTGAATAACCAAAAAAAAATAGTCACAAATCTCGATTGTGTTTCTATAGGCTTCCCTTAGGATTTTTGTGGTAGATGATTCTAGCTGACCGGCTATTTTGGTGGGTGAGGAAAAAGGTTTGATTTAGAGACATCTGTTGGGCTTGTCCAGTGAGTCATATTTCTAGAGAAGGAGTCCCTCTCTGAACTTACTCAGAGTTGAGATGGACCATTCCCCCTTGGTAGAAGGCTTCCAAAGGATGGCTTTTGTCCCATCTCCCAAGGGGGTGCACTTAGCTGGTGGAGGAGCCTGTGGAAGGAAGGAAGCAGCTTCTCAGTGTCAGGGTTGGCAGGAACAAGAGATTGTGTCTGCAGCAGTTCCCCAACTCATTCCCCATCGCTGGAAGCTGTCTCTGCAGTAAAATTCCTTGAAAACAGTCCTTCCTTCATCTGTGGTTCTATGTGTGTGTTTTTAAATAACAAAGAAAATACGTTTTCACAGCTGGGGTGGTGGAGGAGGATTTGAATGAACCCCCTGCTCTCTGACTGTTTCAGGATGTGTTATTTAATCCTTAGATATCTACTGTACATGCTAACTGTACCTGCTAAGCTATATGTTTCTATTCTTGGAACATGTCTGGGGCCATCTAACTTTTGTGGTCAGGAATGTTGGAAGGGAAGGAACCAAGAGGCGATGCCCTAAATGTAGAGGAGAACATGCTGCAAAGGAAGCCTTTTCTTTGTAACTAAATAATAAATAGTGGATAATATTGGAGTTTAGGAAGTTCTGAGTTCCAATATAGCTTTGTGACCCTGGACAAGGCACTTAACCTGTTTGCCTCAGTTTCCTTATCTGTAAAAGGAGTCGGAGAAAGAAACGGCAAATTATTTCAGTATCTTTGCCAAGAAAAACCCAAATGGGATCATGAAGAGTAAGACGTGACTGAGAGAATATATACCTACTGTATAATTGATTTGTGTAATGCCAGGGGATTCCTGGTTCAAAATTGAAAAGTAGGTCAGGCTCCATCCCCTATTTCTCCCTTCTCCCCATCTCTTCTTTCTTTTCCCCCCCTCCTTTTACCTCTTGAGAGTCAATTAGGTGGCATAGTGGGTTAGGATGCCGGACTTGAGAATTGGGTTGCAATTTTACTTTCAGGCATTTAATTGTGTGACCTCAGAATTTCCTCCTCTGTAAAATGGGGATAATAATAGCCTGTATCTCCCAAGGTTGTGGTAAGGATCAGAGGTAATATGTACAGTGCTTTTGTAAACCTTAAAAGACTGTATAAAAACTAGCTATTATTATTGATGGTCCCTCCATGATTCGTCCTTCCACTGTACCTGGACTAACAATTATATATCCAGAGCCCTCAGAGGCTGTGTAATCTAACTACCTTATTTTACAGATAAGGAAACTGAGGCCTCAAGAAGAAAAAATAATTTGATTCAAGTCACAAATAGCATCACAGGTGAGATTTGAGCTCCAGAGCAAACTGTTTCTATCGTACGTACATCCCGTCTGGCTTTGAGTCTCACACTCTTTCCAGACTGCCTCTTCTGTATTTGTACTACACTAATCAACCCCAATCAATTTAATTCAGACAGTCCCTGTGGTGCCTACTACGTACAAGGTGCAGGTGGTATGTGTGTTGAGGATATAAAGATGAAAAACTGTCCATCCTTGTTCAAAAGGAGAAAAATAAATTCTAGCAAGATTGTGGATGAAATGCCAGAAATTCCTTTGACAAGTCCTTAGAAGGACGCTACCTACTCATAAGGAACACAAATTCTTAGGTGGGGAACACAAATACTTAGGACAGAAACACAAATAATTCTAAAATGAGGCAGCATGTGAAAAGCAAAAGAAAGGTGACAAAGTGATCTAGGAAAACTTGAGGAAAGCTCATTTTCCTTTGTGGGAGAGAGGATCTGGGAAGACTTCATAGAGAAGGTGTCATCTGAGTTGAGCTTTGAAGGAAGAGGAAAAATTTTGAAGAATTTAATACATTCCAGGTATGGGGGAGCTCTCGGAAACTGAAATAGAGCAGTGAAATCCAGGAATCTACTTTGACTGGAAAATAGTATGGGAGGAGCATCAGGGGGTGCTCTTAGGAAGCACTGCATATAGAGCCAGACCTTAGTTATGATCTAGGACATTCTACCACCAATAAAACTGGTGGCCAGGCCAATGGCCCAACTTGACATCCATGAATTAGTAACAGGTCTGGGATTTGTCCCATCCCCTATCAGTCAGTTGCACTGTGGTAGGAATTTCCATCCCTTTCTTCCTTCCCCCAGGGATATTTTGCATTCTAGTTATGGATTAAAAAGCTAGTTGTCTCCTGTTAAAGGACCTTCTGATGTTTTATACATAAGAGTGGTCAGAATTTTTTTTTCCAGTGTTCTTTTCAGGCTGGCCGGCCAATTATCATTGGTACCCTCAGCTTTTCTCTTTTGTTGTTCCCATTTTCCTGCTGGGTGACTCCCCCATCCCCACCTGCCCCTTGTGCCTATTCCTTGCAACCTCCTTCATAATTAAATACTGCTTACTCTCATGACAATATTTAAATTCTGTTCTCATCACAATTTAATAAGAATTAAAGCCTTAAGCAAAAGGGGAATGTCAGTGGAATTTGAATCTTCAACCAGCAGTTGGGGGAAGAGTCCTTTTGAGGGAAAGGGTTCTTCTGGGGATCCCTGAAATGTTACCCCTTTGTAGGCAGTTGTCTCCCCACAAGGCTTATGCTGCTTTCTATTAAATGTGGAAAGGGGATGTTAAGGAATTTTCCTTGAAGGAAACAGTAAATCATCCTGAGATGTTCAAATGTTTGCTTCAGACAAACAAAATTCACAGGATGGAATGAAAGAAAAACCAGACTTTATTCCTGTTTCTCCAAATTTAACTATACAAAAGTTAAGAGTAACTTGCTACCTTTTCTCTTATCCATGGTAATTAGTCTGAAAATCTGAGAAGTTTACAACTATTAGGGAACCTATGGTGTTGGCACCAATATTACCAAAGAGCTTCCCAAAATGAAGTCTTACTTCTCAGTCTACCCTCAAAATTAGATCTAATGACCAATTTTTCAGTGTCTCTTTCTCACTGTCCCCAATGCTGATGATGGAATGAGTTTCTATGGCATTTTCCAGGCCTAGTTTTACAGTAAATTTGAGACTGATTTAGTTTGGGCCTAGAAGATGACAAAATAATTAGTTGGAATATGAATTGAGTCAATTATGTGGTCTACACACTATCAAAGGGCAAACTAAGATTAACAATGAATAAGGTCTGACTGAAGATTTCCTTTTTTCCTGATTGATTTTTGATGGGACAACTAAAAAGAGTATCAATTCGATTCAACTCAACGAGCGTTTATCAAGGTCTTAACAGGTACTAGGCAGGTAGTAAGGAAGCAATGGATAGAGTGCTGGACTTGGAGCCAGCAAGACTCTTCTTCCTGAGTTCAAATCTGGCTTCAGATACTTACTAGTTGTACGACTCTGGGGATGTCATTTAACCCTCTTTGCCTCAGTTTTCTTATCTATAAATTAAGATGGAGATGGAAATGGCAAACTACTCCATTATCTTTGCCAAGAAAATCCCAAATGGGATCACAAAGAGTTGGGCATGACTGAAATGATTGAATAATAATGTGCTAGTTTCTGTCTGGACCTCTAGACTCTAGTCCAGTCTCTGCCTTTAAGGAACTTAAATTCTACTGTGGGAAAAATTTGAGCAGAAATATAGCATATACGAGATGGTACATAAATTGAACCTTCAATTGAGTAGGAGTTCCAAGAGAGGAAGGAAGAACATTCTAGGCTCAGAAGATAGTCATTGAAAATCATGGAGGTAGGAAAATGGAATGCTGTTTATAGGGAACACTAGGAAGGACAATTTGACTGGATCTCTTGGCTGAAGGAGAGTCCAGAGAAATCAAGCAGGAAAGATGAGTAGGAGTCAGCTGTCAAAATGCTTTAGAGGACCCAGAAAAGAGCTTCTATTTTATCCTAGAGGCACATAGGAGCCACTAAAGTTTTTTTTTTTTTTTGGACAGGAAAGTGATAGGGTTTGTCTTGTGCCTTAGGAATATCACTTGGCAACAGATTGGAGAGGACAGAGACTTGAAGCAGAGAAGCTAGTTAGGAGCCCCTTTTGATATTGAGATGAAAGGAGAGGAAGGTATGAACTAGGGTAGTGGCCATGAAGGTAGATGTGTGTATGGGTCACATCTCCAAGATTTGGTTGGTTGATTGGTTGGTTGTTCTTAGTATTTAAAGAGGACCAAAATGACATCACTATGTGGGGGTCAATGTATGATGGATGTGTCTGACTTTGGATGACCAGGTAGATCCATATAAGCTCGGAAGACTCTGCCACAGGTCAGGTACAAATAGTCCATAAGAATATTTTTTATTTCGGTAAGTTAAAAAAAAGAGATGTGCAAAGTTAGAAACATTTCCATACTGTCATTTCCTCCAAGAGTTAGCAAGTTATTGGCTATAGAAGAATCAAGGATGACTTCAATGTTTTGAACCTAGGGACTGAAATGATCCTAAGATCCTATGATCAGATTTATGCTAAAAAAACCTTAGAGGCCATCTAGTACAAGCCCTTCATTTTACAACTGAGATTCACAGATGCTGTCTTACTCAAGGAAATACAGAGTGACCTAGGCAGGATTTGAACTTAGGGCATTTGGCTTCTAATTTTGAGCTCTTTTAAAGATGGCGCCCTAACAGTCAAGGGAGTTTTGGTGGAAGGGCAAGTTTAAGAAAAACAATAGTGAGTTTTATTTTGGATATACTGAATTCGGGCTGCCTGTATTTAATCTAGGAGGAGATATCCAATGGGCTGATGATAATTTGAGAGGAGAGCTCAGGAGAAAGATGAAGGCAGGTAGTGGCTCAGTGGATAGAGAGTCAGACTTGGAGATAGGAGATATTGGGTTCTGTGGATTTTACAATTAATATTCAATATCTCCAAAGTATAATATTTATAAAGATTTATTAATATTTAACTAGAGAGCTAGAAGACACAAAGAGCGCTCACCACTCAATTCACGTGGAAGAGGGAGCGCAGGGGCAGAGCAACCGCAATTACATACAGACAAGGTAGCCTCACAAGTATATACGAAAGGCAAAAGGAATTGTGGGTAATGCAGAAAGAAATTTTGGGTAATGTAGTTTTAGGGATTCAAGATAATTCTAACTATATAGTTCAAATGTGACTTCAGGCACTTCCTAGCTGTGTAAATCCTGGAAAAATCACTTAACCCCAATTACCTAGCCCTTACTGCTTTTCTGCCTTGGAACCCATCAATACTAAGATAGAAGGTAAGAGTTTAAAGAAAAGGAAATTTGGTCGTCATATACATGGAGGTAGCTGTTGAGATCACCAAGAGAGAAAGAAAAGCCGGCCTGGGATAGAGCCTCGGGAGACATTTGTGGTTATTTTTTGAGACAAGGATGATGTTCTAGCAAAGGAGATTAAGAAATAGGAAGAGACTGAAGAGAACAATGCTATGAAATATTAATGGAGGAAAAAGCGGGGCGTCAGCAGAACCAAAAGCTGCAGAGATGTTGACAGAGATGAAGATTGAGAGAAGAAAATCAGATTTAGCAAGCTGGGGAATATTGGTAGACTTGGTGAGATTAGTTTCATGCAAAAAGAAGCCAGAATTTCAGATTTCTGGAGCCAAAGCCAGATTTCAAGAGGTCTAGAAATGAATGGGTTGTGAGGAAATAGAGGTAATGAGTCAAATTGTGTCTAATTCAAATAGAAAGAGGGACCACTAAACGAATCGTACCTAAGGATCCCTGTGGACTACATATTGACTTGGAAAACTATATATTAACATTATCTATGTTCTGTTATATTTTCCCAATTATATCTTAAGAGGGCTTTAATAGGTATTATGGAGTACAGTGAGCATTGACACTTCAGGTGTAGATGATTAGCTGACTTTCCAAGAGTTTGACTAGAAAAGAAAGATGGATATTGGATGCTACCTTGAGGGAATGGTGTTATGCATAGGTAATGAGCCTCCATACAATTGAAATCTAATTTCCATATAATTGAGTTCTCTAATTCTGATACTGACTCCAACACAAATGTTCACTACGGTTGTGATTAAAGCTATAAGGGCAATGATGAAGATACTAACTCACTGAAAATTCCATCAATTCTGATAATTAAAACATCTTATGGGGCAGCTTGGGGGCTTGGGTTAGGAAGACTCATCTTTCCTGAGTTCAAATCTGTCTTCAGATTAGTAGTATTAACTCTGTGACTTTGGGAAAGTCATTAACCCTGTTTGCCTTAGTTTCCCAATCTATAAAATGAGCTGGAGAAGGAAATGACAAACTACTCCTGTAGCTTTGCTAAGAAAACTCCAAATGGGATCATGAAGAGTTGAACATGACTGAAAATGAGCAACTAAAACTTTAGTTTGTCTTGGATGGTTAAAAACAAGTTCTCTAAGTCCCCTAATGAATCAGTCAACAAGCATTTAGTAAGCTTTACCATGTATTGCTACTGTGCTTCGGACTGGGGATATAAAGAAAGACCAAAATGTAAATGGGAAATTTGACCTGTTTGTACAAAAATATTTATAGCTGTGCTTTTTGTGGTGGCAAAGAATTGGAAACTGAAGGGATGCCCATCAATTGGAGAATGACTTAACAAATTGTGGTATATGATGGTGCTGTAAGGAATAATGAACAAGATGATTTCAGAAAGAGCCAGAAAGACCTATGTGAACTGATGCAGAGTGAAATAAGCAGAACCAGGAGAACATTATATATAGTAACTGAAATATTGTGGAATGATCAAATGTGATAGACTTTGCTACTAACAGCAACACAATGATCCAGGATAATTCTGAGGGACTTATAACAAAGAATGCTATACGTCTCTAGAGAAAGAACTATTGGAATAGAAATGCAGATAAAACATATAATTTACCACTTGTTTATTTGGACATATGATTTGGGGTTTTGGTTTTATAAAATTATTCACTTACAAAAATGAATGACATGGAAATTAGTTTTGCATGATAACACACACACAGATATATATACACACATATATGACCTAGATTGAATTGCTTGTCAACTCTGAAAGTGGGGAAGGAAGAAAGGAGTGAGACAACATGAATCATATAACTTTTTGGAAAATTTATGTGGAAATTTGTTGTTAAAATAAAATAAAGAAGAAAGAAAGAGAGAAAAAAAGAAAAGAGAAAGAGAAAAGGAAGAGAGAAAGAAAGAGAAAGAGAAAGAAAAATAAAGGAAGGAAGGAAGAGAAAGAAAGAAAAGAGAAAGAAGGAAAAAGAAAATTTGGAGATCATATTAAAATGAGGGAGACAACAAGGAAAAAACTAGTTACATACAAGATATATACAGTACAAGTGGAAGGCAGTCTCAGAAGGGAGGCAGTAGCAGGAGGGAGGATTAGAAATAGCTTTTGGCAAAAGGTAGGATTTGAGCTGAGTCTTGAAGGAAGTCAAAGAAGCCAGGAGGTGGAGGTGAGGAGGGAGAGCATTCCAGGGCTGGAGGGCAACAGTCTGTGCAGAAATTGGGAGATAGAGAATCCTGTGTAAGAAACAGTAAATAGGCCAGTAGAGCTGAATCATGGAGTGAATAGAAGCCTGGAAATAAGAGGCCAGGTTGAGTAGAGCTTCAAATGCCAAATGACAGTGTCTTTTTATTTTTTTCCTTTTGCTTGTAGACATTAGCTATCCCACTTGTCCGATGTAAAAGCAGCTATTTGTACAAAGTTAATACCGGATAGAAAAAATATAATAAATATCAAATAGAAGACAAAATTTTATCCTGGAAGTAATAGAAAACCGTTAGAAATTGCTGAGTTTGTGTGTATGACAATTTCCAACATGTTTTAGGAACTGAACTACTGAGTTGAGTTTGGCTACTGAGTTGCAAATGGATGAGTGTATGAGGAGTTATGAGGCAAAAGAAAGGAGGAATTAGGGATTGCTTAACTTTCTCACAACTCTGAATTCTTACAGTACTACATAGGTAGAAGACCAAACTGAAAGAAGGAGAGTTAGATTTACTATTGATGGGCTTGGGCATGAGTAATCTTTGACCTTTTTATTTAGGCTTAATAAAAGCTGCCCTAAATTGGTATTTTGTTAACTGAAGAAATGTTTGCATGGGAATTGAGAGTGTTTTTTTTTTTTTTTGTAGAGATTTAAACATGATCCAAATTCTAATGTTCCCAGGAAAAAGCCTTGGTGGGGCAAAATGACTCATTGAAAAGATTTGTCAGAGGTCTTTGAAATGAACATGGTCTCTGTGACCCAGAATTATTTTTCCATTGTAATACAGATCATGGTTTGGGAGAAACAGTGTATTTGCCTGAAGAAGAAATTTAGTTTTTAATTTAGTAGCTAGAACAATGAGATCATTTGAGAGAAGGGAGGTGCACATTGATGGCACAATTAAATTAAAACTGCACCCCAACAAAATTTTCAGATTAGATAAAAAATTTTTTTCTGGGCCAAGTAGTGCTTGCCACAGTTCTTTGTATGTGGTAAGCACTCAATAAATATTTGTTGAATGAATAAATGAACTTTCAAAAGTTTATGACTGTATTAAGTACACAAACTACAATAATGCTAATTAAAATAGTATCTGCTTACATTTATACTTTCCAAAGCATTTCCTCTTATATTGTCTCTTGTTTGGTCCCAGCAATAATTCTGGGAGGTGGGCAAGTCAGTTTTAGTAAGTTGGGAATAATAAGATTTATCCCTTTTAAATGGGGCCGAGAAAGTCAATGGATGAAGTTGAGACTCGAAGCTAGGTTTCCTAATTTGTAGCTTTTCCCACTAGAAGATATTGTGTGCAAACTGTGAACCAACTTCCACTTACCTCCAAAGAATGGAAATTTTCTGAATAAATTTATTCTATATCAGACTAATTTGACATTGTTGGAAACATTAATTTTCATTTTAAATAATTAAAATATATTTTCTATTAAAATTATATTAGATATAAATTAATATTTCTTATGGTGATTTAGAAGGCACTTCGGGGTCATCATGATACTGTTATGAACTATGAAAGATTAAAACTGCACTAAGACTTTTGGAATGTCCTATATATGTTAACTGTGACCCAGAATAATTGCTTTGGACTAACACAGCCATATTCATTCTGGGAGCTTTTTCAATGTCATCTATCTTTGGCTATTGCCCTGTCCTTCCTAGGTATAAATACATAATACACAAATACATTTTACATATACATATATGTATATGTAAATCTACATGTGTACACATACATTAACATAAAATAGTCAATATATATATATAAACTAATAAATATATACTATTTGACAAATTTAGCACCATCAACAATCAATTATTAGGAACATTAGTGATCATTGTTTAGAACTGCCAAAAAAAAATCAGCTTTTTTTTTTTTTTTTTTTTTTTTTTTTTTTTTTTTTTAGGATTCTTTATAGAAGAGAATGTGACTGTTTTAGGTCCTTTTAAAATGAAAAAGCATCCAGTGTTGCTAGAGGAGCAAGCAACCTTTCCTTTTAGTGAGTCCTATCTTCCAGATATTTATATAATTAGATTTAAAATATTTTTTTGATAGGGGAAAAAACACTTTGGGCAGCATTTCCTTAGGTTGAGTTTCTCTTTTTCAAAAGAGTTCTTCAGTTTTATGGACCCTGCTTGAGGGTCTTGGGAAAAGGAAAAAAGAAAAAAGAAACCTTAGATCTCTCTCTGTCTCTGTCTTTCTTTCTGTCTGTCTGTCTGTCTTTTTAAGATTTGGAAAGGGATTTGATTAAAGTCTTACCTATAAGTGGAGGAAAAATATATTTAGTCATAGGTTATGACATCTTGAAAATAATATAAAAATTGATTCCAGATTTAGGAATTAACTGTACCAGGGAGTCTCCAAGTTACGATTTCTAAGGCATTTACAGAAAAACCTTAGAACTGATAGAATGTTGACCCTTCCTTTCTCCTGACTGCCATAGCCCGCACATCCCATAGTTCTATTGCCATCCTAGATCTGTTCCTTGGCTCCAACTACCACTTAGTCTAGTAATTTTGTTGATCATCCATGAGTGCTTCTCTGATGGAGCACTGGATCTTTTTCTTCTCCTAGGAACTGGGTCTACTCTGTGTGTGTGTGTGAAGTCCATTCTTTCCTCTATTTTTTATCTCTAGCAGCTCTTTTTAAAGGCTAAGCCAAAGGCTAGAATCTAGTATCAATTTCACCAGCAATTGTATGTCAACAGGGCAATGAGTAATTTTGAACTTGGTGTTAAATTCTCAGTTAACCTTATCAAGAAAGATAACTTCAAGAACTGAATAAAGGAGACAATTATTTAACTTTGTTAACCTTGTTAACAAGGAGTTAGCCATAATTATAGTTTTGTCTTGAGATCCTTTATAGTTTGGAACATCAATTATTATTGTATGGAACTGCTCCTAAAATCATCTTTCTAGTTTGTTGGTTTTTTTTTTTTTTTTTTTAGATTTTGTATAGAAGGGAATATGACTTTGTCACTCAATAGGGTTGAATTTTCAAAGTATATCCTCTAGGGACTCCTCTTAGGAATTATTGATGCAATTTGGATAGCTGCCACTAGGTAGAGAGGTGCCTGTCTAAGGTATGGTTTGACACATTAATGATGTGGATAAATGAGACAGTCAAATGCAACAGATCAAGTTAGCATTTTTTAAAATAAAAAATTAACTCTTAGTAGTTTGACAGTATGAATACTCATTAAACTATTAAACAAAATTATGAAATATAAGATATTGAGTAAGATTTAAAGAAATGTAATCAGATGAACACGAATTAGCACCTTCTGTTTGTTCTCAATTATTATCAACCATTTCTTACCTAAATATCTAGTAATTAATTCTTTTGGATTTAAGTTTCAAATCTCACTTTTTCTCAGGGTCGAGAAGCCTCCAAATTTTGTTCACTTCGCATACTGCCAAGCTTGGCAAGACTTGTGAAAAAAGCCTTCCTAGCTGCTTTTTTTCTATAATTTTATAGTGCTTTATAGATGATTTTGTAGTAGGACTACTGGACCTACTGACACAGGTCTAGGAGGTGACTTTATAGAAATACCAAGTTTCAGATTTGGAAGGGAAGCTACTCTGGTCCAATTCATATGTGAAAAAAATCTTACTACACCATTCCCAACAAGGGATTAGTCATCCATTCTTTTCTTGAAGATCTCCAATAAAAGGGAACCCATTGCCTTTAAAACTGCACTTAACCTAAACAGCTTCTCTTCATCCCCCTCTTTTCCTCCTTCCCTCCCTCTCTTCCTTCCTTCCTTCCTTCCTTCCTTCCTTCCTTCCTTCCTTCCTTTCTTCCTTCCTTCCTTCCTTCCTTCCTTCCTTCTTCTCTTTCTCATTTTGAGCCTTTAGATAACATCCTGCATTTAAGAGAATGTCCTATTGGACAGTTTAATTTGTTATTCATTTTGAGAGATAACAATTAAGTGGACACTGCCTAGAAACAAAAACACTGTCAAACAGCATTATCTTCTTAGAGGAATTAATTGCACATCTAAAGCAGAACTTGAAAAGTATTACTGTTAGATAAGACATTTTTCTTGAAAGAAAACTGCAAGACACAATAAAGAAAACACTTCACTTTCTTGTGCTGAGCCATCAAACTAGCAAGTGACGACATTTACTTTGGGAAAGGCATGGATGTAGTGATATGCTTGTATTCTTAGACTGATGGAGAAGAATTGTTTTTGAGTATGTAGAAACCCCCCAAAATGGAAGATAAAATGATTCATATTTGTTCTTTTCCTAGTGCATAGAGAGGGCAACTGGAAGAAGGCCTTTAAAAATGCATTCCTTAAATACAGGGGCAGGAATGATGATGATCTTGTGTTTCTCAAGGGTTCAGACTGGGTCTTTCAGCTTGGTTTGGTTCATAGGAATGGTTGGATCATTATTACATCTAATATTCTCCCGGAGAATGCAGATTTTATAGAATCTATAGTAATATTTATCAGTATCCTGATCTGTTACTTCCAACCTAGAAAGATAACATGTTGTAGTAAAAAGAGTAATAAAATTGACCATAAAGAAGGGATGAAAAGACACCTCTTTTGCAGTCATGTTTAACAGGTAAGGAATTTTGCACATAATGTCAGATTTTTTTATGTGCTGATTGGCTTTGTAGATTTTTTTCTCTTCTTTTCTTGGAATTTCTTTGTTATAAATTATGTATGTGAATGTAGTGGAAAAGTATTATATTCTAAGAAATTATAAAAGTCGTGATTTCAGAGAAACCTGGGAAGACTTGTATAAACTGATGCAGACGGAAGAAAGCAGACCAAGAGAATAATTTACATGATAAAAGCAATATTGTAAAGACAAATAAATCTGAAAGACTTAAGAATTCTGATTGACACAATGACTAACTATGACTCCAGAGAGATCAATTTTATGTCAGAATGCGGGTAGGTTAGCATGACACAAGAAGACAGAATGAGCCATTTTTTGGTAGTGACCAGTGAGGGAATTTGCTTTGCTTAACTGTGCATATCTGTCACCAGTATTCTATTTTAATTCTCTTTTTCCCAATGGGGGAGAGGTGGGAGGGAGAGAAATTCAATTTTTGTTCATTAAAAAAAATCAAATTGTTAAAAAAGATCTCTGCTAAATTCTAGTCTCAATTCCATCACTAGCTATATGGCTATGGGGACATAGCATTACTTCTCTCTGGATCAGTTTTCTAATTTGGAAAATCCTGGAGTTACACTAGATGATCTTTAGGGTCCCTTTCTGCTTTTAAGTGCTATGATTATTTCCCAAGCAATAATTTATGGTGGTCAGGGTCAGCCCTATTTCAAATTGTATGGTGGGTAAATACAGGATTTGGGAAGGACTGGCTTTTCCTGTTTGTTTGTTTCCCTTCCTTCTATTCTTTTCCTATGTTTCCCTCTTTTTCAATCCTTTTTATCACCCATCCCATTCCTTATATCCTCATGCTTTTCTCCTTCTTCTTTCTCCACATCTCATAACCCACTCCAAGGAAAGGATAAGGTAAACAAAAAAGGATTGATGCCCAATCCATGCCTTAGAAAAGGAATGGGAAAGCTTAATAGTGCTTACTCTATACTATGTGCACTGGACTAAGTGACAGGAATGCCAATAGAAAAGCAAGGCAGACGCTGATCTCAAGAAGTTCACATTCTGATTGGTTGAGATGACAGATAAAGAAGGATTCAGTTTCATGGCAGATGGGGAGGTCAGGTGGTTCTTAGGGTTTGGCAGATAATATAGAGGAACAGATGTCAAGCTCCTGAGCACCTTGGGGAACAATGGCAGGACAGATGGTTCTGAACCAATGATCATTGGCAAGAGGGTAGTGGGTCCAAGAGTTGGAGTGGAGTGGGGCTCTGGGTTACCTTCAAAAGAGGTAGAGGTTGGAAAGTCAGTAGCTAGCCAAGAATGGATATCCATAACCTGGTGGAAATTTGGTGATGGGTACCAGAGTGGTGGCATTGTCAAGCCCTCCATTGGTAGACTGGAATGGGAAAAAGAGAAGGTTTCTGGCTTTCTTCCATGACCTCTATTAACAGTGTGGGTCACATATTTCATGTGTAGCTCTTGAAGTTAGAAAGAAAAATAATGAATATTTTGAATTATACTCTTGCCACAATAAGTGGTTGTATGTTCTATGATTGTATAAGTGATATGAGAACATAGAAACAAGACTTATTTAGCATAAAAGTCATGTAACAAGAGACCTAGAGTTTCCTTTCATGATTCTCCTCATTGATGGAGACTACTTTTTGCTCTGTGTCTGCATAAGGGCTGAAGTTGCCAAGAGCTTGAGAGGGGAGAGATTTTGGGGTTTTGAATTTCAGTTTTATATGAGAAGACACATAGTTCCGTATTCCCTTTAGAGAGATGTCCCTGATAAAAAAAAAGTCTCTAAGAAGAAATCAACATGTAGGGTGCTAGCATATCAATCACATTCCTATCCCTATCCACTTACTTCTCTAGACACTTTAGGGAATTTCCCCTTGCATGGAATTTGGGGTTTTCTTTTTATTAGTTGAGTTGAGATATCTCACTTTGGTGAGAGAGTTCATTCATGTATTATCTGGTATATTCTTACTTCTGATTTCTTCATGCTATCAGCTTCGATAAATTGGTTTATTTGCTATTCACTACATGTAGATTTTGTATAACTGGTATTCATTTGGAAGGGAGTCAAGCCTTAAATACATAGCTTAGGGCATTTCTCCATTAAGGGATAGTATTCAAGAGCATGACTTGAATTTAAAAATTATTTCCCATAAACTAATAATATTTAGGGGGATAAATGTGATTCAAGCTTAGAACCTGCTACGTGCAGAGAGCAGAATGCCCAATTTTTGTCTTCAATGTCCTACAAGGAATTGAAGTCTCCCTTGTAGAAAAGGGGATGGAAAAGACATCTATTTATATCTTCCTATAAGAAATATATATACACGGACTCATGTGGATAGATATAATCTAGGTGGACAATAACAACACACACACCCCCATATGAAAATAAGGGGATGATAATTGATATAAATATTAGTTCTATTCAAGAGAACTTGACCTCCCCCAAACTTGTTTGAACTTAGACAAGTCATTTTATCTCTTTAGACCTCGGTTTGCTAATCTGTAAAATAAGAGTAACAGGCAATCTGATCTCCAAGGTCCTTTTCAACTCTAATAATAAAATTTCATAAGCCTAATAAACAAATTAAACATTAATTACCTTTTTTCTTAAGACAAAGTAATGAAGCTCTAAATGTGCAATTTCGGGAGTTACTTGGCTAAGTTGAAGGTGAATTCTTGGTGGCCAGTGAGAACTTTCTCCAGCTCCTGAAATCATAATTTATCAGTGACTTCTACCTCTGTTCATTTATTATGTGAATCTTAGAGATGGACCATATGAATAAAGATAAGAAGTTTATTAAGCATTTACTAGGTGCCCAGCATCTTGCTAAAGGCTAGAGATATAAAAAAATCAAAAGTAAGATCATTCCTGCTCTCAAGGAGTTTATATTCCAATGGGGAGATGGGTGGTCAGGCAGGATTGTTTTGGTCTGGAAAGTTACAGAGATGGTGAATAGAGTCATAGGGGAATACTATGACACATCCTTTCCAATGACAATCTTAATTTGATTAGGTTCCACATTTAGAAATTGGAGAGGGAGAGGGAGGGAGTTTAGGCTAGGCATGTGGCAGCAAGATGGCAAGGAGTCTGTTGAGAATTATAGTGGCAGATTTAAGTATATTGACTACTTCTATACCATGCTGGGCTGAAGGAAAGTGTAATTGTACCATTGTAAGTGCAAGACTATTTGGTAGAACTGAGGCAGATAGGTGGGCTTAGTGGAACAAAAGCTGATAATTGGCTTTGTGAGACATCATAAGTTCAGAATGTCACAGACAGAGAGGATCTTAGAAATTATATAATTCAACACTGAGGTCTTGAAAAGTTAAATGATTTTCCCAAGTTAGTAAGACACAGTCCATTGTTAATCAGGGTTGGACTATCTCAGAAGGCATTTGGATATTTTCTTTGTGGTCAGTGGGTAACCAACTTTTTTTTTTCATTTTTCTAGTAGTTGTGGAGATGGGCGTGCTGCAGTCTAGAAATTCTGCTTAAGTCCAGCATCAATGGCTTTCCTCTGGGGTTATTTTTTTGAAATTATTCCACTTTATTTAAAAAAAATTTTTTTTAAACCCTTACCTTCCATCTTGGAGTCAATACTGTGTATTGGCTCCAAAGCAGAAGAGGGGTAAGGGTAGGCAATGGGGGTCAAGTGACTTGCCCAGGGTCACACAGCTGAGAAGTGTCTGAGGTCAGATTTGAACCTAGGATCTCCCGTCTCTAGACCTGGTTCTCAATATACTGAGCTACCCAGCTGCCCCCAAGTTATTCCACTTTAAGGTAGATTTTCCTCCATCACTGTAGTCTGACCTATGAATATTCAGTCTACTTCAACTCCCATGCTATTATCCAACCATTGAGATAAAATATTGGACAGAATGAAGTATTCTGGAAGATTAAAGGTCCCTTCTTTCCCTCTGTGTCCAGGATGGAGATGAGAATGGAGCACTTACTATTCCTTAATGTAGTGGTTCCTAAACTTTTTTGGCCTACTGCCCCCTTTCCAGAAAAAATATTACTTAGCCCCCTGGAAATTAATTTTTAAAAAATTTTAATAGCAATTAATAGGAAATATAAATGCACCTGTGGCCATCACCACCTTCCTGGATTGCTGCAGCACCCACCAGGGAGCGGTGGCACCCACTTTGGGAATCACTGCTCTAATGGCTGAGATCGGATTGTAGGTCACTGAGTTTTTTAAAATCTTGAGTTTCTTCAATGGAGCTCATACAAAGCCACTAGAATATCAGTATATTCCCATGGTCACTTCTGACATCTGCAATTTAAAATAATTTCCTCTCCTGTCCCCAAGGATGAGATTTTAAATACTCAATTCAGTACAATTTTATGTATATGCTTTTCCACATTGACTTCTAATATAGAATTAGATATACCACACATTCATCGGTTCATTCACTCATTCATCCATCCCTACATCTATCGATAGCTTTAACTGTATCCACAGGATATAGGATAAAGATTAATGATGAGATATGCATGAATATTAGGGCAAACATTTCCACTCTTGACCAGTGCTGGCTGTGTTGAGTTTTGCACCAGAGTATTGATTTGAAGGATAAAGCTAAGAACAGAAGCTGGTGGTCATTGCTATGATAAGTATTTATGGATTTAGGAGGCAGAAATTTCTATTGCTGAGGCAAGAAAATATTTACCATATTATTTGGGGCAGTCTATGTCTACTTATTTCTTGTGTATGTTTTATCACCAGAATCACTTTTTTCATTATTGAAGTTCACATATGAATCAATATAACATATAGCAAAAATTTTACATCCATGAGGATTAAACTATATGACCAGGAGAGAGTGAGTGCATTCAATTAATTAAAATTTGAATATGTATCTTTCATTTTTCTTGCAATATCCTAAAATTCATCTCTGTTTAGAAGCTTATTTGGTTGAATGATAATAATATTCATTGTTTGCCTGAGATTTTACAACTTGCAAAGTACTTTCTTATGCTTATATCTTGTTTGATTGTTGTAACAATTCTGTGAGTTAGGCAAGCCAAATATTATTGTCTTTGTTTTACATGTGAAGAAACTGAGGCTAAAACAAGTTTCTCTCTTTGTGTCCCAGTGCACAGTGCATAGAGGTATTTAATAAGTTTTTGTTCTATTTAATTGAGTTCTTTGACTCCAAGCTGAGAACTTTCCATTAGGCCATGCTATCTCTTAGGATTAAAAAGTATCATTAGCAATAGGAATAAGAAAAAATATTTCTTGCTAGTAACATGGTCAGCAGGCTTTAAGAATATGAACTCAATATAGGATTATAGATTTAGAGCTAGAAGGGAATAGGATTGTATCTGTATCTTTCTAAATCAAAGGCCATCTCTTTTCAAAGTAATTTCTGGACATGATCATTGGTGGCTCAAGAAGTGGCTCATTGAGGAGATGAATTTTAAGGGTCTTGAAAAAATTGAGTTAAGTTCCTTGCTTAGTTGAAAGCAGAAAGTGGTTTCAGGCACATTGGGAACCCACTAAAGAGTAGACAGAAAAAGGAAAAAGAAAAGAAGGGAATAAGAGGGATGTTTGTTCAGAATGGAGGTATAGAAACAATTTAACCATCTGGAGTCATTAGGGAATGTCACTTTGGACAGCATCATTTCTAGAATGGTTTAGAGTATGTCCCTTTAAAGACTAAAATGTTAACCATATGATATAAAGCAAAGCTCCCATTTTTTTTGGAGTCAGAAGACCTGAGTTCAAGTCCTAGCTTTGATACTCATCTAGTTAAGTTACATTCTCTGTTCTAATTTCTTCTTTTATAAAATTAACATAATAATAGCTATACTAACTACTAAACAAGGTTGTTGTGAGAACTAGTCATAATTGGAACTGTATAACTATATCCAGAGAAACTCTGGTTGATTTGCTAAGGACAACAAATATTTAATTATGGAAGAATATAAGAAAGGAAGTTAGTCCCTGACCAATTTATTTCCTCTGACAGAATATAATTCCAAATGGTGAGAGGTTAGTGTATTAACCAGATATTAATGCCTTGCCTTTTATGAAATGTGAACATTTTTCTCTAATGAAATTGGATGGAGTGTTTGGAATTGGATGGCTGAAAATTGGTCATATCCTTGAATGGTCCTTAAAAAGCTGAGTCCTCTAGACCTAGAACCAGTTTAGGTAGAAACCACCAGTTGAGGAAGAATCAGACTCCTAAGATGGAGAAGGAAATTTCTGTTTCTCTCTGTCTTTTTTTTCTCTTTCTCTGTCTATATTTCTCTACCCTGTCTCCTCCCTTCTCCCTCTTCCATTAAAGGCCATGGTGCTTTGAATGCAGCTATCCAATCAGTAGGAGACATACATTCTCTAGTCAGCCATAGGTTTGAAGAGGCAGCTTTCAGGCAACTGTTTTAAAGAGTAAGACCTGAACTGGCTATAAAGATCTGCCTCAAAAGTGCATTAGACCTGGCAATCGAGAGTCACACTGAAAAAAGAAGTAGAACGTGGGAGCCCCATTGAGTGACCCAACCAGGAGAGACAGTGCCCAAGTGGAGAGATTAAGTGACCCATCCCTGGTCATAATATTTGAACTCTGGTCTTCCTATTCTCTATGGTCAACCTTTTTTGCTATGCTATACATAGTCTGCCACTCCTGCTATTATCCTCCCTTTACAGATGAGACAACCAAGCCTCAGAGGAAATAAACGGCTTATCCGTGGCACCACAACTAATTAGTTTGAGGTAGAATTTGAACCTATTCTGACTCCAAGTCTAGCACTCCTGTATTGACATCATATTACTTCTCATGAAGATTTAGAAAAGCCCCCAGGATATGTTTGTAGTCAATGGCATAGTCTTGGTGTTAGGATCCCCCAAATCTCATCCCACCATCGTTTTCCACTGACTGAGTAGTCATCTGAGTGCCCATTTCTTTCTGTTCATTATTCCACAAGTATGAGCATCTTGAAACAAATGCTTCTCAAACTGTTGACAATAACTTCAAACCAAATGAGAAACACTCTTAAGTACAATGACTAGGGATTGTGTGCTCCTTGAAAAGAAGTGCTTTAAGTTTATCTGGATTATAAAAATTCTATCTTCATAGCATTGTGATAAAGTCTGCTTTTTTAGAGGCAAAGACAAGGTATGAATATAAAGGAGAATTCAGTGTTGTGGAAGAGCCATAACAGGCTTGTTCATTTCAAAGTGGGATGTATAACTAATTACATTTTAATTAAATCTCCAACATCGACAGCTGTTTTTAAGGGGTCTTTTTAAGGTACATTTATTTTTAGTATTGTTTGAGATCTTCTCTCTTTATGAGCATCTATATTAACAGATTATGGCTTTGATTTTTTTTTCTATCTATGGTGCAACAGCAAGGGTGTGAATTCAGGGTGAATGCTGGCAACATTCCAACAATCCCTTTCCAAGGAGGGATCAAAATGGTGCCAAAACACCCAAACAAAATTTACTGTTTAGTTAAAAAAAATTAAAACCTTAAATTTCAGAAATAAATAAAAAGTGTTTAAAACTTCCTTGAAATCTGATACTGAGATGGGGGGAAGAGGGAGGTAGTTGGCAAGGTTTGGGATGTGTCACCCACGTCTTTCTTACTTCTCAACTTTTTACATGAAGAACCGTAGGATAAATTCTTCTTCATATTATGCTAGACAAAAGTTGTTTTTCCTAGTGAACTTGCCCATCTTCTTTTATCTCGCACGGAGAACTGAATAACCAATTGTTTTTTTTTCTCTCTTGGTTCTATTTAGTGGGGATATTAGGATAAATTTAGTGCCTGTATTTGAGGATCATTGGGGTGCTTGGTTACGTATCTTTCTCACTTTTTGAGAGGGAGTTGAGACTGTTGAGTTTTTATAACCATGTTTTATATATAGATTTATAGGTATCATTTCCATATTTTAATGTTTAGGGGCATGACATATCTGAAATTTGGAAAATCTGCATAAAACTTTGACTTTTCCTTTGTAGCAGAGATGAAATTTGCAATTTTCTTATTCTTTTATGGGGTGTTTACAATACTTTATTGTGAAATTTAGGTTAAATATTTGATCATAGGCAATTTTATGTATTTCTGAGTTTCTAAACTTTTTCTGTGTCTGTATCTTCCCCAAAACTCCCCCGCCTAATTCCTGTTTAATTTTATATGCCAACCCAAGATATGTAGAAATTGTGGTGGGGAAAGTTGTGATATGGAAGGCATTTCTGTATTTAATTCTTGTTTTTATGCCACCTCAAGTCCTTTTCAAAGCACAATTATATGATCATACTTATTTGAGACCTACAGAAAGCAACTGACTTGCTCAAGGTCAAAGAAAAAAATTTAATAATATCTTACATTACTTTCAAATACTGACTTGGTTTGATCCTTACCAAAAAAAATGCAAGTCATATAAGTATTATTCTCATTAATTTTTCTGACATCAACAAAGCTAAATGACTTGCCTAGATCATGCAACATATAAATCATATAAATAATATCATATAACACAATCATATAAATAATAGAGCCAGCATTTGAACACAGGCCTTCAGCCTTAGAAAGCTGTATTTGCTTTCATTGTTATTGAAATAATAACTAGTATTTAGATACTGCTTAAAGGTTTGAAAATCACATTACAAATATCTCATTTTATCCTCATAACAATCCTGGGACATAGGTACTATTATCATCCCCATTTTATAGATAAGGAAACTGAGGCTTGTCCTAGATCAGAAGTATCTGAGGTCAGATTTGAACTCAGATCTTTCTGACTCCAGAGCCAGTGCTCTCTCCATCTAGCTGCCTCTTAGCGAAGCGCTTGGTAGCATTGATCCTAGTCTAGAAGCATCTTAGCAAGTAGGATAGATAAGGGATATTAGCATTACAGACTCCAGATCTTGCTTTTGGCTTCCAGTCATCAACTCCAGAAAACCTTTATAAGAAAGACAGACACTTTGAAGATGGTATTTTCCAAACGACACTGAATTTAAAGTTAGATTATAAACCCCTTTGTAAACAGAGCTTTGTAATAAACCCACCAGCTATCACCAGTGAAGCTCTGACTCAGAGTCTGTTTGTGTGATGTATAACTTATGAGCTTTGGTTTCTAAACTAAGAAAATATTTGTAATGCAGGAAATAATATTCTGTGAAACAAATGCAGGAAAAAAAAACCCAATAACAAACAACAACAACAACAGCAAAACAACACCTTTTCAAGCTTGAATTTCCTACGGAAAATCAAGTCAAAAGACAGGAGCATTATCAAAACACAATTTTACCCGTGCTGTGCTATTATTTATATCCTGATTTCAAGAAGAAACAAGACATTTATTTCCAGTTAACAAGATCTGCAACCTGGCTTTTGAATATTAACTCACTGCCTAATTCCTTAACTGTCTTTGCCTTCAGTTCTCAAGCTCAGACTCTCAAATTGCTTCATCTCCAATCTTGTATTTAAATGTAAATGAATTTCTCTGTCTATATGACACAAGGACTTCCAGTCCATTCAGTCAAAAATGCCATCATCCAGATGTTTTGGCTACATGATGGCTAACATCTGGTTTAACTTCATTTTTCTTCTTCTTCTTCTTCTTCTTTTTTTAAAAACTAAATTGAATGGATGTTTTGGCATGTAGACACAATCTTAATCTAAAGCATACACCCTCCATGGAATAGGCGATGTGCTGCCTTCTATGCTGGATGGGCTTATTAGAAACCTTTTGGTCCAGCATGAGTCTATTGTAGAGAGGTGAGGTAAGTGGAATAGTTGGAGGGGCAAATGAGGGGGAAGAAAAATGGAGACTGTCATCTTGTAAGAACTCCTCACTCGGGTTGCTCTTTGTAACTCTAAAGTTGGCAAGCACTACTGACCTTGAGGGTATTCATACACTCAACAGCAATTCACAGTTATGGAGCTCGGTCAATTAATTCATTCAATAAACATTTCCCAAGTGCCCACTATGTTCAATGCTCTGTGTTGGGAACTGGAGGGATGTGAGAAACGAAGATGACAGCTCCCATGCTTGAGGAGCTTAGAATAACCATATTATTACCTTCAAAAGGCAGTTTACAAAGTATGTGGCTCAGGCAGTCTGATTGCTCATATTCTGGAACAAGGAAGGTCTTATCTGGTCTAAGGAGACTTATTCCAGCCAGACACATCTCTTCTCTTAGGGGTATCTCTAGCATAGAGCTTCAGGCAAAACCTTGTCTTATAGGGGTGAGAGAATTCTCTTTCTAGTTTTTTCCTCAAGTCTTTCTTCCTTATCCTACATTTCCATAGATTTGATATTTAATCGCACAAGAACTCTCTCTCTCTCTCTCTCTCTCTCTCTCTCTCTCTCTCTCTCTCTCTCTCTCTCTCT
>NC_058131.1:607242598-607268445 GCF_016433145.1 Gracilinanus agilis | reverse complement strand
CCTCCTCCTCCTGCTCTTCTTCCTCCTCCTCCTCCTCCTGCTCTTCTTCCTCCTCCTCCTCCTCCTTCTTCTTCTTTTCTCCTCTTCCTCCTCCTCCTCTTCCTCCTCCTCCTTCCTCCTTCTTCCCTTTTGGTGTAGGCCTTTCTTGAAAAATCAGGCTTCCTAGTTTTCCTCAGCCTGCCCCTGACAAAGTACTTTATGTAATTCTGAATTTTACTTTTTTCCTTGGAGTTTCAATCAAAACACGTAATCAGGTTGCACAATTCACCTGGAAGGTCAGGGAGACAGACAATTATGGGGACATGCTTCCCAGGGCTTAAAAGAGAGGTCTTTGTTAAAGTCTCATTTTCTGAAATAAATTTCTCAGAAGTCCACTATACCAATGTCCCAAATCCCTTAAACCATTGCTGAATTTGCAGGTGGGTTCTGAGAATGTCTTAGAAGTACTGCTACCTTTATGCTCAAATCATGCTTGATTTTTCACCAGCCCCATTGACTTAATTTTGCTCTTCTCTGTTTTCCTCTACAGTTTTAAGTTCAAACAATACTTTTATTAACTGTTTCACTTCCAATAAAATTTTATATTTCTGAAGTTCATTTTAATAAAGCAGGAAAATGTTTGAAATTCCAGCTTTTAAAAAAAATCTTCACACAAGACTGAAATATGAAATAGTTCTATAAGTCTATCCACACATATCTAAGAAATGATTCTCTTTGTCAAATGCCCCATAGAACTCCGGCAAGTTTTGGATGAATTCTCTGGCTGCAAAGAATGTTGTTTTATTTTTATTTTTTTATTTAAAACCTTTACCTTCCATCTTGGAGTCAATACTGTGTATTGGCTCCAAGGCAGAAGAGTGGTAAGGGTAGGCGATGGGGGTCAAGTGACTTGCCCAGGGTCACACAGTTGGGAAGTATCTGAGGTCAGATTTGAATCTAGGACCTCCCGTCTCTAGGTCTGGCTCTCAATCCACTGAGCTACCCAGCTGCCCCCAGGAATGTTGGGGAATAAACAGCCACTCATCCTAAGATAAATCTGTCTACAATAGGGAAGAATGCTGGATTTTCCTTGAGAGGACTGGGTTCAAATCCCACTTCTGCCAGAATCTGGTTCTTACTACTCATATGACTTTAGGCAAGTCACTTCCTTTCTCTAGGGCTTAGTCAATATGTCAGTAAACAGTAAGTTCTGAAGGACCTCTTCGCCTAACGAATGAGCCAATCTAAAAAACTAAAAATAAGTCATACTCAGGATAAATTGGAGATGAAACAGGGTATTAGAGCATGCCCAAGTCACCTAACAAGGACATATCCTGCTTCTGAGAGAAGTCATACTGCCATGTGGGTGGTGGTATAGACAATCTAAAGCCTGGGTTAATTGTAGGTATTGAATCCTAAGTGAACCCAAAAGGATCACTCCCTGCAGTTGATGTTATAAGATTATATGGAATCTGTTTATCCCAGACTTAAGATGACCATAGTATCTATCCCAGGGCTACCAGCCAAGCAAGGACTTGGCTGATAGAAGAGTTTAGCTAACTCTGCCCAGCTGAAGCCGTGTGCCTTGGATAACGCCTTTTCTGACCGTGGATTTGATCGCTAATGTTGAAGGAATAGAATAAGCCAAGTCTTCCCTTACATGGGCACAAGATGTGATCTACTAGAGCCCACTAGATCTTTGATGAAGCTCAGGCAGGTTATAGTTTTAAAGACGATTTAATATCTAATAGATCTAGGGGAGGAAGAGCTGGGTAATGGCTGGGAAAGGGGGAGTAGGAAATCCTTAACTATATTTAGATGATTATATTATTGATGAATCCTCTCTCATATATTGATGGTCAAAGTTCTTGGTTGTTAACAGCCTGGCTGAGGCCGGACAGGCCCCAGCCTAGAGTCAAGGTCATCTTGCTAAATGATAGGCTTGTTGGTCTTCTTGGTAAATGTAATTCAGGAAACAGGGATTGATGAAACACAGTTGAAAACTGGTTGCTGGTTGATGAATGAATAGAGGACAAGCTAGGCCTACCCAATCCACTCTTCACCCAAGTATCTCACAACAGATCCAGATGGGTTCAAATCCCTGCCTTTTATACCCGAGGTTAACTGTCCTGGCTCCTGCCAGGCTCCTGCCAAGCTCAGTCCATTCCACATTCTAAGCAGGTAACTGTCCATCATTTTGACTTCAACATGGCTGTCAAATATTTTCTTACAGTGGCAACAGTCTCCAATAACTGTATAGCTAGAACGGGTTGAGTCTGAAAAAAACCTGTCAGATTGACAGAATGACAGAAGGTGAAGGTTCATCTTCAAGGTGCTCACCATGAACTGACCTAAGAAGGTGGTAGAAGGACTGCTTTTCCCAAATTCCTCCCTTTTTTACCCAGTGGCCCTAAGAAATAGATTTGGGATATTATGGTATTTTGTTTAGTTCAGTTTCATTTGTTCTCAGTATAGACTGTGGAATCTCTACTGAGCCTGGAAGCAAAACATGATGATCTTGGAGCCAACATTCTAGAGGAGTTGTTATAGTCAGCCCAGTAGGGAAGTCCCAAGAAGTCTGGGCCTTGAGCCCAATGGGGGCCTTTGGACTTGGAGCTTAGGACTGTGCTATATAAAAACCGAGCTATTATGAGATCCTAATTCATCCTCTCCAGAGTATGAGGTGATAGAGGGGGTTGGCTTTTACTTGACATATTCAGGGATATGTTTGTTTATTTATTTTACTTTCAAAGTAAATATTCCTTTGTAAAAGTCAATCTTATTGTTAAATGATTAGATAGAACTAGAGGAGACCTTTCCTTACAAATGAGAGAACGCCAATTATAGGGGCTGCAACCGATGGAAGTGCCTAGAGTCCCAAAGCCCCCTAAGGGTGCCAGAAAAACTTTGGGGAAGGATGAAATGTGGCAAATCTGGCCTTGAGGGTTTTGGGAGCTAGGAAAGCTGTTAGAGGTATAATCAAGACAGGGAAGGAAATGAGGGAGAAATAATGAATATTAATATTAATTGAATAAGGAGAATTAATAGAAATAAAGGAGATGAGGAGAAGGCTTCTTATGCAAGGTGGAATTTTACCAGAGACTTGAAGGAAACCAGGGAAGCCATGAGACAGAGATGAGGAAGGAGAGCATTTCATGCATGGGAGACAGCCAGGCAAAATGCCCTAAGTAAGGAAATAGAGTATCTTATTTGAAGAACATCTGGAAGACCAGGATCACAGGATTACCAAATGTGTGTGTTGGTGGATAATGCTGTAAAGTAAAGAAGACTGCAAAGGTTGGGGCGGGGGGGGGGGAGGGAACCAGTCATGAAGGGGTTTGACCAACATACAGAGGATTTTCTATTTGATCCTAAAGTTAATAGGGAGTCACTAGAGTTCATTGAGTAAAAGGGAGACATGGTAGGTATAAGCTTTAGAAAGATCATTTTGGAAACTGAGTGGACGATAATCTAAAGTGACAAGGATTTCTCATTTGGAAAACAAGGAGGTTAGACTCTTGGAGCTCTAAGGTCCCATCCAATTCTAAATCTGTGACCTTATGTGAATCATAGTATGTGAGTTATGAACTGAATCCTGGGAAAGGCAGAGATAGTCATCTCCACAGACTTCACCCTCACTCACCTTTTCTCTCTGTTGCACGTTTTGTTAATGAATGAGTTGTAGTGGACAAAAGTAGTGAGATAAAGGTTTGGGAATTTCTGGTCTGGTCCTGATCCCTTTACTTGTTCTCCTCATTTAGTGGGGGTAGATCAGCTTTCCTCTTCGGGTCTCTCCATCCTCATTTGAAAACAGAGGCAGTCAGACAGACAGTTTCAAAGGACCTTCCATTGTTCATATTCTATGATTCAGTGATCCTGGTTTTCACTGGGGCTTATCAGACCTCACTTGGGGAAATGACATCCAATCTGAGCAGTGTGGCAAACAGTAAGGCAGGTTTGGGTCACGTGGGGCACATTCCCTCCCCTGACGACTGCAGCCCAAAATGAGGAGGCTTGTACAGAGGGAGGTGGTTCACCTCCCTGGTAGTGTTTCATTTGCAAATTAATGATGCACCCAGTCATCTCTGGCAGGAAACGTGCAGGGAGCACCCACCGAGTTTTAGTTTTTGGTGCTGCTCAGTGCACACCGTTAACAGAGGCTCCTGTCAATTTTCATGGTGTGGCTGAACAAAACAGAATGCCCGATTACATTTATACTTGCAATTATCGTCCATATAGGGCATCCCTGGCCCAATTTGCTGTTCTGGCCCTTAGGTGATGTAGAGCATCACATCCAGAAAGCTCGAGTTTCCTTGGGATTTGGATTCCTCTCTTTCTCCCTCCCTTTCCTTTGTGTGGAAGAAGAGACTACATTTAAAATTGATATCAGCTCCCCTGAGGTTCCTGCAGGTTGCTGTGGAAATTCAACTTTTAATTGGCTTTGCTTTAGATAGAAAAAAAACATCAGTAGGGTCATGGAGCACTAAATGTGCTTGAAGGCAACTCCTTTTCCACTGATGTGCTGGCTGAAATGCTTCCCCAGGATGGTCATTAGCAGCCCAACTGGCTCCCGTTTCCTCTCTGTCCCAGCTCTGAGATGGAAGGTGAACGTGCCTCTTTTCTGGAGGAGCGTCTGACATCTGGGCAGTCATTCCCCTGCTCACTGGTGGAGGGACAATGGCTCCTAAGTCTTGGCATGTTGAGAAAGGGATGTAGTGGGGACCCAGAGGTCAGCGTGCTTATTCCCAGAGAGACTTCTTTATGAGGCTTTTGCTGAGATTCTGTCACTCATACGGAGAGGTATGTGAAAATTCACACAAGCAGTCTTATTTCATTAGAATCAGAGGCAGAAGGGGCTAATCAATCCATCAACACAGGTTTATTAAGTGACTACTTGGTGCCCAGACCTGGGATGGGCTAAGAGGTCACAAGCAAGTCAGAGTAAAGCTTATTTGTGTTTTTTGGGGGGGGATGGGGGAGAAGAAAAGTGGGGGGGAGATCAGGAATTTCTGAAAGCAAATATCCTGTTTGTAGGCTGTCCCCTGGAATACAGAATCAGCCTCTCAGCTTTGGTACCAAGATGGGGAATATTCGCAGGAATTAAACCTGCCCAAATCAAGAGCAATACACTTAGAAAGACAGTATGATCCAGTGATTCCCAAAGTGGGCGCCACCACCCCCTGGTGGGTGCTGCAGCGATCCAGGGAAGTGGTGATGGCCACAGGTGCATTTATCTTTCCTAGTAATTGCTATTAAAATTAAAAAAAAATTAATTTCCAGGGGGCTAAGTAATATTTTTTCTGGAAAGGGGGCAGTAGGCCAAAAAAGTTTGGGAACCACTGTAAGATGTGTGCTTCTGAACTCATTAATTTCCAGGTTTCATTGAGAGATTTTTAAAGAGTCTATAGAACATCGAGGTGGATAGTGCACTGGATTGGGGGGGGGGAGAAGACCCTGATAACACACAGTTATCGTGAAGATAAGTAAAGCACTTAGCAAGCCATCAAGCATCATATAAATGCTCACTATTATCATTAGATCCTGGGGTAGATGCAAAGTTAAATGATAAATAATTCAAGGTAGCTAGGTGATGCAGTAGATGGAGTGTGGGGCTTGGAGTCAGGAAAACCTGGATTCAAACTTAACCAGATATTTCTTAGTGGTATGGCCTTAAGTGAGTCACTTAACCTGTCTGCCTCAGTTTCCTAATTTGAAAAATGGGCATAATAACAGCACCTTCCTCTCAGGGTTGTTGTGAGGATCAAGTGAGATAACATTTGCAGAGTGTTTTGCAAACCTTTAAAGAGACATATACATGCTATTATTTTTAAGAATGATTAGTCATAATGACTTATGACTAATAATTATAATTAGATATAATATATGATCTATTATGTAATAATATATTTTATTATTAAGTAATAATAGATAATATAGAATAAGATAACAATCTCTACATCTAATTATAATTATTAGTCATGAGACTCGTGATTATATGTAATATATTTCAGGTTATATTTCTAATATAATAATCATATATCATGCATAATATTTAAATAATTACATATACCACTGTGCACATTGTTTTACCTCAGTCTCAGTTTTCTTACCTGTAAAATGAGGTTAATTACAGCATCTACTTCACATAGTTATTGTGAAGACCAAATGAGATAACATATGTAAAGCACTTAAGAGCTTTACCTTAAGGCACCATATAATTATAAAAGTTATAAATGATATTGTATGAATATAATATATTAATAATAATAATCAACAACCCATTGCTCCTGTTCTCAGTGAGCCTGTGGTCTAATATCTTAGATATGATAGGAATACAACTATAATATAGATTAGTATAACAGGGCACTGGAGATCCCCCAGTTGGCATTGCCCTCCAGCATCCTTTGCACAGGAGAGCTATGAACAAAGTGTTAAAGGATATCCAGGCAGGTCACCGAATCTCCATCATCATGGTGGAGTAGGAGGCATGCTGGATTTGGAATCAGAGGACCTGGGTTTCCTCATCTCAAAAATGGAGATAACTCACCTCACAGAATATTGTGAGAATTAAATAAGATGGCATATAGAAAGGTCTTTACAAACCTTAAATTGCTATGTAACAAAAAGGTTACATGTGCAGTCAAAAAGTCAGTTAATTTAGTCAGTAAGCATTTAACTATTACATATCAGGCACTATACTAAGCACTGGAGATTTAAAGAAAGCCAATGGACAGTCCCTGTTCTCAAAGAGTTCATAATCTAACAGGAGAGACAATAGGAAAATTATATACAACAAGTTCTATACAGGATCAATTCAAGATAATTAACAAAGAGAGTGTATTAGCACAAAGAGAGATCAGAAAAGGCTTCTCTCAGGAGGTGAGATTTCAAATGGGACTTGAAGGAAAGCAGGAAAGCTAAGAGGCAGGATGCTTATTGAGATGGCATCTCCATTTGGAGGACCCTAGGGAGCTGCCTCGAGGCTGGAGCACATGTGGACCATTTTGTAATTGGGTATAGTTGGCCTGTCTCATGGTTGATTAGAACATTTTTCTATTGTCCGTGTGGCTGGAACCACCAGCATCTTCTAAGGACAAGAGTCAGCTCTGGCCACATCTCTTTGCTGATCTTTGTAAACCTCTTTGTCTTCAGTAGCTTTCTTGGGGTGTGACTGTATTCAGTGAAAGTCCATATTCTAAGGCCATATGGTTCCTGAGAAAGAGGGTCTCTCTGGATTTTTCATTCATTCTGTTCTATTCCAGCTGCTGAGGGTAGAATCTCAGACAATGGAAGTTTTGGAGTCCAGCAGAACAAACAATAGGGATCTTCCTTCTTGAGGAAGCATTGTGGTTCCCTTTTCCTTCTACTTCTGATTCTTGAACTATCACCCTTAGTTATCAGAATCCAGACTGGTTTTTAGATTCATCGAAGCATTGATATCCTGAGAGACAAGGAGCGAAAAACAAAAAGTAATCTTTGAGAGAGACCTTTCAGGATTCCAACTTAGTGTCAGGACTCATTTGGTAATGGTACCACTTTTGGATGTGAATTTGGTTAAATGAATAGAAGCTGAGCTAAGACATTTTTGGGGGGGGGGATGGGGAGGGATGGGGATTATGTCCCAGATATTGGGGAAAACATTTGTATTTGTTCTTGTAGCATCTTTGAAGTAAATATCTGTATGTAACCACCAACTATTAATTAGGTATTAAGTGGTTAAATGCTCCTAAAATGTGAAAATGAACTTTATCCTATGAAAATAGAGAAGGGTCATTCCACAAACCCCTCAGGGTAACCAATTATCCTGGGATGGAGGGAGATGCTTGGTCCTGATAGAGTGGTACCAGAGTATACTTATTACAGCTACATAAATGTTAGCTATTCCCATTCTTTTCCCTTGTCTTGAGGGGAAGCCCTCCCCTAGAATCTTCCTTCTAAGTAGGCTCTGAGCAGGTCTACCAGTTCCCATTCACCTAATTGTGCTTTCTTCTAGTTCCCATTTAGCCTTCTTTTTCACAAGAATAGCGTTAGAGGCTAGAGACCATGCTTCCTGAAGGTGTGTTGGCACACACACAGTCTGTGTTCTATCTTCATTTAAGCTCTAAATATAGCTGAGGTATATTTCATGTCTAGGGTTCCCTAAATAGAGGTAAAAGGAGTCCCCAGTTCCAAGCCAAGCACTCAAGGTTATAAATGCAGACTGAATATGGGATAGCTTTTATTTTATCCCAAAGAAGATATAGAAGATGCAAAGGACTAGGAGACCAGAAATGAAAAACACATACGGCTCTTAAAAGATTCATAAAAGTTCACAAGCAGATACAGGAAACATATAAAGCACTCCCATAGCTCACACACTCTCACTGGTGGATAGGCAATCCTGAACAATCAGCCACCCTTCTTATTGCTCCTGTCCTTTTGGAAGAGTTGGCTACAGTAGCTGGGGTGGGGGGTGGGCAAGGACCAGACCTCTTTTTTCTGTGTCCTCTTTCTGTTTGTAGGAGCTACAGGGAGTGATCTTCCTTCTTGAGGAAGCATCATGGTTCCCTTTTCCTTCTACTTCTGATTCTTGAACTACCATCCTTAGGAACTTTGAAACTTGGAAACTCTCGAATTAGTATCACTCATGAGGCAGTTCCCCAGGCTGGTACCTCCCAGTAACCTTCCCTTTTCTAGAGAAGTCTGGATTCTTCCATCAGAAATCCCTCATATGCTACTCAGGAGTTAGAGCTTGTGAAAAATGCTCATGAATTTCCATCATAGAATGAATGAGTGAATTCTTGTGTGCTCCTATCATGTTATATCAGAGTACCGTATCAGTGCTCCAGTCACCTCCCACCTCTTGGGAAAGTCCACTCTGAGGATGTCTCCTTAAAGCAACGTGGCAAGGTCATTCAGCTCTCGAGTGCTTCTGCCCCAAAGCAGCCATCCTGAGGGAGAGGAGACCAGCATACAAAAGGTCCTCAGCCAATAGGAACACAAGACCACATTGCCAAGCTCTGCTCTATTCTTTGAGTTGAGAAAAACGTGTAAAGTCCAGATGGCTGAGTGTCTTTTTTTTTTTTTTACTTTCTTTTATGGGTCACAAAAAGATGTGGCTATTCTGATTATGTTCTTGCTAGTCAGTCATCTTAGTGGTAGCCTCAGCTCCTGAAAAACAATCCAGAGTTTTTATGATCTCTTAAGATAAAAAGCCCATGTTCACACTTTAATGTGGAGTTCACACACATATTGATCATCATTAACTCTGATTGATCTCTTTACATACATACTATGTTTTGTGAATATTTTATTCAGATTTATATCATGATACCAGGACAACTGATTGGCAGAGTGGAGGTGGAGTTGGGGTTGCACTGCATATTGTTCCTTCTAGGTCTGCGTCATCTTGTTCAGATCATGCTTGATTTAAATCCATTTTTGCTATTTATTTGAGTGAGTGAACTTGGAAAAGTCACTTGCCTGCTATGGACCTCAGCTTATGAATTTGTAAAATGAAGGAATTGGAGTAGATCAGTGTTTCCCAAACTTTTTTGGTCTACCACCCCCTTTCCAGAAAAAATATTATTTAGCCCCCTGGAAATTAATTTTTAAAAAATTTTAATAGCAATTACTAGGAAAGATAAATGCACCTGTGGCCATCACCGCTTCCCCTGGATCGCTGCAGCACCCACCAGGGGGTGGTAGCACCCACTTTGGGAATCACTAGACTAGATGATCTCTGAGGTAGCCTTCAATGCATTTATGCCCAGAGCTGGAGTTGGGATCTAGAATAGAACTCCATGGTGCTGATCGAACATTTTACTCTTTGGGAATTGAGGGAGAAGTCCCAGCTGGGATATTTTGGAGCAGTACACGAGTGGAGAGTTGGGCTAGAATCTGAAGAAAAGTGAATAGAAGTTAGGTCTTGGAATGGAAAAGGATCACAAGGTCTAAAGTGGAAGCCAAGGTCTCCAGCCAGGGCTTCCAAATGCAGGGCTCTAGAGCAGAAGATGTGTCCCCTAAGGAAACCAGGTCAAAATTCCAGTGCCCAAGACGGGCCAAGTAAGGGTAAAGCCAAAAAGGTACTGAGGCGGCCCCAAAACCTAACTTGATTTTAGGCTACTCTGAAAAGCATTGTGTCCAATTTTGATTCTATTTCATCTTCTGAAATAGTTGTTGACACATTAATTTTAATGATCTTCTTTGTATCCCTTTGATCACAGCAAGGGCATCTTTGTATATATCTCAGTAGAACTTTTCTGGGGATGCTTCTAGAAGTTTTAAGGCTGAGAAGTGGTCATTGTTTAAGTAAATGGGATTTAAAAGAAAAAAAGAGACAAAGTCATAGAATTTATAACATTTGAAGAGCTGGAAAAGACTTTAGAGGTCATCTAGTCTGGTATTTCCTAACTACATTGCAGACTTGTAAAATATCTCAATTCTCTTCTGTAGCCTGCCCTGCCAACTGAAACCTCAGCATGATGACTCTTGGCAGATTGGAGGCTGAGAACCTGGAGCCAGGGAGCAGGAGGAAGCCAAAGGTGACAGGAACAGACTGTAGGGAGGAAGAGGAGTCTTTTAAAAATGTTTATGAGTTTTAAGAAGTAAGGACTTCAGGTAATAAAAATTTTATGAAATAGTAAAAAAATGTTGTAGATCTGTAGCTAGGAAACACATTTATCTAGTCCAACATCTTTATTTTACAAATAAGAAAACCAAGGCCCAAAGAAATTGTGTCACCTGCTCGACGTCACCCAATTAATTGATGGCTGAGACTGGATCTCTCAAGTCATAACTCAGTCATTATACCATCCTGACCTTGTAAAGAAACTGATCTCTGGGCCAAATTGTTTAACTTTCTTACAGGAAATGGAGAAGCCACATGTGGTTCTAATAGAAGATTTCAAACTTTAAACCTCTGATCATTTACCTATATAAAATCCACTTAAGCAGAGAGTTTCAATATTGTATTTGAAACATTGATCTTAATCGAAAGCAACTGCAAACCATTAATATCAGGAAAGAAAGACTGGGAGGTGAAGGAGCTAATAAACAGCCTTTTTTTTCAATAGTCAGTCTGTATGCAAACTATGGCCTATGGCCCCAAAGTTCTGGGATCCCACATATCGTGGACAATCCTGGGGACTCCCTCCAAAATATCAGTGTCTCTGACACATTATGCTTTCATTTGAAGTTTTCTATGAGGAAATTAATAAATTAATTGTCACCATGTCACATCCAAATTTCCACAAATGTAGATAACAGGGTCCCCAACTCTAGTACAGGTCATATAAAAAACACAACACACATATATACACATGCATGTAAGTATATACACATATACATTTATACACGTATGTTTGTATACATCTATACGTACACACATATACATACAAGCTAATGGATGCATGTTGGGAACAAGACAGCCTTATTTCACCTCACTTGAAATTTAGAAGATCTAAATTATTTCTAGGAATCCATGAATAAAGATAGGAAAAATATATACACATATGTATCCATTCTTAATACACATATATATGTATATATAATTTATCTTGGGGATCATCCATTTCAGTTCCTTGATTTCACAGATAAGGCAATGAAGTTTCAGAGAGAATATAATAACAGTCCCCAAACATTCCATATAGTACTTTTCCTACTTCCCCATGGGATCCTACACCATCTTTCTTTATCCCCAGATTTGTAATGCTAACCTGAAATCTGGATTACTCCAGAAAGAAAACATACTTTAGGGCTGTAGGATAGTATACCCTCTTTCTTTTATATCTATTTTGTTTTGTCCAGATAATTCATCAAAACTCCACTTATCCTCTAGGAAACATCTATAAGGAGGTAGAGTCAATAGTTCCAAAGATTCAGCCCCCTTTAAATTAAAAAAAATTAATTGATTAACTTCTTTGATCATCCCTTTATATCAAAAGTCCCACATAAAGTCCAAACTTGCCCCCCATTAAGCTTGATCAATCCCCTACACACTCATCCCAGCTAAATATTTATATTCTCTTAAAATAAAACCAGAGTACTTTCAGGCACATTGGTATATCAGGTACAGGTAGTATACAAGAGCAAGATGTTACTTTAGGAATCCTCCAGCTCAGTTCCTTAATTTCACAGAGAAGGCAAAGAAGGTATAGAGAGATTATATAACTTTTTTTATGTTACATATTTTATTTTATTTATTTTTTTAACATTTATTAATATTCATTTTTAACATGTTTACATGCTTCATGCCCCTACTTTCCCCTTCACCCCCCGCACTACCCCCCAACCATGCCGAAGCACATTTCCACTGGTTTTATCATGTGTCATTGATCAAGACCTATTTCCAAATTGTTGATAGTTGCATTGGTGTGGTAGTTTCAAGTCTACATCCCCAATCATGTCCACCTCAGCCCCTGCATTCAAGCAGTTGTTTATCTTCTATGTTTCCTCTCCTGCAGTCCTTCCTCTGAATGTGGGTAGCATTCTTTACCATAAATCCCTCAGAGCTGTCCTGTGTCATTGCATTGCTGCTAGTACAGAAGTCCATTACATTCGATTTTACCACAGTATATCAGTCTCTGTGTACAATGTTCTTCTGGCTCTGCTCCTTTCACTCTGCATCAGTTCCTGGAGGTCCCTCCAGTCCACCTGGAACTCCTCTAGTTCGTTATTCCTTTTAGCACAATAGTATTCCATCACCAGCATATACCACAATTTGTTCGGCCATTCCCCAATTGAAGGACATACTCTCCTTTTCCAGTTCTCTGCCACCACAAAAAGCACAGCTATAAATATTTTCGTACAAGTCTGTTTATTTATGATCTCTTTGGGGTACAAACCCAACAATGGTATGGCTGGATCAAAGGGCAGGCATTTTTTTATAGCCCTTTGAGAATAGTTACAAATTGCCAGCCAGAATGGTTGGATCAGTTCACAACTCCACCAGCAATGCATTAATGTCCCAATTTTGCCACATCCCCTCCAGCATTCATTACTCTCCCCTTCTTTCATTTTAGCCAATCTGCTAGGTGTGAGGTGATACCTCAGAGTTGTTTTGATTTGCATTTTTCTAATTATTAGAGATTTAGAACACTTTCTCATGTGCTTATTGATACTTTTGATTTCTTTACCTGAAAATTGCCTATTCATGTCTCTTGCCCATTTATCAATTGGAGAATGGCTTGATTTTTTATACAATTGATTTAACTCCTTGTATATTTGAGTAATTAGACCCCTGTCAGAGTTTTTTGTTATAAAGATTTTTTCCCAATTTGTTGTTTCCCTTCTGACTTTGACTACATTGTTTTTGTTTGTACAAAAGCTTTTTAGTTTAATATGATCAAAACCATTTAATTTACATTTTATAATTTTCTCTAACTCTTCATTGGATTTAAAATCTTTCCTTTCCCAGAGATCTGACAAGTATACTATTCTTGTTCACTTAACTTATTTATAGTTTCCCTCTTTATATTCAAGTCATTCACCCATTCTGAATTTATCTTGGTGTAGGGTGTGAGATGTTGATCTAGACCTAATCTCTCCCATATTGTTTTCCAAATTTCCCAGCAGTTTTTGTCAAATAGTGGATGCATGTCCCAAAAGTTGGGCTCTTTGGGTTTATCATACACTGTCTTGCTGATGTCATTTACCCCAAGTCTATTCCACTGATCCTCCCCTCTGTCTCTTAGCCAGTACCATATTGTTTTGATGACTGCTGCTTTATAGTATAGTTTAATATCTGGTACTGCTAGGCCCCCTTCCTTCTCATTTTTTTTCATTATTTCCCTTGATATTCTTGATCTTTTGTTATTCCAAATGAAATTTGTTATAGTTTTTCCTAATTCAGTAAAGAAGTTTTTTGGTAGTTTTATAGGTATGGCGCTAAATAGGTAAAATAATTTGGGTAGAATGGTCACTTTTATTATGTTAGCTCATTCTACCCATGAGCAATCAATGGCTTTCCAATTGTTTAGATCCAGTTTTATTTGTTTGGAAAGTGTTTTGTAGTTGTTTTCGTATAATTGCTGTGTTTGTTTTGGTAGATAGATTCCCAAGTATTTTATATTGTCTAGGGTGATTTTAAATGGTGTTTCTCTTTCTACCTCTTGCTGCTCTAATGTGTTGTAAATGTATAGAAATGCTGATGATTTATGTGCATTTATTTTGTATCCTGCAACTTTGCTAAAGTTGTTGATTATTTCTACCAGCTTCTTAGTTGATTCTCTAGGATTTTTTAAGTAGACCATCATATCATCTGCAAAGAAGGATAGCTTAGTCTCCTCCTTGCCTATTTTGATACCTTCAATTTCTTTTTCTTCTCTAATTGCTACTGCTAGTGTTTCTAGTACTATGTTGAATAATAGAGGTGATAATGGGCATCCTTGTTTTACTCCTGATCTTATTGGGAAGGCTTCTAATTTATCCCCATTGCATATGATGTTTGTTGTTGGTTTTAGGTATATACTGTTTATTATTTTTAGGAAAGGTCCTTCTATTCCTATACTTTTCAGTGTTTTCAATAGGAATGGATGCTGTATTTTGTCAAAGGCTTTTTCAGCATCTATTGATACAATCATGTGATTTTTGTTTGTTAGACTGTTGATATGGTCAATTATGTGGATGGTTTTCCTAATGTTGAACCATCCTTGCATTCATGGTATAAATTCCACCTGATCATGGTGGATGATCTTCTTAATTACTTGCTGGAGTCTCTTTGCTAGGATTCTATTTAAGATTTTTGCATCTATGTTCATTAGGGAGATTGGTCTGTAGTTTTCTTTCTCTGTTTTTGATATCCCTGGCTTTGGAATCAGTACCACATTTGTGTCATAAAAGGAATTTGGTAGGACTCCTTCTTTGCTTATCATATCAAATAATTTTTATAGTATTGGGATTAGTTGCTCTTTGAATGTCTGATAGAACTCATTTGTGAATCCATCAGGCCCTGGCGATTTATTCTTAGGGAGTTCTTTGATGACTTGTTCAATTTTTTTTTCCTGATATGGGATTATTTAGGTATTCTATTTCTTCTGCTGTTAATCTAGGCAATTTATATTTTTGTAAATATTCATCCATATCTCCTAAATTGTTATATTTGTTGCCATATAATTGGGTGAAATAGTTCTTAATGATTGCCTTAATTTCCCCTTCATTATAGGTGAGGTCTCCCTTTTCATCTCTAATACTGTCAATTTGGTTTTGTTTTTTCCTTTTTCTTATTAGATTGACTAGTACTTTGTCAATTTTATCTGTTTTTTCAAAATACCAGCTTCTAGTCTTATTTATTAATTCAATAGTTCTTTTACTTTCAATTTTATTAATTTCTCCCTTGATTTTTAGTATTTCTAATTTAGTTTCCATCTGGGGATTTTTAATTTGCTCGCTTTCTAATTTTTTGAGTTGCATGCCCAATTCATTAATCTCTGCCCTCCTTAATTTGTTAATATATGCTCTCAAGGATATAAATTTCCCCCTGAGTACTGCCTTGGCCACATCCCACAGAGTTTGGTAGGATGTCTCATCATTGTCATTTTCTTCAATGAAATTATTGATTGTTTCTATGATTCCTTCTTTGACCAATTGGTTTTGGAGAATCATATTATTTAATTTCCAATTAGTTTTTGATTTTCCTGTCCAGGTGCCCTTACTAATTATTATTTTTATTGCATTATGATCTGAGAAGGTTACATTTCTTATTTCTGCTCGTTTACATTTGTTTGCAATGGTTCTATGCCCTATAACATGGTCAATCTTTGTGAATGTGCCATGTGCAGCTGAAAAGAAGGTGTATTCCTTTTTGTCCCTATTTATTTTTCTTCACATATCAATTAAATCTAATTTTTCTAGGACTTCATTCACCTCTCTTACCCCTTTCTTATTTATTTTTCGGTTTGATTTATCTAGATCTGAAAGAGGAATATTTAGATCTCCCACTATTATGGTTTTACTATCTATTTCCTTCTTGAGCTCTGCCAGTTTCTCCTTTATGAATTTGGATGCTATACCACTTGGTGCATATATATTGAGCAGTGTCATTTCCTCATTGTTTATACTGCCTTTAATCAGGATTAAATGACCTTCCTTGTCTTTTTAAATTATATCTATTTTTACTTTGGCTTTGTCAGAAATCATAATAGCCAATCCTGCCTTCTTTTTCTCATTTGATGCCCAAAAGATTTTGATCAGGCCCTTAACCTTAAACTTATGTATGTCCACCTGCCTCATATGTGTTTCTTGTAGCCAACATATGGTAGGATTTTGGTTTCTAATCCACTCTGCTATTTGCTTCTGTTTTATGAGTGAGTTCATCCCATTCACATTCAGAGTTATAATTATCAGTTGTGCATTCACTGACATTTTTGTATCCTCCCCTATTCCTACCCCTTCTTCTTAAACTATTTCCTTTTAAACCAGTGGTTTGTTTTAAGCTGGTATCCCTTATCCCCTCCCTTGATTAACTTCCCTTTCTACCCCCTCCCTTATTATTCCCCTCTTTTTATTTTTAAAGGTCTAATAAATTCCCTCCCCCTTCTTCTCCCTTCCCTTTTTTGACCTCCCCATTCCCTTGCTCCCCTTGGTTTATCCCTTCTGACTTTCTCAGTAGGGTTAGATAGAGTTTTTTATCCCAATGGATAATATAGCTACTCTTCCCTCTCTGGGTTGATAACACTGAGAGTAAGATTTAAATATTACCTCTTAATGCTCTCTTCCTCTCCTTCTTATAATAGTATTTTTCCCCTCCCCTTCCCATGCCCTCTTTGTGCATAATAGAATATCCTATTTTTCTTATTCACTCAAGTTTCTCTTGGTGTCCCCTACTATTCTCCCCCCTCTTTCCCACCCCCCATGTCATCTTAGACCATTTAGTATTCCAACCTCTCCCTATGAATTATTCTTCTGATTACTATAATAGTGAATACTATAATAGTGAATAGAGTTCACTACAGAGAATTATACATAGCATTTCTCCACATAGGAATACAGATAATTAGATCTTATTTAAGCCCTTAAAGAATCAAATTTTAAAAATTATGAGTTTTCTTTCTTTCCCCTCTGTTTCTTATTTACCTTTTCATGTTTCTCTTGATTTTTGTGGTTGGATATCAAACTTTCCATTTAGTCCTGATCTTTTCTGTGCAATTACTTGGAAACCTTCTATCTTGTTGAAAGCCCATACTTTCCCCTGGAAGTATATAGTCAATTTTGATGGGTAGTTGATCCGTGGTTGAAGGCTCTGCTCTCTTGCCTTTCTGAATATCATATTCCAAGCCTTGCGGTCTTTTAGCGTGGAGGCTGCCAGATCCTGTGTGATCCTGATTGTTGCTCCTTGATATCTGAATTGTCTCTTTCTGGCTTCTTGTAAGATTTTTTCTTTTACTTGGAACCTCTTGAATTTGGCTATTATATTCCTGGGTGTTGTCTTTTCTTGGTCTAGTGTAGAGGGTGATCTATGGATCCTTTCAATGTTCTATATTGCCCTCTTGTTATAGAACTTCAGGGCAATTTTGCTGAATAATTTCTTTTAGTATGGAGTCCAAGTTTCTATTAATTTCTGCTTTTTCAGGAAGACCAATGATTCTCAAATTGTCTCTTCTAGACTGGTTTTCTTGGTCTGTCACTTTCACATTGAGATATTTCATATTTCCTTCTATTTTATCAGTCTTTTGACTTTATTTTATTTGTTCTTGCTGTCTTGTGAGGTCATTGGCTTCTAATTGCTCAATTCTAGCCTTTAGGGACTGGTTTTCGGCTATAATCTTTTGGTTTTCTTTTTTAATCTGGTCATTTCTGGTGTTCAATTTGCTTTTCAGTTCATTTGATTTCTGAACCTCACTTTCCAATTGCAAAATTCTGCCTTTTAAACTGTTATTTTCTTGCCTGATTTCCTTTTGACCTATTTCCCATTTCTCTAGCCAAATCTTTCCCAACTTTTTCATCATCTCAAATTTGAACTCTTCAAGCGCTTGTGACTAGTTTTCATTATTTTGGGAGGGTCCGGATGCTAGTTTGTTCTCCTCTTCTGTTTGCTCGGTTGTCTGGATTTTCTCTGTGTAAAAGTTGTCGAGTGTTAAAGATTTCTTCTTCTTTTTGTTAATCTTTTTCTTTTGGCCTTCCTGATTCTGGGTTGCCATTGTTAGCCCAGCCCGTTCTCAGCTTTATCCTTGCGCTCAGGATCTGTCTTAGCTCTTTCTGCTCCTGAGGTCTCAGGTCTGGTTGTTCTCAATATCAAGCCCCCTGGTGGACCCCCTTGCTTGATCCTCTGCTGGAGGCTCCTTTACAAGTCTCAGGGCGCTGCTTCCACAGTCGTATACCCGTCTGCACTGGTTCCCCACTCAGTGTTTCAGAGCCTTTGCTCGCACGCGCCTGTGTCCGCCTCCACCCACGCCTGTGCTCTGCTCCTGTGCTCCGCGCCCGTGCTCAAAGTTGGTGTGCATTCTTTAGCCTTTTGGGGTCCTAAGTCTTGCTGCTCTCAGGAGCAGGCCCTGGAGCTGCCAATGACTCAATTAGTGCCCCAAACTTGCTCTATTTCTCTTGAGCTGGCTTTGGCTTTGTAGGTAGTGTGTGTGTGTGTGTGTGTGGGGGTTGCTCAGCTCGCGATTTAGTGACAGCTGTTTCACCCCTTTATAGCATGGAAATGCCCCGATTCCACGTATCTTCCACACTGCGCCCTGTTGTGGGGTCCCTCTGTTCGTCTGGATTTGTTTTTATGTCCCCTTGAGGAGTCCTGTATGTTTTGGTTAGGAGAGGTTAAGCGCTGCTTTTTACTCTGCCACCATCTTAACCAGGAAGCCCCTCGATTATATAACTTTTTAAAGGTCACATAGTAATTTATATCTTTTAATTGATTAGGTTCAGATTTGTATCTTGAGTTTCTTTATTCCCCATTTCCTGCCCCTCTCTCCTGATTTTTCATGAAGACAGAATAATTCTCTATTATACAAATTGTCTTCCCTTCACACATGAAGGTTTTTCAACTGGCTACTTGTAAAATTTGTGCCATTGAAATTTTAAACTTTAACCACTACATGCCTTGGATCTAGAAGCCTGATTTCCTCCTTACTCCTTGGCAGTGAACTGTGGATTCTACTCATTAGTGCTTTATTGTCTGAATATAGAATACTTTCTTAGTGATTTTGTTTCATTATTTCTTGTAGTTTGGTATTGAATTAAAAAAAATTGTCATGTTCTTCTGGAAAGCTCTTGTTCTTGAACTTATTTCTGTAAGTCTTGTCTTCAGGGCCAACTATTGGCTTGTATAGGATTCATGTGCTCTTTTAATGCCTTTTGCTTCTTTCCTGCCAAATTTTTCTTTCTCTGCTATTTGTAACTTTTAAAATTTTCATTGAGACCCCTTATTTGTGACCTAAATTAATTCCTAATTTTTTATTTCAAACATTATAGCTCTCTTAAAGCAGTGTGGTAAAGTGGATAGACTGGCATCAGACCCAAGAAGAACAGTTTCTAGACTCTTCTGACTCATACTGGCCATAGCACTGTGGGCAAGTTATATAATTTCTCTGTACTCCATGCAACTAAGGCTGTAAATTGCAGAGAATATGCCAACTGATTTGGTAGAGAGAGTTTTCTTCCCTGCTAGCTACCTATATCAATGAAATATCAGGTCCAACCTCTATCCTTATTTTTCTTTGAAACATTCTAGAACCGTTGTTCTATGATATCTAGGGAATCTGTAATAAATTATAATAAATATGCTTATCTAAGAAAAAAAATTCTCATATACGCTATCTCCAAAAAATTTGTCTCATTCTTTTGCTCCCCTTTCTCATCCCTGCCTCCTCCCCAAGAAGGCAGGTAGTATGATATAGGCTGTACATATATTATCATATTATATCTATTTCTCTTTTTTCTTTCAATGGATAATTTTGGTTTATTTTCCTTCATTTTATACTATTTGTTCATCATTCCCTGGTCTTTCCTTTGAGATTTTCTCATTTTTTTGTGAACCTCTCTACTGACTTATCTCCTTGCAAGCAAAGTTTTTATTTAGGCTTTCTCTCTGACTTTTGGTCTTTTCTTCAGTAAGTATGTAAGATTCTTGAGGATAGGAATTTTTTTTATTTTTTGTATTTGAATCTTTACCACCTTTTGCAG
Source organism: Gracilinanus agilis (assembly GCF_016433145.1). Lineage (NCBI taxonomy): Eukaryota > Metazoa > Chordata > Mammalia > Didelphimorphia > Didelphidae > Gracilinanus > Gracilinanus agilis. The sequence goes on along the minus strand of NC_058131.1, from coordinate 607,248,369 downwards.
TGATGGTAGGGGCTTAGTGAATATTTATTCACTTATTGATTGACTTCTGTCTTTCTCTTTTATCCAGTGTTACTTGCCTGTGGGTTCTTTTCTTTGTCTTAGGGCATTTCTCCTTCTATTGCTTCACAGACTCCTAAAATTGGGCTGCTGGGTTTCTTTTACCTCCTTGAGTTGGTGGATATGGAGGTTGAGTGGTCTGAGTGTCTTTTCTGAGCAAACTTCTGAGAAATAATATTGGACCCAGACAGATTTTTAGCCTATTTTCTTCAGTTCCAATAATTTGGTAGAAGTTTTCCACCCTGTCCATGTCTCCTGGAGCCTTTCCTTTACAGTTATTATCCCTTTCCCTTGATTAGTAGGCTATAATCAGTGTCTGCTGCCCATTACTAGATGGAGGAAGGGGAGTCAGGTCCAGTTACTTCTTTCAGAGATTCCTACAGCCAGACACTGAGTCACAAACTTTTGAATCTGCGACTCTCTTTACTCTTGATTATACATACCTTGCTTTTCTTTTAATAAATAATAAATTCAACATATAACTTTCAAAGCTGTCTTATTAGTCCATAATTCTTTCTAGTATTTCTTCTATTCTCTTTCCCCACTAATTATCAAGCATTATTTTTTCCCTCTTATCTCCCCTCATCCATTTAAAAATAAGAAAGAAAAAAAAAGAAAAAGAAAGGAAGTAATGAAAAAAGGGATAAAGAAATGAAGAACTCTGTTTTATATAAGTATAGTCAAGCAGAGCAAATTCCTATGTTGGCCATACCTAATAATGGATTTTTCATTTGGTATTTTAGTCTACCATCTCTCTCATGAGGTGGGAGATATTATTCATCATCAATCTTCAGGAATAATAGTTCATCCTTTAATTGATCAGAGTTCTTAAGTCTTTCAGAATTATTTATCTTATGCTAGGTTATCTCTTTTTATCTTGTGAATTCAACTGTCATTGCTCTGATGCATAATTCCCTTTTCTGAAATTTTTTGCACGGCTATCATTTAGGGAAAACAACTATCATATTCCAGCTCAAAATTCTTATTTTATTTCAAGCTATGCACAGCCTTTTGAATAAAATCCCTATATCTTACCCAAAGGATTGCCAAGGTTCTGGACTGCCCTCTTCACAAATATATGAGCTTCACTTTGGGTTGACTGTCATTTTCCTTTCTGTCTTCCTTTTTCACATTATAAAAAATGAAACACCCTTCTGAAACATTTAGTGGTTTAATCAATATAATGCTCTGAAGGTTCTCATATTTGCAGTTGCTAAATCTTGTGGAGATTAAAATTAACATGCAAAATACTAAATATTATATTTATAAATATTTTATTAATAATACACTAACAAAAGAGACTAACTAAAAAGTACTAACCAGCTTGCTCCCAGGAAACAAAGAGAAAGAGGGAGGAGTTACAGCCAACTATAAAATAATAATGTGACCACACAAACACGGAGGCACAGGAGAGATTAAAGGGAATTTTGGGAAAACTAAGGGACTTAAGTGGGGGATGAAGTCCAAGGTTCAAAATTTCCATTTATACAATCTTCATTTGTTTTGTGAATTCTTTTAAATAAAGTTTTGACTTGAAGACTTGATCGTTTTTTTAAAAACTTGCATAAAAATAACCATGATATACAACTTTTAGACTTTCAACTTACTTGCCAGCATCCATTTTTGGCCTTTTCTTAGGATATTGTTTGTCAGATAATTTTAGATGCATAGTCCACAATTTTTAGTTTTATGGATTATATTCCAATTTCTGCAATCTTTTTAGGACCTCTTTAGAAAATTCATTTTGATCCAATTTATTTGTCCCTATTTATGCTCTCCTAGCTTTGCCTCACTATTTTGTATGGGATTTTATCCTTGTCGTTTTGTGATATTGGAGTTTAATTATAATAGGTCTAAGAGTTGACTATTGAGTTTTTCTGTGTTGGGCTCTTGTGCACTCTTTCTATTGTACATTGTTGCTTATATTTGATAATTCTAGAAAGTTTTCCTGGAAGATTTTTTAAAATGGAGTGCCCAAATTCTTTTGTTTCTCTAATTATCTGAAATAGAAACAATCTTTCATCTTTGACCTTATAACCCAGTTTTGTCATTGTGGTATGTGTATTTTCCAAATCTCTCAATAATTGCATTTTCTTTGGACTTTATTTTTGTACTACTCCTACACTCTACAATTTTGTTTTCCACTATATGTCTGATGTTGATTACTTCTGTAATTCAGAAGCCAAGAGGGCCATACCAAACAAAGGCCTTAGCCAGTCCTTTACTTCTTTGGCTCATAGCTTAGATCCAGAAGAATCTGGCAAAATCTGGCATGTTTTGATAGTAATTTCCATTCAAACTTCTAAATGACAAAAATACAGTTTTATTGAACTTCAAAGAATACAAAATAGAATTAACAACAAAGCCCTTGGAAAAGACATCCTCCAATGACTGAAAGAACAGGAAATAACACTGGAGAACTTCCACACTTTTTTGAAAGGCCTATATAGTCTTAAACTTAATGAGGCATAGAGCATGGTTATTTGCCTTAGTCCCATCTTCATTGTGCCTTCTAAAGTTTTGCATAGCTCTTATTTTATTTTATTTTATTTTATAATTGTACCATGTTTCCACCCAGTTTCGAACTGGGATGGCTCTTAGTTTTAACCCATTAAAGTGGTGAATGTTTCCAGAGTGTTTCTGGTTTGGCTAGGATCAGTTTTTCATGTGTCTGTTCTAATGATGAAATGTTAGACAAGAGACCCCTTCTCACTGAGACTATTCCTTCTGCTGATATTCCCGCTGATCTTGAGCTCAAATTAACCTGTCCAAGGTGAAGGCACTCCATAACCAGTCACCATAAAACATTTAGACTTAGTGACTCCAGATCTTAATGATCTTTCTCTCTTAGATAGCTGAGAGGTGTTTTCCCTCAACCAATTAGTCTGTCAATTGGCATTTGTTAAGCAATTATTATATGCTAAGAACTGTACTAATTTTGGGAATACAAATACAAATAGAGAGCAAGACAGCCCTTGTCTTCAAAAAGTTTATAGTCTCATGAGGGAAGACAATTATGTAAAAGGAAGGTGAGGAGGGAGACCAAGATGGAGACCAAGGTACCTGGTATGAAGGCATGGAAAAGGAAGTCCTGAGTACAGCCTGGAGAGGAATGGCCTACCTGAATTTCCTCTTTTAATATAAAAAGTTAGGAAAGGAATCATCCAATCATAGGGAAATTCTGAATGATAGGAAGGTATTTCCAAAATGTGAATTCCTGGGCTAGAGTGAGACTTCAGGAGGAAGAGCAAGGGCATGGTGAAGCATCTGGAAGGTAGAAGAAAGTCCAGAGTTCAGTCTAGAGAAAAATAAGCTGTTTAAATTAAGATTCCTCACATGTTCATAAAATAACAAAGTACCCTAATTCTCTCATATTATCTTTCAATCCCTAAATAATTTTTGAAGGGCTACTGAGTAGGGTTATTCAAATCACTTTATTTAGGCTGTTACCAATATTAGTTAGGTTGGCAGAAGATGGAAAGGCAAGATAAATCCTAGAGGATGGCTACCTGCCTATAAAGCTTTTTAGGTTTTCTCATATCTACATATTTGTTATTTTCCAACTCTGTCCCATTTTCTTCTGAGCTTTTTAGTGTTTCATAATTCTAATTTGAGTTTCTCCTGTGATTTCTAAAATTTCTATGAACTCTTTTTTCATTTGCTTTATAATTTTCTTACCAGTGTTAATACTTGCTTAAAATTTTCATTTGTGTCATTCACTTATTTGATGATATATCTTGAGATATCTTTTATCATTTCCATCTGTCTTGCTTCTGATACTTCATCTGTTTCAGTTGCTCTAAAGAATTATAAAATATTGTATTAATTTTCTTTTTTTCTTAATTCACTTTCTTTTTCTTCAGCTTTCATGATCTTAAATGGTTTTTCTGCTGTTTTTGTTCTCGTTAGTGTCTCTGTTGTTTTGGATGAAGTTTGCAAACCCCCTCCCTTCTAACTTTTCACTTAGCCATCTAAATTGGAATCTCTGATACTTAAAAAAAATTGGAAGGTGGTAGGCATGATGAACAATGAACAAAATCGCAAAAGAAAAGAAATGGACTATATTTAAAAATCCTGGAATGACTGGTTCCTGATGTGTGTGTCATTTTTTAATCACCTGCCAGGAGGTGGTCCATCATTGACTAGCAAGAGCAAAAGCAAAAAAATCAACATTCTCACAAGTTACAACAGCTCCAACATGACCTATTTAAGCAATCAAACTGGCAAAACAGTACAGAGGAGCATGATTAATGAATGGCACAAGGGAATAGTCTCAATGAGAGGCTTCACTAGAACTTTGACACAAAAAAGACTCTTAAAATAGGAAAAGGATAAAAGTAAAGACATTGACCCAGATTATCTTTTGAAAGAGAAGTTTAACAAGGAAATAGTGGTGAAAATAAGGAGTTCAAAAGATTCTAGAAACCATTTTAGTCTGCAAGAACTTGATCTTCTTGTCAATTGGAGAGACAAGGCAACCCAAAGGAAATATGAATTTAGAATATATGTATGAATACAAAATTCAGCATTTTTTGAATTTAGATTCTAACATTTTGTATTTGAAATATAAAGCAAGACAGAGTAGTAGTTTTTCATAAGGCAGTTCATCATGGTAGATATGATAGGGATCCTGAAGAAACTTTAGTCTGAGACCAAACTAAATTAGGCCATCCTCAAAACACTTATAGATAAAATTAAAAGAGGGATGATAGATTTATGTGTAATAGAATGGATCTGCTAGGATTTTTTGTGAAATTTCTTCTCAACATTGATGCCATAAGAGCTACTACAATTGAATTCTAATATTTCAGGACTTAGCACACTATATAAAAAAAGATGAAGTATGAAAGAGAAACTAGAATAGGTCAAGTACACATAAAATAAATCCATGTCAGGAACAGAATAATTTGAAATGTCTTTGGATTATTTTTTAAACTTTAAATATTTTTTCTAATTACATGTAAAATTTTTTAACATTTGTTTTTTAAAATATTGAGTCCCCAATTCTCTCTCTCTCACCCTCCTTCTTGTCTTTTCTCATTGAGAAGGCAAACAATTTGATATATATTATATATGTGCAGTCATTTAAGACATATTTCCCTATTAGTAATGCTGTGAAAGAAAACAGATATTTGGATTAATTATGGAGAAATTTAAAATATGAAACTATTCCAACTAAATGGATTGTTTTAGAACATTTAAAAACAGATACCTAAGAAGACATCAGCTTCTATCTGGAACTATCAATACAGATGCCTTAAGAGTCGGTGTGACATAATCAATAGAGTTCTGGACTTGGTGTCAGAAAAACTTGCATTCAAACTCCACCTCTGATACTGCCTATGTGACCATGGGCAAGCCATTTAATTTTTCTTAGTCTGTTTCATCATCTAAAAAATGGGGATAATAACTGGAGAACCTACTTCATAGACTTATTGTGATACTAATATAAATAATGAATATGAAGTGCTTTGAAAACTATAAATTGTTAAACAGATATCAATTATTTTTATGAACTATTTATAAAACTATTTTTATCACATATTGAGAGGATCTGATTAAATATGGTACAGGATTTGGCAGGTTTTTTGAGATATTTTTCTAGAGAAGATTACATCTTCAGAGTCATATAAGTGACAAACATGTAGAGAACATGAGTTTCTCCATGTCTATTGTTTGTTGGCTTCCCCCCAAAATTGAGTTGGTAGAGCAAA
>NC_058131.1:607213999-607242275 GCF_016433145.1 Gracilinanus agilis | reverse complement strand
TCTTTCTTTCTTTCTTTCTTTCTTTCTTTCTTTCTTTCTTTCTTTCTTTCTTCCTTTCTTCCTTTCTTCCTTTCTTCCTTTCTTCCTTTCTTCCTTTCTTCCTTTCTTCCTTCTGTCTTAGAATTGATACTAAGTATTCATTCCAAGTCAGAAGAGTGGTATATCTAGGCAGTTTGGGGTTAAATGATTTGCCCAGGGCCATATGGCTAGGAAGTATCTGGATCCAGATCTGAATCCAGGACCCTCCCCCCCCCCCCATCTTCAAGCTTGGCTCTCTATCTACTGAGCCACCTAGAAGCCACAAAGGTTTTCCTTCAATAAGATATCTTTAATGCAATCATGTATTAATGTCATATAATATTCCATGACAATATACAACAAAAGTTTGTCAAGTAATTATACTTAACACTCTAGCAGCAATATCAAGAAAGGAGGGAAGGAGGGAAGCATATGTTTAGCAAAGGAGTTTTTAGTATCATGGAGGATGCCTTAAATATATGAAAGATTCCTTTCAGATAAAGAACTTTGCAACATTCTCTTATTTAAATTCAGATGACTTACTGTGTTCTAAAACACTATTGGCCCTCCTTAATGAGGTCCATGGCTATTGAAAAGGAGATTGGCCCAGTCATCCAATCAGAAAATTCAAAGTGGATAAACAATGTGCGTTGTTTAGAATATGACATGTTGTCGTATGGGTCTCCCATTTATTAGTCTATTGGTACATGCATCTTGGATTGGCACTGCAAGGAAAATATATTAGGTTGAGAATTAAATTAGAAGAAAGTGGCCTGGATGGCATCTGGGAGTTTGATCAGCACTTTCTAAGACTCCAAAGTTCTACCAATCAAAAGTCTATTTTTTTTAACACCAATAATGTCCCAGTAGAATTCTTTTTGAGAATCATGGAATACAAGATCAAAACAATCACAAGTGCAAGTGACTCACAAGTCACTGAAAAGATTTATGGCAGGTATAAGCAGGCTACAGCATATTACTGACAACTTTTACATGAGAGGCAGTAGCATAAGGTACATACTCTCTGGAGGATTTATAGAAAGACATAAAAAAGTCTCTTATAGGATGCAACAACATATATGAATTATGATCTGCTTGGGTAAGCGATGGATTCAAGAGAGAATGGATCCATCAAAGTACTGAAGTAGGAGAAAATCATGTTTCTTTAACTTACTGGAACTCTTAATTACCCTTTATCATAAAATGCTGCAAAGTGAAGTCATTTTATCCATTGTGGTTTCTGACTGAACACATCTCATGTGTCAATCATTAAAACATATTCTCTTAAAAGAAAAAAAATTCAGTAAGCCAAGAGCTTCATCATATTTATATAATCACTGGAATCTATCCAAGCACTTTCCAGAAATTGCCTTTGAAAGGGAAAAAGACAAACTTTGGATTTTTTTTTTTTTTACTCGGTCTAATTACAAGAGTAAGTACAGTGGGTGATTTGAAGTGAGGCAATACCACCCTGAAACTCCAGTTCATTTCCTGCCTAAGCATAAATAAACACATCCATTTCACTGTTAATAAAAGCAATGCAGGCATAATAAACAGGCCTAGCTGACATGAATAAAGATGAAGTTGAATGCTTGTGGCCCAAATATGCCAGGAAAGAGTCACAGAGCATGAATGGTTGCATTTCTGATGCATGTAAATTTCCATGGGGGACTTCAGAAGGGTAGGGGCCTGATCAATTTCTATGGGGTGTGAGTTTCACCCGAGTGAAATTGAAAAGTCATTTAATATCTGTGTCATTAACAGGGTCCTGCCTGCAAGCGAAATGCATGAAGATCAGATGTGGCTATTAGGAATGAGTAAGGATTAAGTCTTGGGGGAAGCTAGGTGGCATAGCGAATGGGGTTGGGAGGACCTGGGTTCAAATCTCTCAGATACTTCCAAGCTATGTGTCTCTGGACAGGTCACTTATTTAATTTTGTTTGCCTGGCCCTTGACTTTCTGCTTTTGAGTTGCTACTAGGATGGAAGGTAAGAGTTAAAAAAACAAAAAAAAAAAACCCAAATCAAAAGAATTTGGTCTCAGGTATGAAAACAATTGGAAGATTTCTTTGTTTCTCAAGAGTTGATGTCAATAATAGAATTTGGACCCATGTTTAGCACAGTTAATGGCACATAGTAGGTGCTATATAAACGCCAGATTATTATTATTATTAACTTGGTAATATAATTATGATTCCTAACTGTGCTTTAAGGTTTTCAGAGCACTTTACTTATCTATCTCATTTGAGCCTCACAACTAGTTTGTGAGTTGGGCACAAGATTTTATTCTCCCCATACTACAGATGAGAATACTGATACTTAGTGAGTGTAAGTGACTTTCCATGGACATACAATTTTGGGAGCAGGATTTGGACCCAAGTCCTCCTGAGATCAAGTCTAGTATTCTATTTATTGTATCACGGTGGGCCAAATACTGACAACTGGCATTTATGTAGTGTTTGCAAAGTACTTAATATGTATCTTTAAAGTGAATGATGTGGGCTAGATGATCTCCAAAGTCCTTCCTATCTTCATTATTCTATGTTTCCTTGTCTGGAGAATGATAGAGTTTAGGTAATTTCTTATGTTTCTGTAATGATTTAGAATGTACAGAACACTATCACATTCATGATTTCATTTGGGGCATTCATTCATAGCCCTATGAGATGAGTAGGGTACATATTACTATCATCATTTTATAGATAGGGAAATTGAAGATTAGGGAAAATAAGTGGCTTGTCAGAGTCACCTAGTAAATAGAATAGAAAGCGAGCCCTAATTCAGTGTTCTTTATCTCTCTTTTTTTTCCCCTTCTTTTCTAGGTCACAGATTCTCTCAATCTGAGGGAGAGCTAGGAGGCAGCATATACCAGAAAAGTATACTACTGCCACCACTTCTTCTCAGACTTCACTGGAGACCAACCCAGGATCTTGAATTCAAGGGCCTTGGAATAGCATCTCTCGACACACCATTTTGCTTCTAGCCCAAGCCCTATAGTCACCATTGAGTATAGATATCACTGTGGAGAAGTGTCACACTTTTCTTACCACAATGCCAGATGTTGATCAAGTGCTAATAATAGCCCAAGAGCCCTCAAGTGGCAGACTTCTTTCCCAGGATAACCCCTGAAGCCATAGTTTAGGGAGGCAATACTTATGGAGAAAGGGTCAATTATCTAGTCAAGCTGAAACAGGAAGACAGCTTGAAGGAATGTAATATGTGACAAGCAAGTCAAACCATTATCACCACTTGACTCACCATCTCCTTTCAGATACCACTAGGGATAGCCCAGGACCTTCATTCAACCCAAGAGCTTTGGGAAGATTGGTATCATCTAGACTTCTGTTCCTGCTTCTAACCTACCCCTTTTAGATATCATCCTGGGTGGGGTATGACTCACGTGAAGATATGGCCTGGCTTACTGCTTCTAGGGAGTGTTTTAGACATAGATACTTAAGATGAAGAAAAACTTCTTGACACCAAAATCCTTGGCACCTTCCAGGGGTTCATTATCAAAAATTGATATGATTTTATTAGTGGCAATGTCACTAAAGATAATACATTGCCATATGCTTTACTGGTACCCTTGAAGGATCAGGGGGTATTACTATCTGCCGTATAGCTGAAACTTTCTACATGATTTGTCCTCCTTATCTGAATATGAATTCCTTGAAAACTGGACTGTCCCACTCTTCTATTGTATGCATTGTTCTTGAAGGCACAGTACTTTGTACATAGTAAGTACTTGATAAATAATTTTTCTTTTAATTTTCTGTTCATCCACGTATGGTATCAAAGGACCTAGAGTTGTAATATATAATCTAGTCCAGTGATGGACAAACTACAGCCTGCTGGCCAGATGCAGCACCCTGAAATGTTCTATCTGGCCATATGACATTATTCCTAATCTGATAAATACAACGAGTAGGCTACAATACAATGAAATTTCGGAGGAGTTGCCTTAGAAACAGACTGACAGATGAGCATTTTCTTTCCTTTGGCCACCTCTTTAAAAAGTTTGCCCATCACTGATCTAATCTTCTGTCACATCTTTACTAGCCCACCTACTTTTAAGAGAATTATAGAAATTAATCACTTATTTTTGTCTATATTTTGCCTATATTTTAGTACACATATCTAATGATGAAATGCAAACTTAGAAAAAATTATGGCACAACCTCACCCCATTCTTTGTGGTAGTAGTGGGGGACAGGAGGCTATGAGTATGGACTGTTGAAAATGCTATTGGTTTGGCTCCTAGACTAGTTTAGATTTGCTGAACTGTTTTTTTTCTTTTTATTCTTAGTAATAAGAGGCTTTCTGGGCAGGGCAGGGTAGGGATATATCTGGAGATAAAGATGATATAAAAACAAAAGATAATAATAGATTTTTGTAAAATGTAGACTAACCTTTGAAGCAAAAGACTGACAATAGCTTTTGTCTTTTCCAACAAGGGATGGTATGAGATTATGCTTAATCTTACCATACTTTTATTTCAAATATAGGTGATTGCATGAATTTGGATGATCCCTTAATTGAGCAGGCTGTGACTGAGTAGAATGTTTCATGAGCTGTTATGGCCAAGAAAATTCATTATCTGGTGATGAGTCTGATGGAGGCTGTTTAGATTGGGTCTTTCCCCTCAGAAAGGAAACATCTGATTTGTAGATAGGTTAAACTAAGTGAATATCCATGAGTATAGTTTCTTATGCTCAGAAAATTCTATCAATCCTTATTTTTAGCCTTAGCCAATCTACATTTTGGAATATTCAAGAGTAACCAGGGTTTACTTGCTCCCAAATTGGTGCATTTATAAAAGGTTCCAATTCTTTTTGTCTGACTTAGAATAAAAAAACTACACAGATTCTAATAGCTTTGGGTCATTTTGGGGATAGAGCTGGGTTTTGTCAGATGTCCTGTTCTTAAGCTCCGTGCTGAGCTTCCAAGCTTCTTATTGGTAAGTTCTCCTCATAAGTAGCCCAACTGGAATCTCCCACTACTCCCTGCCTATCCTGATGCTGTGCCACCACATGTACATCTCACCCTCCTCAACTTCCCTCTCCAGCAAAAAAAAAAGTCAAGAAAACTATCATTTGCAGAAAGGACATGTCAGCCAATTACCTTTTGGCTCCACTTATCTCTGTGCTTCTCTTCCCAAAACATCCCTCCCTATATATGTTGGAATTATGAACTCCTATTGGAATGTGAGCTCCTTGAAGGTAAGGACAATATTGCTTTTTGTATTTTTATACCTAATGTTTAGTACAGGGCTGGCACATAAAATAAGCACTTAATAAGTGCTTTCCCTTCATTTAGTCACTCATTTGTTCATTCATTCATTCATTCATGCGTGACTAAAGAGAATTGGCATACTGGAACCAGTTTTGCAGGTTGCTTCATTTCCCTAAGCTTGTCAAAGGCAGAGACTCAGAACGTGATAATGAGAGAGAATGTCATAACTTCCTGTATCTTTCTTATGTGGGTAGGCTCACTGGAAGTTTGTATGTTATCAATCAATTAATCTATTGAGTATTTATTAAGCACTGATTATTTTTTATTTTTTATTATTTTATTATTTATTCAGCACCAGACATTCTTCAAGATACCGGGTACAAAGTAAAAAATGAAATGGTTCCAGAAGCCCAAGACCTTACATCATCTCAGGTAAGACAATATATGTCCAAAGTCTCTTTGGACTGCAGAACCACTTTCTCTTACTGTGGTCTGGACAGCATTCTGGCCGAGGTTCTTGGTGGCCAACCTGCTTATACATTTTCACTCTTGCCCTACTCTCGTCTTGTCTCTGGAGAGTCTCATGTTAGGCTTTAATTCTTGCATTTTGTGGATTAAAATACTTCATTATAAAAACCTATTGCTTTATGTATTCCATGACTCCGAAGCAGATTAGTGCCTTCCCTCTCTAGATTAACTCCAATTTATCCTGTCCCAATATTGTTTGTATATAATTGTTTTCATGATGATTCTCCCATTAGAGTGTGAGCTCTCTGAGGGCAAAGACTATCTTTTGTGCTAAATGCTTAATGCTTATGCCCTGACTAAATGACAAGAGATATGATTGACTCTTTTTTCTAAAACCCTTACCTTCTGTCTCAGAATTAATATTATGGCAGAATTAAAGCAAGGCAGAAGAAGGGCAAGGGTTAGGCAGTGGGGGGTTAAGTGACTTGCCCAGGGTAACACAGCTAGGATGTGTCTGAGGTCAGATTTGAATCCAGGACCTCCTGTCTCTAGGCCTGGCTCTCTACCTTCTGAGCCACTTAGCTGTACCTCACCCCTGCCCCATTGGCTTTTTTGGGACAATCTCTTTCAAGTCTCCATACTGGAACCAGACTGGGATCTGTGGGAAGCTTGAGCTGATCTATGGATAACCACCACATTAAGTATTTTAGGAAATCTATCAGAGAAAAATGAAGGAATCATTATGTAGTAATGAGTCGAGTTTAGATAACCTGAAACAATACATGTAAGTCCTTTGTGCAAACATTTGTTGGGTGTCTACCATGTAAATGGCGATGGGCTGGATCCTAAGAGCATGAACATGAAGTTAACCATGGTAAGATGGTAGGGACACTGAATTCCAAATCAGAAAACCTGGCTTTATCTCCCTGTCTCCGCTGTTCAGTGTCAGAGTGATTGTGGGCGGGCTACCACCTCCTGGGTCCTTAGTTCCCTCATCTATAATTAAGATAATACTGCCTTATTGCCTGCTTCCCAGGGTTATTGTGAGAATGGCACTTGGTACACCTTGAAGAGTGAGGTTCCTGTGAGCTATTTTATTATTTTCTTTATACTTTCCTTCCCTCTTCATCTTCCAAGAACTATTTCTGTAATTGCTATTAAATTAAAAGCAATGTATTTTATTCTAAGTAAGTTCCAGTGGTTTGGGCATATTTAACAATGGACCTAAGCCAAGGGATGTTGGAGGGTTCAATTGTGAAGGATGATGCTTATGAGCAAGGATGAGGGTCCCAAAGTATCACGAGCATCTGGCACTCACATCCCCCAGGGGATTTACTGGTTGTGGGGGTGGAAGAGGAAAGGAGGGGAGAAACACATCTCTATCACCTCATGGTAAACTGATGAAAATAGCTTCATTATTTCTTCTTAGAAGTATTTTCTCACGTGAGTTGTCACAGGCTAGTTGTACCTTTATCTGAGCCAGCATTGATCACTGAAAGTCTACAACAGAAACATTTTTTCTTGTGAAGTGCTAAGTAGAAGTGCCCTCAGGGAACCCTTCTTCCTACCCCAGGTTAAAGGAGACCAAACCCTTTGCCTGGGTTTTAGTTGGGAAATAGCACATTTCCTTTCAACTAAAGGTAGCTGGCTTCAAAAGGGTGGGATAAGATTTTGAAGTACTATAGTATGTACATTGCCTGCTGGCTTCCATCTCTAACAGACTGAGTCACCCACTCAGGGGTGTGCTGGGAAATGTCTAACAACCAAGTCTCTGAAAAAAAATGAGCCTATGAAAAATTTTTAAATTTCATCTGCATTCTTAATATTTTTCCATCACTTTCTTAAGTCCAGAAATCAACAAATCAAGGTCTAATGTATAGTGTTTACTGATTTCTAAGCAATAAATACTCACCCTGAACATTTAACAATAGGTTCCACCAAGCTGGTATGATTGGTACCAGCACATCCCTGTACCCACTCTACCAAAGCATTCTAACAATTGAACAGCTGGCCTCTGTACCTCACTACAGATTCACATGGTGAGAAAGAATGAAGAAGAGGAAAAGGATAGGGAAAGGGCAGGAAAAGGGGAAATGATTCAGCCAATATCCTTGCTTTGCTCTTCAAATCAAAATGAGGGCTAATGAAACTTTCACCTAATCTGGGAATTGGTGGAGAATTAGTAATAGAAAACTTATAGGAGAGACTCCTAAGATCAAGGGAATTATCTCAAAGGAGCACCAGATGAGCACTGGCTACAGATAAGGAGAAGGCCTGGTGTGGTAGCTGAGAGGCTCATTATTGAGGGAAAATTCACTGATGTCAGCTATGAGAGAAGTCATTCTGTGATATGTAGGGGAGGGATTCTTAACCTCTTTGTGACCTGGACTCCTTTGTTAGTCTGGTGAAGCCCATGGACTCTTTTTTGCAGAATAATATTTTAAAACGTTTAAAATAAAATTGCATAGGATCACAAAGGAAAAGAAAGATTAGTTAAGAGAAAGATGGAATTCTTTTCTTACCCAAGTTTTCAGGCCATTTGAAAGGATGGAGCCTGAAGGATCTTTGGTTAAAAATTTCTGATCTAGGGGATACTTCATTTAAGTGGTGGTTGGGAAATTTCTCCTAAATGTGACTTTGAGGGGGCCCATAATTTGGAATTTTCTGAAAGGACACAGATAATTCATAGGACATTTAGATAGTAATCTTGAACAGTTTTGTTTTGTCCTATACATCAATGATATTTTGGGCTATGAAGAGAATATTTAAATAAAAATCTCAATTTAATAATAAGCCATTTCCATTATTAAGAATGCTATCTTATGAGAGTTCTATAAACCAGGCCAAAATGATCTTTGAAATAGAATAGGTTATACGAGGAGCCTTAGGCAATCTAAATGCCATTTTGGGGTCACTGGGAATGGTTTGTTTATATTTTTTCAAGTTGAAAAATCAAAACAAGGACCACCTTATTTGTGAATGAGTGGAATGAAAATATTTTGGTCCCAGTATTTTTGATGGGTTTTTCCTCCTTTGCTCTTTCCTACGGAGGGATGAGTGTGTCCTGTAGTATATAGAATTGGGGTCATATAGTTTTTTCAAGCTTTGGCTGAGTTCCAAAAGCTGTTAGAGGTTTGGAATCTTGAGGAACTCAGCCAAAGCTTGAAAAAACTATATGACCCCAATTCTGTATACTACAGTCCACACAAGGGATCATGGCTGGAGAGTAGAAAACTATAGCCCCTAATGCTGGGGGATTTAAGAGGCTTTGCTACCTGAGCAATAGTACTATTTCTTGGTGCCACTTGACCAGGGAAATGGCTTTCCAATTTGTCACTGGCTCTATCTATCTTTGGGTTAAATTTTCCTTTATCCTGTCAAGAGAGGAGGTAGAATTTTTATTTGTGGAGAACTCAAAATAATAAAAGATTGAGTAACTGTATAACAATAGGCCCTTCTCTAATTAGGTGGTCTATGATGCATCCTTTTGTTTTGCATGACATCGAGACTCCTCTAGAGACTATTAGTCTTTAGCAGAAAAGGAGGGAAGAAAAGAAGAAAAGCAAGGCTATATAGCAATCCTTGGAGTAGATAATAACATTAAACTCTTACCCTGCCTAGGAATTCCCCCAGAAATGAGACAGATACTATATTTCCAGAACATTGTCTAAGCCATCATTATTTAAAAAGGAATTCCTAGGGCAGCTGGGTAGCTCAGTGGAGTGAGAGTCAGGCCTAGAGACAGGAGGTCCTACCTTCAAATCTGGCCTCAGCCACTTCCCAGCTGTGTGACCCTGGGCAAGTCACTTGACCCCCATTGCCCACCCTTACCAATCTTCCACCTAGGAGCCAATACACAGAAGTTAAGGGTTTAAAAAAAAGGAATTCCTGAGTTAGGATAGTATTAAGCTTATCTGTGGGTCTGGGTTGCTTTTACTAGGACCAATGGACTCTACCTTGAAAGAGCCTGCATGTATATTGATTGTCTGGTAGTTAGAATTGGACGTTTCTCCTAGAAGGATGTGAGAGTGTTCAATGATAAGCCACATATATGTGTCTGATGGATATGCCTGAGTACGACCCCTGACACCAAAGTAATTCTGCCTGTACCTAGTCTTATCTGAGCTACTTAGGATTGGAGTATTCATGGTTCCTAAGACAGGTGTATTTTTAAGAGGTTATATAGCTTCCTTTCTCTACTTTAGAATAAAACCATGCTTTCCCTAATGCCTATTGGCCACCTGATGATAGAAGGATAGAACTGATTTACTGGAGACTGTTTTCCGTGGGGCAAGAGCTTTATTTCCCCAAACCAGATAAAGATGGGATCTCCTCAAGGAGCAAGAGGACAAAATGCATACACCTTCTTGTAAACTTCCTCTATGGGCTAGTATTTTTGAATACTGTCAATAAATCTTGTCATTCAACCAACTGAGTGTGAAACTCTTGTTTCTTGAAATCCTGATCTTGATCAGTAAATAGTGTGAGTCTGTTTATACTTAGTCATGTTCAATTTCTGGTGACATAATCTTTTACTGGGAAAATTCAATACTAGAACTCAGATCTTCTTACTCCTATATTAGTGCTCTTTCTGCTGTAGCAAAGAGTTTCTTAAAGAATTACTGTATATCCTAAATAGCTTAATCATTGGAAATGGCAAAATTTCATAGTTTTTTTTCCTTTTTCTTTTAAACCTTTATTTTCTGTCTCAGTAACAACTCTAAGACAGAAGGGAAAGGGTTAAGCAATGAGGATTAAGTGACTTGCTCAGGATGAGGTCAGATTTGAACCAGGTGCTCTTGACTTCCAGCCTGGCTCTCTATCCACTGTGTCACCTAGCTACTCCAACACAATTTCTTAAAAGGAGTAATGTGCCAGATACTTCCTAGCTGCATGACCTTGGGCAAGTCACAACTCCAATTGCCTGGCCCTTACCACTCTTCTACCTTGAAACCAATATTTAGTATTAGTTCTAAGACAAAAGGTAAAAATTGAAAAAAAAAATGTGACATGCTTCTCTTCACCTATTAGCTCGAGGATAAACTATGAACTCTTTAGCATAGAGTATGAGGCTTTACCCAATAAACTCTTTCCAATATTTTTTTTCCATTTCTCCCTTTGTTTCTCACCAAACCAGATTATAAACTATTCCCTGAATTTGACACTCCATATCCTACTTTCATTCTTTCATGCAGGCTATCCTCTGGAATATATGTCCATCTCATCTCTACTTTTCAAAATTCTTATCTTTTTTTAGAGTTTTTCTCAAGGGCCTCATCCTTCATAAAGTCTTCCCTTTTTCTCTTAGAGTTATTATTGCTCTTTTCCCCCCAAATTATTTTGAATTTACCACCTGTGTATGTTTTGCATTTTCCTGGAAAACTTAAGCTCAATGAGGAAAGGAACAATCTCACTTTTTGTCTTTGTATCCTAGCACCTAGGGCAGCTAGGTGGTGTTGTGGATAGAGTGCCAGGACTGGGATCAGGAAGACCTGAGTTCAAATCCAGCTTTAGACACTTATTGATCCCTCAGCAAGTTACTTAACCCAGTTTGTCTTAGTTTCCTCATCTGTAAAATGTGCTAGAGAAGAAAATAGCAAACTACTTCAGTATCTTTGCCAAGAAAACCCCAAAATGGGATCACAAAGAATCAAATAAGACTGAAAATGAATGAATGACATCCCAGCACCTATGAGAGTCTTACGTATAGTAGGTGCTAAATGAATGGTTTTTGAAATGAATTGCATTTATCAGATTTCCCCCCAAGCAATGGATGAATGTTCTAAAAACGAAGATCTTGAACAATATTGTTTGAATAAGATTTACTGGCATTTTTATTGTGTTCTTCTTGCAGCCATTTATTAAAATTGGTACAAGCTTTTATTTCATTTGGATTATAAAATATGGACTTAGTAAGGGGTTTAGTAAGTATTAGGAAGGGGTTATTGTTTTCTCCATGGCAGAATAGATCTCCTTTTCTGATTCATGTGTAGTCTTACGGATTAGAGAAGGCAAAGTAGAATTTGCCTAAAGGGAGCCAGTGACTGGCAAAATTTCACTTGGCTAAAACCAGAAGTAATAATCATGGGATGACAGAATGTTAAAGTTGTGAAGGACTTTAGAGACCAACTTGTTCATTAACTTCACTTTAAGTGTGAATAACTGAGGACCAGTGAAAGGAAGTGACTTGCCCAAGGTCATATAACTAACAAGAGTCTGGGGTGAAATATATTTCAACCTTGGGGTTCTTAGTCATTTTAGTGTATAGAGTGAGGCATGACCATTTAGAAGACAGAAAAGTGTTGACCAGTCTTTCTTTGCTCCAGGGATATGGCTCTTTCCCAGATGGGGATGGGGCATGCCACTGAAAGTTATTTTTTTTTTGAGATGTCTTCCAAAAAGCGACTAATATGGAAAAATGTTTTACATGAGAGTCATGGAGAGAGGATAGGAAGAAGGGAGAAAATTTTTAATTCAGAATGAAAAAAATGTTAAAAATTGTTTTTAAACATAATTTGGGAAAAATAAAATATCATTATAAAAATTAATCTTTGCTATCACCTTTGAACTACATACCTTGTCAACTCTTATTTTCCAGGTTCCTCCTTGTGTCTTTCACAGTTTTTAGAGACTATTAATTGCTCAGTACTTTCATAGAAAGAATTATAGTTTTCAAAAGAAAGGCATTACTTGGGATGGTATCTTATACACAGTAGAATATTTTTTGTTGTTGTTGATTTCATTATTTTGTACAACTCCCACTATGGAAATAATGTATAACTCATTGTCTGAGTTGCCTGAAGCATAGTGACTTTCCCATGTTCATTTGGATCAGAGGCAGAACTTAAATCTATGTCTTTCTTCTTAAATCCAAGGGCTTGCTCTTAATACACTAGGCCACACTCTTCTCAGGGGAATCATCTAATTTTAGAGATGGGAAGGAGCTTAGTTGTCTTCCAGCAGATGCTCAAAAATTTTTATTTTGTGAATGTCAATAAAGATTGGATTTTATTTATTCACTGAACAAGCATTTATTGAGGTCCCACAAATATGTAATATGCTGCTTTCAGCACTCTTGAAGTATATAAAAACCTATAAGAATAGATCCCTACTTTCAAGGAGTTTATCTTCTGGCATCTTAGAGAAAAGATTTGTGTAATATATAGTACCTTTGCAAATGTGTTCCAGAGGCAAGAATGGGCAGGAATAATTTTTGCCAGGGCCATAGCCAAATTTAACTACTGGTGTCCCCATGAGGGATAGAGCAGGTCAGTAAAAAAATGTTTAGTCTAGTCAATTTTTATTGGTTATTTCTAAGGTTCACATTACAGGTTAGTAGAATAGAAGAAAAAGAGAATTGCAGCTGGTGCCAATTAGAAGAGGAAGGAGAGCTGCCTGGGAGATTAGCCTGTCATTCTTGTTCTGATATTTGGTGTGGTGAAGAGGTCTTAAAACTTTGTCCTGCTTTAGAAAACTGCTTTAAAGATACTTTTTAATGAATCTTGCATATAGTTCTTTAAAAATCATTTTAAAAGATTTTTATTTCTGGAAACAAATAGAATTTTTTTCTTGTTTACAACTGATTTATTCTTTGATTTAATTGATTAACTTAATGCAGAGACCAGGTAAGCTTCACTCATACATAAATGAGGAAACTGAGTCCAGGAAAAAGAAGACATTCTTTTTACCCCCAAAGGACACATAGTAGCACTTAAGCCTAGAGTTTAGGTCTTTTGGCACTTGTTCAGTACTCTGCATGGTATGCTATTAGGTTATACCACCCAGCAAAAATCTTTCCTGGGTCAGATGTTGATGATGATGGTATGGTTGATGATGTTGATGATGATGATGATGATGATGATTGAATTTGGAGTTGGAAGTTTTCCTTTCATTTGAACCTTTCCAACCCTTCCCACTGTAATGATTAAAATTTTCTTGGAGACTGTCTCTAACCTCTTTCACTCTTCCATTGTATTGGTTTTCTCCCTCTTCCCCCCCCCCACCATGTGCTTCTTTCTGAAATATGAAATTACCCATTATATTTCTTTTCCTATTTCTCTTAGCATTATCCTCTTTTTTACCCCAGTTTATACATATATATATATTTTTTTTTTGACATTTCATCCTATATAGTTTGTCACTGTTCCCTCTACTATTACTCCCTATATACTACTTCTAGCTACCCCGATAATAATGACAATCTTTAAGAGTTACCAATATTATCTTTTCTTATAGGAATACAAATAATTTGAACTCATTTGGTCCCTTAAAAAAGCTTTTTGTTTGTTTTTCTCTTTCTTAATTATCTTTTGGTGATTCTCTTGAGTTCTGTGTTTGGGCATCAAAATTTCCATTTGTGAATGCTTTATTTATGAATGCTTGGAAGTCTTCTATTTCATTAAATGACCATACTTTCCCCTGTAAGAATATAGTCAATTTTTCCGGGTAGTTGATTCTTGATTGTAGAGCCAGTTCTCTTGCTTTCAGGAATATCATATTCCATGCTTTCTGATCCTTCAATGTGGATGCAGCCAGGTCCTGTGTTATCCTAACTGTGGTTCCATGATATCTGAATGGTTTCTTCTTAGCAGTTTGTAGTATCTTTTCCTTGGTCTGGTAGTCCTTGAATTTGGCTATAACATTTCTGGGCATTGTAAATTGGGGATTAAATGTAGGAGGTGATCTGTGGATTCTTTCAATCTCCAATTTTCTCCCTTGTTCAAGAATGTCAGGGCAGTATTCCTTGATAATTTCCTATAGAATGATGGCCAGGCTTTTTCTTTTGTCATGATTTTGCAGTAGTCCAACAATTCTTAAATTATCTCTTCTGGATCTATTTTCCAGGTCTGTAGTTTTATCAATGAGGTGTTTCATATTTTTCATTCTTTTGATTTTGTTTTATAGACTCTTGCAGACTTGTGAAGTCATTTGCTTCTAGTTGTTGGATTCTACTTTTTAAAGACTGAATTTCACTCATGGCTTTTTGGTCATCTTTCTCTTTCTGGTATGTTTTTTTTTTTTGTAGGTCATCTTTCACTTTCTTTGCCTCATTTTCAAGCTGGTCAATTCTGGATTTCAAGACACTATTTTCTTGTTTTAGTTCATGTGCCTCTGTTTCCAAATGACTTATTTTGCTTTTTAAGTTCTTTTTCCAATTGTCTTCAGCCTCCCTTAATTGTTTTTTGAATTGTGTTTTGAGTTCTTCCAAAATCTGAGTCCAATTTGCTGGAGTTTCTGCGTTTTAGCATAGCGTTCCTCAGTCCTCCTCTGTTCCATTTGTTCTTTGTTCATTACCTGGATAGAAACTATTAATTGTCATTTCTTTTTTCTTTTTCTGTTGTTTACTCATAATTTTTGCTTCTTTCTCCCCTGTTGTTGACTGTAATCTTGCTCCTCTGATTATTTGCTGGATATGTGGGTTTGGGCTATTCTATTCTGAAGGGATTTCTTCTCTGCTCTGTAGATTGACTAGATTAGGCTGATGGAGTATTAATGAGCCCTGAGGTCAGATCTTCCCCAGCTGGCAGCAGAAGCTGAAGCTGAAGGTGAGAGTGAAGGTGTAGAGGCTGAAGGGAGCTATGCTTCCCACCCTGTTATCAAGATATTCTGTCTTGGTTGCCTTTTTTAAAAAAAATTTGGTTGGGACCTATAATTTCATTGATGTGGATAGTTCTTAATGTGAAAACTCCCCATAGCATTAGATATTTGCCTGGGAATTAGGGGGAAGGGGACTGAAATTGAGAGTTTAAGTGACTGGCCCATAGTCACATAGCCACAAAGTGTCAGAAATGCTAAAAGATAGAATTTGACTTCAGGTCTTTCTGATAACTAGATTGACGCTATATTTACTATGTACCATTCTCCTTTCTTAGCTCTGACTTAAAAAAATAATTCTCTAATCAGTTTTATTCAGATTTGAACATATTAAAAACAATATTCCAGAGGGTGTGATTGCTTACTTTCAATAATTAAGGTACAGACAAGTTAGATCAGTCCCCTTAATCCAAAGGAGACACATTTGAGATGAATACCCAATAGATACAGATGAATCCCCTTGATTCAAAGAAATTTTATGAAACTCAAATATACCCTACCCATTTGTAAGACTTCAGAAAACTTTGTTTACTCTAGTATCAAACTGCACAACCCCTAGAATCTAGGGACCGTTCAGTGGCCAGGTCATTCTTGTCTGGGCAGAGTTGACCTTCTATAGCAATTACTGATACTAATTTATTTCTCTGATTCAGATAAAGATAGAAATTCTGTGATGATGTAGTGTAAATGTTTAAGTCTGTCCATGGGTACATGATTCATTTTATAACCTAAAAATAATAAAGCTCATACAAATTTAATAAATGGTTATAGAAAGAATACAATAAAAATACCAGTAAAACATCCATGCATCTATCTTGTAGCCTCAGTCCATATTGTTTGTACATTATTAGACAAACCCTAATGTTAGATAGACCCAGTGTGAGATTTGTCTCTGTTGCTTAATATCCTAATTGTGAAGGGCTTTTTATTTTATTTTATATTTATTTATTTTATTTTTTAAATTTAAATTTTAAAATATTTTTCCATGTTTACATGATTCATTTTCTTTCCCTCTCCTCCTCCCAGAGCTGACAAACAATTCCATTGGGTTATACAAATGTTATAACTTTATACCTATTTCCATTATTCTTTTTTTCTATAGAGCGATCTTTTAAAGCCTAGTCACCAAATCACATACCCATATATACATGTGTTAAGTGATAGCCTATGTTTTTTCTTTTGTATTTCTACTCCCATAGTTCTTTCTCTCAATGTGATTAGCATTATTTCCCATAAGTCTTTCAGGAGTGTCCTGGCTTGTTGCATTTTTGCTAGTAGCAAAGTCTGTTACATTGGATTGTCCCAAAATGTTTTACTTTCTGTGTACAATGTTCTCCTNACAATAGCAATAGGGTTTCCAATCCCCAAACCTATTACCATGTTTTTCTTTCCCCATCAATAATTAATACAGTGATTTAACAAGAAGTACCTTCCTGAGTGGTCATTCTACCATGGCCCTTAGGAAGGGAGAATCAATATGCAGTCAGATACCAACATTTACAAAGCAAATCAATAGCCTATTATCAATCAATCCAACCCCAGGTTGGGTCTAGTGAGGTTAACCATCTACCTAACCTCTCAAGGGGTCCCAATCTGGGCAACTGTTAGAAGGAAGCAACTGACAGGCTTAACCAACCAAGCCTGTCAGAGAGAGAGGAGAGGGATAAATCAAACCAACAGCTAGTGTGAGAGGAGTGGGTGTTCCTCCTTCACCAACAGTAACTGGCTTAGGCCTTGGGTACTTGATCCCTCCTTCATCCATACTATCCCTAAGATCTACACACCAGCCATCCTCTAATATCTAGAAGGAAGATCTAGTAGTAGATATATACACAAGCTATACCTCTTGCCTTGTTCCTTTTTAACAATATATATATATATATATATTGTTCAGTCAGCCCCCAATCAAGAAACAACCCTTCATTTTCCAATTTTTTGCCACCACAAAGAGCATGGTTATGAATATTTTTTAATGTTTTACTAAGTTCAATTAATTAAAAGAATACTTTTCCATGGTTACATGATTCATGTTCTTTCCCTCCCCTCCTCTAACCCCCCTCCCATAGCCAAAGAGCAATTGCACTGACTTTTACATGTGTCAAAGTCCTATTTCCATATTATTAATATTTGCACTAGGGTTATCGTCTAGAGTCTACATCCCCAATCATATCCCCATCGAACCATGTGATCAAGCAGTTGTCTTTCTTCTGTGTTTCTGCTCCCACATGAATATTTTTGTACAAGTATTTTGCCTTATTATCTTTTGGGGGTACAAACCTATTGTATTGTGGTATTGCTGGATCAAAGGGTATGTATTCTTTTAAATCCCTTTGTAAAGGACTTTTTAATTGGAAATCACACTAGATACAATAATATATCTTTCCTCACCATAGCTGTCTTTTTCTGATTTACTTTTATCAGTGATTTTTTGGGGGCGGGGTGCTTTCATTTCATCATATTTAAAAAAAAACATTTTTGAAATACCAATTATTTTAAAGTTAATATGTCCTTCCCATTACATTAGCACAGTAAAAAAAAAAAAAAACAGACCCTCCCCCCCAAATTTCCTCAATGCATAACTATGTAGTCTGACAAAACAAATTCTAACATTAGTCATGTCCAAGTGGTTCTTTATACATTTTAAGTTCATCATGTCTCTGTTAGGAGGTGAATGATATTCATTCTTTTGGAGATGGAATTTATCATTAGGTTGATCAAACTTTTGAAGTCTTTCAAATTTTTTTTTCTCTAAAAGTTGTTTTCATCATACAAATGATTTTCTAGGTTCTGCTCATTTTCTTTGCAAAGTTCATAGAGGCCTTCTCATTTCCTCTGGAGTTGTCCATTTCATAATTTCTTGTGGTATAATAATAGTCTATTATATTCATATATAATTTGTTTAGCCATTCTACAAAAGGAGGACAGCTCTTTAGACCCCAGTTTTTTGGATACCATGAAAAGAGCTGTTTCAAATATATCCATACATATAGATATTTTTCCCTTTCTTTGGTCTCTTTGGGAGCACAGGCCTAGTAGTATTATTTTGAGCAAAATATATTTCCTTTTTGATAAGTTTCTAACAATAGTTTCAAATTGCTTTTCAGAATGGCTGGACCTCCATACACCTCTATATACCTTATAGCACCTCCAATAGTGGACAAATGGACCTGTTTCTCTCATCACCTCCAACATTTATTATTTCCACTTTTTTGAATCAGTTTTGCCATTTTGATATGTTTGAGGTAGAAATTCAAAGTTGCTAACTATGCACTTCTTCAATTATTAGTGATTTAGAGCATTTTTTCATTTGATTGTTGAAAGACTGGATTTCTTTTTATGGAAACTATCTTTTCATAGGCTTTAAACATTTATTTATTTTTATAGATTTTAATCAGTTCTTTATAAATCTTTTTTCTTTATATCAGTTCTTTATAAATCTTTAAAATGAGACATTCATCTGCAAGTATTAACCAATTTCATTTTTTTCACATTATATTTGTGCAAAAATTTTAATTTCATATAATAAAAACTGTCCAGTTTATGTTATATAGATATCTCTGTTAGTTATTTAGTAATGAAATCTTCCCCAGTCCTATAAATCTTAAAGTTATCTTCTTCCTTGTTTCTCTCACTTGTTTATGATGTGACTTTTTGCATTTTGTATTTGTATTTTTGTATTTAAGATATATATATATATATATATATATGCATATATATATATATATCCATTTGGAGTTTATTTTGGTACATGGTTTAGGTGTTGACCTAAACTCATATAGTGAGCCCTTCCCCTAGTAATTAGAGTCTTTGAATTGTCAAACACTAATAATGCTTTTTGCTTGCTTCTGTATGTTGGGTACCTATTCTATTCCACTGATTGACCTCTCTCTTATTTTTAATAAATCCCAATTAGTTTTTATGAATACTGTTTTCTAGTACAGTTTGAGATCAGGTACTACCTTCCTTCTTTGTTTTTTCATTATTATTCTTGAAATTCTGTTTTTCCATGTGAATATTGTTATTTTTTGTTCTAGTTCTATAAAATATTCTTTTAGATATTTGAATGATATAACAGAACAAATAAATAAAGAATATTATTTTTATTTTATCAGCTTGACCCACTTATGAGCAATTAATGTCTTTTTCAATTATTTATCTCTATCTTTATTTTTATTTTTGCCAAGTGTATTTTATAGTTAGATTTATATAGTTCCTGGCTAAATATTGATAGACAAACTCCCAAGTATTTTGTGGCTTTTATAGTTACTTTGAATAGAATTTTTCCTTTTAGCTCTTCTTTTTGGATTTTGTTGATTGCATACGAATGCTAATGATTTATGTGGATTTATCTTGTATCTTACAATTTTGTTGAAGCTATGAGTCATTTCAATTAATTTCTTAGTTGGCTCTTTAGGTTTTCCTAAGGCTACATCTTATTATCTGAAAACCTGATAATTTTGTTTTTTCTTTGCTTTACATTTATTTTCTCAATTTATTTTTCTTGTCATTGCTTTAACTAACTTTTCTGGGTTCATCTTACATAGTAGCAGAAATAATGGGCCACTTTGCTTTATTCTTGATCTTTATGGAAAGACTTTTAACGTTTTTCTTAGATACAGATAATTTGCTACATTAATGAAAGGCCCATTTATTCCTATATTTCTATAGTTTTTAGTAGACATGAGTGAATTTTATTAAAAAGCCTTTTCAGAATTTATAGATATAATTATGTGTTTTTATTGTTTGAATTGACATAGCTTATTACATGTGCTATCCTTATATCGATGAACCCTGCATTCCTGGTATAAATCCAATGCAGTAATTTTATCTAATATTTTTGTATCACTCTCTAGTTAATAGAAATATTGGTCTGTAGTTTTCTTTTCTGCCCTATTTTTCCCTGACTTAGGGGGCAAGATTATATTTGTATCATTGAAAAAAATTAGAAAGGCAGAGCCAGGATGGTAAAATTAGCAGGGAGAAGTATAATCAAACTCCACTCTACAACTCCTCCAAACAATTTTAGAAATTGCATCTGATTAATTAGATCCTCATTGGGAAATCCAAGGGAAAGAAAAACAAAACCCAACAGTGAGTCATTTTTCTAGTCCAGGTCAACAGAGGGAGACAGATGTAGAGGTCCCTGGGCATTGAGTATAGAGTCTAATCAAGAAGATTATTTAGAGTATTCCAATATAGGGAGAGACTGTGTGCCAGATCAAGAAGATTTCCCAAATCTAGCACATAAGGGCCTTATTTTATGCAGGGTACAGGTATAGGTGAGCCCAGCAGCAGTCTACTGGAAGTCCGACCAGAAGCAAGGACATACATAGCATGTAGCTTGGATCCAAATCCAGGTTAGGAACTTAAAGTTCTTAGATCAAAAGGGCAATAATCAGACTTTGTCATGAATCATATTGGGAGAACAGAGTGCTTGCAGTTCCCCAGGCTGAGTTGTGCTAAAGATTCAAGACATTCCCTCAAGAAGCTCACTGATCTCAGGTCCAACATAAAGTCTGAAGTCAGTAAGCAGAGTGGAATACTGAACAAACAAAAGAAAAAAGAATCCTATTTCATCAAAAGCCAGAATCGTGATAGAAGCGCTCAAGGCACAATCTGGAAGAGGAGAATAGCTCCAAATCAGCTTGGGCACAAATTCAACTAGAATTTTTAGAAAAGATGAAGCAAGAATTTGAAATAAAGGTTAAATGTTTTTATAAATGAAATGAGAACACTAGAGGAAAAAACTGGAAAATAAATGAGTTATGGAAGAAAGAATTGGAAAGAGAATCAATAGCAGAACATAAAATCTTGCCCACGCAATATACTCCCTGAAAATTAGAATGGAACAAATAGAAGGCAATGATTCCATGAAACAAAAATGAATAGTAAAACAAAGCAACAAGACTGAAAAATAGAAGAAAATATAAGATACTTCATAGAATGAAAATTGATTTTGGAAAAAGAATGAGGAAAGATAACTCAGGAATCACTGGATTATCTGAAAGTCACAACCAAAAACCTAGATGTAATGTTTCAATGACATCATAAAACTGCAAAATCTCTTAGAACTAGAGGGGAAAACAGAAACACTAAGAATCTACATGCCACCTCCAGAAAACATTCTCCCAATGAAAACTACCAGGAACATTAGAAGTTTGAGATTAAATGAAAATACTATAAGCATCCAGAAAGAAATGATTCAAATACCAAGGTGCCAGTCAGAATCACACAGGATTAAGCAATCACACTCCAGAAGAAGAGAAATATGTTTCTGAAAGCAAAGAATACAGGCTTACAACCCAGAATAATTTGGCCAGAAAAAAAACAACTGAGTGTAATCCTAGAAGAAAAAAAGATTTTTAATAAAATAGAACACTTTTGAGCATTTCTGATGAAAAGATAACACTTTGCCAATATTTTGCAGTACAAACACAGGAATCAAGAAAAAGATAAAAAGGCGAATGTGAGCAAACAATCATAAAAGACTAACAACACTTAACTCTTTACATTGTTTTCTTCACAACTCTATCAAGAGTCACAGTAGTCTAATTAAACAGAGGATCTTGGAATGGTTGTTATATATGTGCATTTTAAAAATTACTAAAAAATTCCTTATCTTCCATTAGAATCAATGTCTGATAGGATTCACTTGTGAATTCATCTGCTCCTGGAGTTTTGTTTTTATTTGAGAGTTTATTTGTGGCTTTTTCATCAGCATCCCTCCCCATCCCCCCTATTGGATTATTTAGTCTATTTTTTCTTTTGCTAATCTGGGTAAACATTCATTTATTTCCCTTATGTTACTAATTTTGCTAGAGTTCAGTTCACTTATTTTTCAGTCATAACTGACTCTTCATGATTCCATTTCGGGTTTTCTTGGCAAAGATACTAGAGTGGTATGTCATTTCCTTCTCCTGCTCATTTTACATATGAGGAAACTGAGATAATCAGGGTTAAATGACTTGCCAAGGGTCACACAGCTAGTAAGTATCTGACACTAGATTTGAACGCATGAAGAGGAGTCTTCCTGACTCCAGGCCTGGAACTTTGTCTACTATGCCACTTAGTTGTCTTGGTGTTTTAGATTACATTTGGGAAAAATAGTTTATAAGAAGTTCTTTTATTTCTTCTTCAGTTGTAAATTTTCTCTTTCCCTTTTTCTTTTTTATATAAACAATTTAGTTTTTCTCTTTCTTAAAAAAATCAGGTCAGCTCACTGTTTATCAATTTTATTAGACTTTTTGAAAAATTAGCTCCTAGGTAAGAAATGACAAGCAAGAGGAGCTCAGAAAAACTTGGAAAGACTTACATGAACTGAAACAAAGTGAAATGAACACAATTAGGAGTCACTGTAGACAGTGACAATAATACTGTACAATGAACAACTGAATAACTTAGCTGTTCTCAACAATACAATGATCCAAAACAATCCCAAAGGACTCATGAGAAAAAAAATGCCATCTGTTTTCAGAGAACGAAGTGGTAGAATCTGAATCTAGACCAAAGCAAATTTTTTTCACTTCCTTAATTTTTTTTGAGTTACCTTCTACAAAAGGATTAATATGGGAAAATGTTTTATAAGATTGCACATGTAAAATCTATGTGAGCTTGCTTGACATCACAGTGCCAAGGGTGGCAGGAAAAAGGGAGGGGGAGAACTCAAAATTTAAAAATCTTTTTAAAATGTTGCAAACTGTTTTTACATATAATTGGGGAAGACTTTTTTTTTAAGAGAAAAATCAGGAGAACAGAGCCAAGATGGCAGAATAGCAGAATGGAAAGCTGGAACCACTTTGAGAATCCTCTCAAACCAACTTAAAAGAGCAAGTCAAAAAGATATATTGGAGTTGTAGAATGAACAAGGGGATGGAGTGAAGTAAATTATATCAGCTAAAGAGGCTTGAAAAAAAACTATAACAGTGTAGGGAAGGATGAGAGTGGTGATGGGCAATGTTTAAACCTTGCTTTCCTCAGAATTGGCTCAGAGAGAGAAGTGGGAGGGGAATAAGAAGGGGAAGGTGAGTAAGGGAGTAATATAAAGGAGCGAAAATTGGGGGGAGGGGAGATTAAAAGCTAAACACTTGTAAGAAGGGTCAGAGGGGAAGGGGAAAGTATAGAATCAATAGGGGAAAACAAGATGGAGCAGAATACTCAGATGGTAATCATGACTGTGATGGCAAACTTGGGCAAAAGCAGCGAGGCACAGCCAAGCCTAGTATAAGTGCCCTCAGTGCCTGAGAAACTGGATGGAACCAGGGTTAATACTGGGCTTGAGCATCCTCTCCAGTCTCCATAGCAGGCCTGGACTAGAGGTGACCTAACAGTGGTGACCAGGCTTAGAGCAGGAGGGGAGTAGTCTTTCTGGTGGTCAGGGGAGGACAGCTGTTGGTAAGCTTCTTTCCCACTAAGATCACTGTGTGTCCTGCTAACTGATGACCTGTCTAGGCATAGAGATGCTTTCTTCTGCCTTGCATCTCTGGCTCTCCCTTTCCCCATTAGAGGGACCAAAGCTGTAGTACCAGAGGGTGAAGGAGAGAGGGGGTGGCTGGATTTGCCCTTGGGACTTTTCAATGACTTCCCACCTTGCCAGTTCCCTCTTAAATAAACTTTTTAAAATCACATAAAAAAGGGCAAACACCACCAATGAAGAGAAAATTAAAGCAATCATTATGAGCTATTTTGCCCAATTATATGACAATAATCTGACAAACTTGGTGAATTGGATGAAAATGTACAAAAATATAAATCGCCCAGATTAACAAAAGAGGAATTGGAATACTTAAATAATCTGATCTCAGAAAAAAAATTGAACAAACTATCAAGGAACTCCCTAAAAAAAAATTCCCTGGGCCGGATGGATTTAGAAATGAATTCTATCAAATACTTAAAGAACAATTAATCCCAATACTATATAAGTTATTTGGCAAAGCATGCCAAGAAAGAGTCCTACCAAAATCTTTTTATGATACAAATATTGTGTTGTAAAGTGAGGAAGACCTAAGTAAGGAAGACCAGAAACAAAGAAAGAAAATTAAAGATCAATTTCTTTAATGAATATTGATGCAAAAATCTTAAATGAAACACTGCAAAGAGACTACAGCAATATATCACAGGGATTATGCCAGGTAGAATTTATACCGGGAATGCAAGACTGGCTTAATATTAGGAAAACTATCAGTATAATTGACATATCAATAACCAAACTAATAGAAATCACATGATTATCTCAATAGAGGCAAAAAAAAAGCCTTTGATAAAATATGCTATCCTATTAAAAAATTAGATAGCATAGGAGTAAATGGCCTCTCCTTGAAATCTAGTTTCTATCCAAAAACACCACCCACGTAACCAAGATTAGAAGGGAAACTGGGAAAATATTTATAACAAATTTCTATGGTAAAGGTCTCATTTCTCAATCGATAGAGAACTAAGTCAAATTTATAGGAATATAAGCCATTCCACAATTGAGAAATGGCCAAAGGATATGAATAAGTGTTTTTTTGATGAATAAATCAAAGCTATCAATAATCATATGAAAAATGTTCTAAATCCTTCTTGATTAGAGAAATGCAAATTAGGACAACTCTGAGGTACCACCTCATTCCTACCAGATTGGTCAATATGATAGTAAAGTAAAATGATAAATATTTAAGGGCATGTGGCAAAAATGAGCATTAATGCATTGCTGGTGGATTTGCAAATTGCTCCAACCTTTCTGGAGGGAAATTTGGAACTATGCCCAAAGGGCTATAAAACAATGCATAACATTTGATCCAGTAATACCTCTACTAGATCTGTATCTCAAAGAGATTTAAAAAGTGTGTGTGTGTGTGTGGGGGGGGAGGACTTATTGTGCAGTTTATAATGATTCTAAGGTCTGGGAGACCACATCTTCCAGGACTCTCTGCTACAACTTCCCCTGACACCTCCCACTTGGAGAAAGTATTAAGGAGAGAGTTTTGACGCCTTTTGGATCTCTCTCTACCTATGTCTACCCTGGATTCTACAGAGCTCTCTCACTCACTCACTCAAGCCTGGAAGCTCTTGCTCTACCCTTCCTCTCTCTGGACTCTGGCGCCTGATTCTCTCTACCTGGGAGGCAGAGGAGACCCTCTTTCCCTACCTAACCTTCCCTTTTCTAATCTAAATAAAACCTAGCTATGTTTTCTGATCTTTTATTTGAGCTCTGAAGGGCTCTGGCCAATTTCTCCCTGCCAGGGCTGGGGACAGCTACCTTCCTTTCCCTTCTTCTACCTTCCTCTCTCCTTTCTCTCATCCATTCTTCCTCCTACCTTCTTCCAATCCTCACCTCACATTATACAAAAATATTTATAACTATTCTTTTTGTGGTGGCAAAGAATTGGAAATTGAAGAGATATCCATAAATTGGGGAATGGCTAAACGAATTGTGGTATATGATGGTGATGGAATTTTATTGTGCTGTAAGGAAGAATCTAAGATTCTCAGCACCATGGCACACTGTTTTCTTCCTACAATCATCCTAAAATTTGTACAAAATTGAAGTCATTTGTATTTTTTTATAAATGTTTTTGTAATTTTGACAGAGCCACTCATGGCATGCTTTGTCACATAATATATGTACCATTCATGTTGCATTGGAAAGAGTGCTAGAACGGAGTCACAGGATGTAGATATAAGTGCCCAATTTAGCCTTAGTTTCCTCATTTGTAAAATGAAAGTTCAACCATAGGATTTCAAAGGTTCTTTTCAACTCTAAATCTTTGAGCTCACAATTATTAACCATAAAATGAAACTGGAGATAGATATTTGTGTTTCTTTGGTCTCTAGAATATAGTCCTTGAGTTAGATTTATGGATCTATTTTAATGTCAGTGTAATTGTTATTAACACTTCTACTTTCTTATCTCTTCAAACTTCCTAATTATCCATAATGGACATTAGTTTAAAACAGACATATGCATATTATTTATGAATTATAGTTTAACAATAACCCCAATTAATGTAAATGGATGGTAATTTTATATCAATTCTGTTATAATATACCAGAAATCAACTAATTTTAACCAAATTATTTATTTTATTAAACAAATATATTATTAATGTCAGTTTATTAATTTATCATTATTAAATTATGTTATAACAATTTTAACCAAATTATTGATGATTGTCTTTATCAATTGAACATACATATCATAGTAACATTTTTAACTTTAAACTCTTACCTTCCATCTTAGAATCAATACTGTGTATTGGTTCCAAAGCAGAAGGGTGGTAAGGGCTAGGCACTAGGCATTAGATGACTTGGCCAGGGTCACATGGCTAGAAGGTATCTGAAATCAGATTTGAATCCAGGATCTCCTGTTTCTAGGCCCGACTCTCAATCCACTGAGCCATCTAGCTTCCCCCATGGACATCTCATATAGGCAGAATACCAATGAATTTGCTGTTTGTACTTGTCCTTCCATCCAATAGTTTCCTTTATTAGAAAGCTCCTTGAATTACTTTTATACTAAAACAAAGTTTGCAAAATACTCTTGTGTTGTCCTGCATTAAAATACCACAAAGTGTAAAATGGTATGGGAAAATAATAGAATTCCTTGTTTGTTTGTTTGTTTTTCTTGGATTTGGTATTTCAGGAGGGTAGGGGATCCCTTCCCCCAGAACTTCCTATCTTATAGAGCTTCCTTGGTCATAGTAGATTAAATGATTTGCCCTTAGTCCCACAGCTAAGATGTGTCAGCAGGAGGCCTTGAACGTTCAGATCATTTGGATTCTGGGAACATCTTTTTATACTCTATATCCTATAGTCTCTTGCATGCAACACTATACTATCTCTAGTTGAATTTAGTTCTTTTCAATGAAAACTTTTTGTTTGCTCTGTATGGTTGACTAGGGGCTGGAGGATATGCAAAGATTAGACCCCTTATACTTCTTTCCCTGATGGAGCTTTCATTTGGGGGGAAAAGGGAGAAGAATTTAAGTACATATAAGGGCAGCTAGGTAGCATAGTATATAGAATACTGGACCTGAAGTTCAAATGAGATAGAAAATTACTAACTGTATGACCCTGGGCAAGTGATTTGACTCTGTTTGCCTCAGTTTACTTATCTATAAAATATAAAATGAGCTGGAGAAGGAAATGGCAACCACTGTATTATCTCTGCCAAGAAAATCCCAAATGGAGTCACAAAGAGTAGGATACTACTGAAAATTAAACAACAACAAAATATATATAAGTACAAATAATGTATAAACATACATACATATGTGTATATGTACATATACAAAGACATATATGCATATATTTTTTGTTGTTGTTC
The DNA here is from genome assembly GCF_016433145.1 of Gracilinanus agilis. NCBI lineage: Eukaryota > Metazoa > Chordata > Mammalia > Didelphimorphia > Didelphidae > Gracilinanus > Gracilinanus agilis. Next base: position 607,214,660 of record NC_058131.1, on the reverse strand, counting down.
ACTTGTTTTAGTTGTGCCTGACCCTTTGTAAGCCCATTTGAGGTTTTATTGGCAAAGACACTGGAATGATTTACCATTTCCTTCTCCAGCTTATTTTACAGAAGAGGAAACTGAGGCAAACAGGATTAAATGACTTGCAATGATACATAACTAGTAGATATTTGAGGTCATATTTGAACTCAGGAAGATGAATCTCCCCTGCCTCAATTTATAGCTATTTAACTTATTTTTCATTTTGAGCTCACAGCACATCTTTTTTTTTTCTTCTGGGTTAAACATACATTATCACACAAAACATATTTCCAGATTATTCATTTTTATAAGTGAGTAATCTTATAAAACCAAAACTCCAAAACATATACCCAAATAAACAAGTGATAAATCATCTGCATGTCTATTCTTTCTCTTTAAGTTCTTTCTCTGGAGGTGGAGAGCATTCTTTTTCAGAAGTCCTTAGAATTGTCTGGATCATTATGTTGCTGTTAGTAGCAAAGTCTATCACATTTGATGGAGGAAGATGGATCTTCATGATTCCAGATCCATCACTCTATCCACTGAACCACTTGGTTTCCACCTCCTGTGTGCATTTCTCTCTCTCTCTCTCTCTCTCTCTCTCTCTCTCTCTCTCTCTCTCTCTCTCTCTCTCTCTCTCTCTCTCTCT
>NC_058131.1:607181995-607209419 GCF_016433145.1 Gracilinanus agilis | reverse complement strand
ATATCTATATCTATATCTATATCTATATCTATATCTATATCTATATCTATATCTATATCTGTATCTATATCTATATCTATATCTATATCTATATCTGTATCTGTATCTGTATCTGTATCTGTATCTATATCTATATCTATCTATCAAGAGAGAAAACAGCTAGAAAATCCACTTGATTAGGGCATAAAAGTTGAGGGCAAGAATGGAAAGGGGATGGGAAATTAAAGAAATCTTTGCCTTTGCTATTCCCAAGGGAGATGTTAGGATGGAGATATAATATTACCAATGTACTTCCTCTACCATTACCTATTATGACCCATCCATGTTATCTCATCCCGTGAAATTTTTATACTTGCCCTTTCCTTGATTCTCTATAGAGAATCAACCCAATATCCTGAGGTCTTTCCTTTCATTCTTTTAAAACTTTGTGAATATTGGTACAACATCCAGACTTTCTCTTATCTTTTGCTAAAAGACTGTCCAATTTTTTCTTTTTTCTTTTTTGCTATCCATATTTGTAATGATACTGCCACACTCCCTTGCATGGAAATCATTATTATAATATGTGATGGCATTCTTACAACCAACTATGCATCTGTTCATTACCTTTTGGGTCACTCACAATTTTAATTCTTTGGAGATTGTAGTGTCTCATGACTTTTAGTCATATATAATCACTAGAAGAATATTATTAGGGAGGTTTCCACTCCCAAATTATCCCTTAAAATTGATGGGTTGTGGCTCCTAGATCAAATAATGGCAATCACACAATGTTCCAGGCCTAATTAACAAACTAGATGTAGATAAATCACCAGGACCAGATGGCATCCATCCAAGCATTTTGAAAGAATTCAAGGGTGAAATTTTGGAGCTCTTGGCCAAAATGTACAACCTGTCATTACAAACAGCCACTGGACTAGAGCACTGGAAAATTGCCAATATGACATCCATTCATAGGAATGATTTCAGAGAAGGCAAACCATTCATTCTCACTCCCATACTGGGGAAAGTGGTGTAATCTATATAATAGGTGGGATCATCAAATAATGAAACAAAAATAACCATTTAGAGGAAAAACAACACTTTTCTGCAAAGGTAATCTTTCCTTTAGATAAACTCTTAGAGCGTCTTGAACTGGTAACTAATAAATTTGTTGATAAAGAGGGATCAGTGTGGAGCTAGTCTGTATAGTCTATGTAACTTAGAAAAATCTTTGACAAGGTAAGATGCCAAAAGTTTTATTTAAAAATTCAACTACTATGGGGATGAAAACACTGCTTCCAAATTCCCCCATTAGTGTTCTTAAATATATGAACAAAATAGTACTTTGCATAATAGGGGTTCAATAAATATTTCTTATTGTATCTGATGATACAATAAATATTTCTTATTGTAAAGTAATAATATATATGGCTATGTCTCAGTATGGAGAATATATAAGAAGGTGTTTCCCATGGATAGATGGTGAAATGGTCTATAAAATGATCCAGAGGAGTGACTGCATAGTAAATTCTAAAGGAGAAGAATATGTATACCTTGAAAAGTTTTTAGATGGTAGTAATCTTTTCTTTAAAAAAATTTTAAATTTAATTTTTCCCAAAATACATAAAAAAACAGTTTACGATATTTTTTGAAGAATCTTGAATTCCTTCCTTCCCTCCTTCCCTCCTATTCCTGCCTCCTCACCCGCTTCAGATGGTAAGCAATCTCATATGGATTTGATAGTAATCTTTTCTGAGCAGGGAAATATTAAATTGATGATGACAAACTTCAAGAAGATCTTGTAATCAATTTTAAGGACAATGGGAACAAAACAGAAAACATTTCCCAAGTCTTACACAAAATTAGCTTCCCCATCAGAATTATATTCACATGGAGGTACTTTTGGGGTATTACCCATCTGGAAAGGTATTTGCCCCATTTGGAAATCTCTTGTTCTTCTCTTGCTCTCCTTCAAGCTAGAGATAGAAAGGAACTTAGAGATCATGTAATATAGTACCCTAATCATGGAGGCAGCCAATAGCAGAGTCAATTACCAAACCTAGACTTTCTCAGTCCAAAGCCAATGTTGTTTCCATAACATCACAGATTCTAAATCCACAACCCTTTTTATTACAGAGAAGTACAGAATCTAAGCTGGATGGACCTCATTGGCCAGTTAGTCCAGTTTATACCTATATAGAAACCATCATCATCATATCATCAGGGGGGCAGCCTGATTTGAACTTCCATTGTCACAGTTGAGTCTTATCCCCAGAGCTAAGGCTATCTCCCTTTTATAATTCTAGGAGCACCTCTGAGGGGTTAGAGGTGATTCTTTAATGTCACTCACCAAAAGCTCCACCAGTATGCTTCCCTCCAAGATTGTCAGTTGAAAATTATTGATTCATGGTGCCTGCATATTATTTTTTTTAGAAAGAGCATTTATTAAGGTGGTACAGAAAGTGCAGTTGCTAACAAACCTCCTTCCACCCCCAATGTCCATGATATACTCTGCCACAGGTAAGGAAAAGAAAATAAACATTTATATAATGCCTACTTTGTGCTAGGCACTGTGCTAAATACTTTACAAATATTTCCTCATTTGATCCTTAGAACAACCCTGGGTGGTAGGTGCTTTTATTAATTTCACTTTATAATTGAGGAAACTGAGGCAAATGGAGGTTAAGTGACTTGTTCAGGATCTAATAGCTGAAATTGAATTTGAACTCAACTCTCCATGACTCCAGGACCAGCACTCTATCCACCTGGCTACTTCTCAAAGACACATAGAGTTCTGAGAAAAGTGAGCTTAAGTTTAGAACATACAAGTGGCAAAGGGGCAACTTCTAGCTGGAAGTCCTTTCCCCTCCATTCATAAAGTGCTTAGGAAGTTTCACTTTAAAACTTGGTGAATATATATCTAATTTAGCCTTAGTTCCCTATTTAGACATGACTGTCAGATGATCTGGGGATGCCATTGAGGACACTTACAGGAAGATGTAAAGTACAACATCTGTTAAAGCTAGAATGTCTTTTCTGGTTAAATGGAATGAGTGGGGAAAAGGAGATCTGCTTAAGGCTGAAGTCAAGATCTTTCCTTCCTTCCAAGTGATATTCTTTCTTAGGGATGTACTGGAAACTTACACACCCCTTTTTATGGAACTTCCTTGGACATGGTCATGTTTTCTCAGCCTTTTGGGGCAGCTTTCTTGTGATATCATTTCATGTTATCAAATAGCTTTCAAAGATTTTTATACTTAATCTAAGATTTTTAAGTGATTAAGATGTTCTCAATTTGTTAAAGTATTAGAGTGACCCTTAACATCTCAAGAACATACCAAATAAGGTCCATTCGGGTTTTCCACTCATATAATCTGAAGAGCATAACAAGTAGGATTCATCTAGATTTTCCAAGTCCATTCACTGACTACCACATCCTGAGACAGCCCATTCCTCTTTAAATAACTCTTATTAGAAAGTTTTTCTTCACATTTTCCTATCTGAAGTTTCTATCAACTAACCCTAGTTTTGTCCTGTAGGGTCAAACAGAATAAGTCTAGATTCTTCTGTACATGATAACTTTTTAATTACTTGAAGATAGCTATCATATCTTCTTCTCCAAATTTCCATGTATTACACGATGGTATTTTTTAACAAGTCAAAATGTTTTGGGGTGGGAGTATGATCTAAATTCGCCCTAGGGATTCTTTCCTTACATTCCCTAGACCTGGGATATTGAAAAATCTTAGAAAAGGGGTATTGAAGAGCTACCTTTGATCTCTTTATTCCAAATTCCCACTGCTATCATGAATACCTCCATAATTCTACTTATTAGTCCCTCTTTTTCTTTTTCCTTAAATTTATAATTGCATTTGAAACTATACATACAATTAATTTTTATCAAAAGGCATTCAAATCATAGATAGAATTCTTCAAGTCTCTAAACTTTTTAGCTTGCTTGATTAGTTTAGGTTTTTTTAGTGTTGTGATATCATTAAAAATAAAGTTAGCAAAAAAAAGTTTGCACAAGAGATAAAGGAAATTCTGAGTGTTGTAGTGGCACCCACACAATATTAAAAGAATGTGTAAGGGTTAAAATAGGGGTTTTGACAAAATAAGAGAGTAGCTTTTAATAACTTAAGTTTTAATGAGAATGTAGTAGTTATAAATTAATATCATCTCTAAACTAGAGAAAAGAAACCTTCTAGCAGTTCTTAAGTATTAACAATTTAATTTAATTAAAATAGAGATAATAAAATAAATATAGTAAAGGAAGGAAATATAGGAAAGAGGTAGAGAAATAAATTTCCTAATATCTAACTAGCTATTCTATATTTATAACTGCCTATAATTACTATCTAAAACTGCCTATATTTACCTATAACTGCCTATAACTACTGCTAATAACAGTAGTTCCAATCCAGTCCAGCCCAATCAAAACCAATCCAATCAGTGTTTAATCCAACCCCAATTAAGTCTGTCAATGAAGACCAGCCACCCTCCAAAAAGTTCAAGGATGGGAAAAAAAAACCCTGACAGGCGGAAACCAAAAGCCCCAAAACCCAAAAGGCAAAAAGCCCTTTAAAGGCTAAAGTCAAAAGTCCTCTTGGTAACCTCAGGCCCGCCTTTATATTCTAGCAACTAAAAGCAAACCACCAACTAATCACCAGCCCACACCATCAGAAACCAACCCCCAACAACCAACTCACCCAGCAGCCAACTTTCCTACAACTACCAGCCCTAACTCTCAGTAATCAACAAATCTGTCAGCAATTGACTCCCTCTAACCATTGGTAACTGACATGATGGCCAACTGGTGCTCCGCCCCTTTTATAGCCTCCTTTCTACCTCACTTCCAATCTCAATGGTTCTTCCTTCCTGTATCTATTATGATTTCTCCTTCCTGTCACTGTGGGCTGGTTAATCCCTACACATCTCTATGGTAAGAGGACCTCCAGGTCCCCCGTTAAATTAAAAAAAGGAATAAAGAATTCCATGAATTCCAAGATATAATTCCATGAATTTCAAGAATTAAATTAAAAAAAGGAATAAAGAATTCCATGAATTCCAAGAATAAAGGAAGGATTCCATGTATGTTGCATTGATTTTCTAAGGAGAACCGAGGAAATGGCAAGTATAAAAATCTCACAAGATGAGAAAACAGACAGGTTATAATATGTATTGGTGGATGAAGTACTCACATTGGTGAGAGCATACCTTTAGCCTAATATCTCCCTTAGAAATAGCAAAGAGAAAGATTTATTCAGTCTCATTGCTCTTTCCTTTCTATCCCTGATTTTTTCTTTTTAGTGCTTTATTAAGGTGGATTCAATTGATTCATTGGCTAACTTTCTCTCTTGTGATATCTTTAAAATAGCTCTATAGGCTAATGATACGTTTCTTTTGTAAGGCATAGTTGGTCTTAACATCTAGATGCCATCTACCATGTTGGAATTGGGAATTCCTATAAAACATGTTTTCCCTATCTTAGAATCTTACCTTCCTTCCAGCAAAGTCTCTCTCTCTCTGTCTCTGTCTCTGTCTCTGTCTCTGTCTCTGTCTCTCTGTCTCTCTCTCTCTCTCTCTCTCTCTATATATATATATGTATATATATACATATATATATCCCATGTAATCAATTTAATAAGAATGATGTCACATTATATCATGTCTCTATATTAGCATAGTTTCATCAAAAGTCTCTTCTTCTAGGATGCACACTAAATTTATAAACTTCAAAAGATTCATGGTTATTAGTAAAGACATTCATTCAAACAGTAGAGATCATTGCCTATTTAGATCTAGAAGTAGATGTGAGTATAAGTGACCAAAGATATTTATCTACATTGGCCAATTTTCCATTGATGAACTTCCACAAATTTAGCTTGGTTTATTTTTGGCCAATAGATACAAATTTTGTTGCTATACCCAGAGCTTTTCTAGGTTGGAAGAATTTGCCGAACTTGTATTCTCTTTGGACCATTTTATGAATTCTTGGTTACTTCCATGCTGAGATGAGGATATAAAGACCTAAGCTGTTAGTATATAGCTAAACAAGACAGCAGTACTAATAGATGAACTGAAAAATTAGTTATTCCATAACTTACTCTAAGCATGCAATAGCAGCAATTTAGCTGGAAAATTTAAGAAGAGAAGGGACTACTACTGGCATATTGTCAAATTGTAAACAATACTATTGCTTTTGGGAAGGTTTGGCTAAGTCAGTAAGAAAGAAAGCTTTTTGAGATTGAAGGAAGGAATGATTATATTACTCAGGCTTCCTTCCTATGTAGTCTGTCTGGTAAGCATCTTTTTGTGTTTTCCTTCAATTCAAAGGCTTTAGGGAGTGGTTTGCTAGTAAAAGTTATATAATAGGCTTTCTGGGGGAAAATGTACCCACAATATGTTTTTAAATTTAATCTGCATTATTCTCATTTCTCCATTACATTCTACAATCTAGGTAATTTAAAAAATTATAGAGAAGAACCTGACATTTACAAAAAAATGACAGTTAAGAAATAGGTCACTAATAATTAAAAAGTAGGTAAGTAAAAGTGAAAGGATCTAACCACAAATAGTTTCTTTGGAAATAAAAAAGATCAGAGTTCAAATTCAGAAGACAGTGAAATTAAAGCATTCACTTCTAAAACTTTTAAATGAAAATATGAAATGGATGCAAGCCCCAAAAGAGTTCTTGGAAGAACTTAAAAATATTTTAAAAGTTAAATGAGAGAGATTCAGGAAAAATTAGAAGAAAAAAACCAATGCAAGGAAATATAGAAAATTATGAAAGAAAAATCAACCAATTAGAAAAGGAAACCCAAAAACTCACCAAAGCAAATAATTCATTACAGAATTAGTATTGAGCAAGAGGAAGTTGATAACTTAAGTCAATAAGAAATAATAAAAACTAAATAAAAAAAATGAAAAAATGGAAGAAGATAGAAAACATCTTATTACAAAAGCAAATGACTAGAAAACAGATTGAAAAGAGATAAGAATTATTGAACTACCTGACAGTTATGATAAAAAAAGTTTAAACCCTATTCTTTAAGAAATTATTAAAGAAAATTGCCCTGAAGTTTTAGAACTAGAAGATAAAGTAGAACTTGAAATTATTTATCAGTCAACACCTATAAAAGATCAAAACAGGAAAACTCCTAGGAACATTATAGCTAAGTTTTGTGACTCACAGGTTAAGGAGAAAGTACTTCAAGCAGCCTAAAAAAACCAGTTTAAATAATATGGAGATACAATAATGACAACACAAGATTTAGAAGTCTTTATATTTAAAAAAAAACAATTAAGTACAAGGAAGAGCAAAGGAGCTGGGCTTACAATCATGAATAACTTACCCAGAAAAGCTGAGTATTATCATACAAGAAAGGAAATTATTTAAGGAAATAAAAGATTTTCAAATATTCTTGAAGAAAAGGCCAGACCTGAATGGAAAATCTGCTACATAAGAATGAGAAAAAAATATAAGAAGATAATGTGAAAGAACAATTATAAAGGATTTAATAAGGCCAAAATATTTACTTCTCATATAGGAAAACAGTATCCTTAAACTTTGAGAATGATATAATTTATTGGGTGTTTTGAAGGAGTATTTGTAGCTAGGAGCTTTGAAATTGAACTAAATATAATAGAATGAATTAAAAATAAAATAAAATTGGATGGAGGGATAAATTGCAATAATCACCTCATAAAAAAAGAGGCACAAATGAAAGAAATGTTCTAATGAAAGGAAGGAGGGGATGGTAATGCTAATACCTTATTCTTATCTAATATGAGTAAAAGAGGGAATAATACATACACATTGAAGAATAAAAATTTTCCTAACTTTTAAGAAGACAAGAGGGCATGGGATAAAGATTAAAAGAGGGAGTTATAAAACGGCATATATATTTAGAAAAAAGTTTGCAAGGGAATAAGACAAGGGAGGGAATTATAGAGATCATTTAATTAATAAATAATAGGGTAAGAAAGAGATAAAGGAGGAGCTCATAGATTGATAAAATAGATTAACAACTAGGAAGATATGGGGAGGAGAAAAGGGGGCAACTTTAGAAGGATAGGAGAGAAAAATAAAGGTGGGACTGAAAAATAGATAGGAATTAGGGGGCAATGGCTAGATGAAAATTATATTTCTGAGGAGGAATAAGATAAAAAGAAATAGAGATGGAAAAAACATGGAAGAAAAATATAATGGAAGAAAACACATAACTAATAATTACAACTATGAATGTGAATGGGATGAATTCACCCATAAAACTCTTTAACTCATTAACATAGATAGCTGAGTGTATAAAAGACTAAAATTCAGCAATATGTTGTTATAAGAAACAACATTTTAAAATGAGAAACAGACATAAGGTAAAAATAGAGTTATGGAGTAGAATATATTATGCTTCTACAGACAAAAAAAAAAGAAGCAGTAGCAATAATGATCTCAGACAAGGTTAAAGCTGAAATGGATCAAAAGAGATAAACAGGGACACTAAATTATGTTAAAATGTACCATGGAAAATATTATTGCATTCTGTTTTATAAAGGAGTTATAGGTGGAGTCAGATACAAAACTAAAGTAGGATTTACATCTTCCTCTCTCAGAACTTGATAAATCTAAGAAAAAAAATAAGAAAGAAGTTAAGGAGATAAATAAAAATTTAGATAAGCGACCCAGGACAATTTTGAGGGATTTATGGTAAAGAATGCTACCCACATTCAGAGGAAGGACTGCAGGAGAGGAAACATATAAGAAAAACAACTGCTTGAACGCATGGGTCGGGGTGGACATGATTGAGAATGTGGACTCGAAACTACCACACCAATGCAACTACCAACAATTTGGAAATAGGTCTTGATCAAGGACACATGACAAAACCAGTGGAAATGTGCATCGGCCATGTGTGGGGGGAGTGCGGGGGGGTGAAGGGGAAAGTAGGAGCATGAATCATGTAACCATGTCAAAAATGCATATTAATAAATGTTTAAATTAAAAAAAAATTAGATAAGCTAAATAATAAATAAATAAATAAACTGAATGGGGATAGAAGGAAATAAACCTTTTCCTCAGTGATAGATGGTATTTTTATAAAAACTGACCATATATGAAGACACAAAAATTTTATGATTAAGTTCAGAAAAGCAGAAATATTAGATGCATCCTTTTTAGATTGTAATGTAATTAAGGTATATCTAATAAGGGACCATGGAATAACAGAATAAAAACTAGTTGGAGACAAAATAACTTAATCTTAAAGAATGAGTAGGTTAAAAAGAAGTGTTAGAAACAACAAATGAATTTATTAAAGAAAACAATAATAATGAGGCAACATGCAAAACTTAAGGGCTACAGAAAAATCAGTAGAGGAAAATTCATATCTCTAAATGATTTTATATTAAAACAGAAAAAGCAGATCAATTAATTGGGTATACAATTGAAAGATTAAAAAAAGAAGAAATAAAAAATCCTCAATTAAGTACTAAATTGAAAATCCGAAACATTAAAGGTGAGATTAACAAAATTTAATGTAAGAAAACCATTGAATTAATCAATAAAACTAAGAGTTGCTTTTTATGAGAAAAACCAACACAATAGACAAATCAGTCATTAATATGAATAAAAAGAAGAGAGAAGAAAACTAAATCAGAGCATCAAAAATTAAAAGGGTGAATCTACCACTAAGGAAGATGAAATTAAAACAATTATTAGGAGTTATTTTTATTTTTATTTTTTTGAAACCCTTACCTTCCATCTTGGAATCAATACTATGTATTGGTTCCAAGGCAGAAGAGTGGTAAGGGTAGGCAATGGGAGTTAAGTGACTTGCCTAGGGTCATACAGCTGGGAAGTGTCTGAGGCCAAATTTGAACCTAGGACCTCCCGTCTCTAGGCCTGGCTCTCAATCCACTGAACTACCCAGCTGCTCCCAATTAGGAGTTATTTTGTCCAATTATCTGCCAATGAATTTAACAATTTAAGTGAAATGGATAAATACTTAAAAATATAAATTGATTAGACTAACAAAAGGAAATAGAAAATTTAAATAAATCTATTTTAGAAAAAGAAATTGAACAGGGTATAAAAGAACATTCTAAGAAAAAAGATCATGGCCAGATATATTTACAAGTCAATTTTAGCAAATATTTAAAGATCACCTAATTCCAATATTAAATTATTTAGAACAACTGGTAAAGATGAAGTCCTCTCAAACTCCTTTTTTGAAACAAAAATATTTCTAATGACTAAACTAGGAAGAGAAAAACAGAGAAAGAAAATTACAGGTCAATTTCATTGATGGATATAGATGCAAAAATTCTAAATAAAATATTAGCTAGGAGACCACGACAATATATCACAAAGATTATTCCTTATAACCAAACAGGATTTCTACCAGTATTCAGGAATGGTTTAATGTAAGGAAAAGCATTAATATAATTGATTATATTAACAAAAATTAATAACAACAATATGAATATAGCAATAGATGGAAGAGCTTGTGACAAAATACAACACTTACCCCTATTAAAAATACTTGAAAGCACAAATTTAAATGAATTTTCCATTAGATTAATAAGCAGTATATATTTAAAGCCATTAGCAAACATTATCTGTAATGGAAATAAGTTAGGAGTAAAACAAGGATGCCCATTATCACCAATATTATTTAATATTGTACTAGAGTGCTAGTAGGAATACGAGAGGAAAAAGAAATAGAAGGTATCAGAATGGGCAAAGGGGTAATAAAGCCATCTCTTTTTGCTGATGATATGATGATATGGTGACATGTATGGAGAGTCCTAGAGATTCCACTAACAATTAATTGAAACTATCAGTAGTTTTAGAAAAGTAGCAGGATATAAAATAAACCCACATAAATTGTCAGCATTTCTTTATATCACTAACATTGTCCTTACAAGAAAGAGATAAATAATCCTTTGAAATTATCCATTAATGGAATTAAGGAGTTTAACTTTAAAAAAATCCAGAAACCATATGAGCATAATTACAAAATACTTCTTTATTCAAATAAAGTTAGATTTAAATAACTGGAGAAAATTAATTGTTCATAGGTAGGCAGAGTCAATACAATTAAAATGACAATCCTACCTAAACTAATCTACTTAATTCAATGCCATCTAAATTTAATTACTAATTTTTTTTTTACTGAGAAAAAATAATAAAACTAATTTGGAAAAACAAAAAGGTTAGGAATGTCAAAGGAAATAATGGAAAAAATGCTAAGGAAAGAGGTGCAGGAGTACCAGATTTCAAACTATATTATAAAGCAGTAATTATCAAAACAATTTAGTACTGGCTAGGAAACAGGAAAACAGACCAGTAGTACAGAATAGATATAAAACAAATAATCATATATGATTATAGTAACACTGTTTGAAAAAATAAAGATCCAAATTTTTGGAATAAGAATTCACTATTTAGTAAAGATTGTTGAAGAAACTGGAAAGCAGTTTGGCAGAACTAGAGATAGACCAATATATTATACCATTTACCAAGATAAGAACAGAATGAATATATTACCTAGATATAACGAAAAATATAAACAAATTAGGAGAGCAGGGAATATATTACTTCTCATATTTATGGATAGGAGAAGAATTTATTATTGAACAGGAGACAGAATGCATTGTGAAATGTGAAAGGGATAATTTTGAATACCATAAGTTGAAAAGTTTTTGTACAAACAAAATGAATGTAGCTAAGATTAGAAAGAAAGCAATAAATTGGAAAAAAATTTATACACAGTTTCTCAGGTAGTGGTCCCATATCTAAAATATACAGAGAACTTTGCTAAATACATAAGAATATGAGCCATTCCATAATTGATAAATTGTCAAAAGATACGAACAATTTTTGGATGAAGAAATCAAAGCTATATAAAAAAATGAAAACATGCTCTAATTTATTATTGATTAGAGAATGCAAATCAAAACAACTCTAAGATGTCATCTTACATCTTATCAGATTGGCTAAAATGATTAAAAAGCAAAATGACAAATGTTGGAGGGGATGTGGAGAAATTGGGACACTAATATATTGTTAGTGGAACTGTAAACTGATCTAATCATTTTGGAGAGCAATCTGTTATTACTCAAAGAATTATAAAACCATGTATACTTTTTGACTCAGATATACCATTATTAGGACTATTTCCTGTGGTGATCAGGAAAAATGGAAAAGAGCAAATATATTCTAAAATACTTATAGTAGCTCTTTTTGTGGTAGCCAAGAATTGGAAACTGAGGGATGTCCATCAATTGGGGAATAGTTGAACAAGTTGTGGCATATATTGTGGTGGAATACTATTGTGCCATAAGAAATGATAAACAAGATAATCACACACACATACACACTCAAAACAACCTGGAAAGACATATGAAGTGATGCAAAATGAAATGAGCAAAACCAGGAGAATGTTATGCACGATAACAAAAATAATGTATGATGATCAACTGTGAATAATTTAAGTATTTTTTAAAAACCCTTACCTTCCATCTTGGAGTCAATACTGTATATTTTGAACCCAGGACCTCCCATCTCTAGGCCTGGCTCTCAATCCAATGAGCTGTCCAGCTGCCCAGCTACCCAGCTTCCCCCTGATTTAACTATTTTTAACAAGGCAAGAATCCAGGAAAACTCCAAGATACTCAAAAGGAAAAAGGATATCCACCTACATGAAAAGAACAGATGTAGTTTGAATTCAGATTGAAACATACCATTCTTCACTTTATTTCCTCCATTAATTTTTCTTTAGTGTAGGTATTAGGTATCTTATTTCACCACATGATGAAAAGGGAAATATATATTGTATAATAATATATGTACAATCTATATCATATTACCTTCTTGGGGAGGAGAGAATGGTAACGAGGAGGAAAAAAAGAAAAGATTTTTGGGCAGAGCTAATGTGAGAATTTGCTTCTCATTATAATTTATTTATATGTATAACAAACATAGGTATTATATTATTATGTTATATATAAAAATAAATGGCAACAAAAATAATGTCACTTATTTGATTTGTAATGTTTACTGATTTCTGAGATGTAAATTCTTACATTGGAAATTTTAAATTTAGCTCTCAGAAAATGAAGTGAGCTGGCTCCAGCACACTCCTGGGAAGAAGCCAGTCAAGGGAGCAAGAGTATATCACAACTAGGTCTTTCTACAACAGGTTTAATTGGAGACATGTAAATATGTAGCAGTGCTGGTAGCTGGGGGTTATTTTCTCAGTAAGAGAGAGAGAGTCTTTAATCATAAAGCTTTTTGGCTGTACTTCAGCTGTTTTTTTTTCTTTTTTTTTTTTTTATAGAATACTTGTTCTGATTCTCTTACCACATCGGAAAGGCATGTTCGAGAGCCTCAGATACAACCTAAAAGTTAGACATCTATAGCTGAACCCCTCTTTTATAAAATAAGTCAATTTTCTTGTTTATTTGTTACATTAAAATTCCCAGGTAACTGTCTCCCTCCCTTTCTTCTTCTCACTAGAGAAGGCATCATTTGATAAAAGGATATACTTATGTAAAACTTATGTCTTGCTTGTTTCTATTTATTAGTTCTTTTGCTGGAGGTGGACATATACAAGTCATTCTTCAAAAAATATTTCTCTTTCTCGATATAATGTTCTCTTGGTTCTACTCACTTCACTCTTCATAATTTCATTCCATGTTTTAAAAAAAACTAACCTGCTCCGTCATTTCTTATATGCTACAACATGTTTAGCCATTTCCCAATTGATGGACATTGCTTTAATTTCCAGTTCTTTGCTCTGACAGAGCTGCTACAAATATTTTAGAACATAAAAGATTTCTTAATTAAATTTTTAATTTTTTTCTAGATTACAGGTTGATACAGTTTTCAATATTCATTTTCTGACATATTACAATCCATGATCTCTTCCTCTTGTCCTTTCTCCTTCCCCAGGATGGCAGGTAATATAAAATAAGTTGCCCATGTGTTATTATACCATACATATTTCTATGTTCATCCTCTTGTGAAAGAAGACATATTTTTATACTAGAGAAAAATTCATGGTGGAAATAAAGTGAAAAATGACCTGCTTCAATCTGCATTTAGACTCTATAAGTTCCTTTTATAGCAGCGAACAAGTTTTTCCTTCACAAATCCCTTGAAGTTGTCAGGATCTTTGCATTGTCATTCACAGGTGATCACCCTACTTTATTGCTATTACCGTGTACAAGTTTTCCTGGTCCTGCCCATTTTACTTTTCATCACTTCATATAAGTCTTTTCAGGTTTTTTTTTGGTGTTCATCTTGTTCATCATTTCTTATGGTATTATAGTATTCCATTGCAATCACACATCACAACTTGTTCAGCCATTCTCCACTTGATGGACATATCTCCTGTTTCCAGTTCTTTGCCACCACAAAAAGACCTGCTATAAATATTTTTGTACAAGTAGGTCTTTTCTTCCTATATTTGATCTCTTTGGGATACAGACTTAGTAGTGATATTGCTTGGTCAAAGAGTATGTAGTTTTATGAACGTTTGTGCATGGTTCCAAATTGCTCTCCAGAATGGTTATATCAGTTCACGGCTTCACCAATAGTGCATTAGTGTTGCAATTTTTCCCCATCCCCTCCGACATGATCATTATCCTTTTTTGGTATATTATCTCAGAATTGTTTTAATTTATATTTCTCTAATTAATAGTGATTTGGAACATCTTTTCATATGACTAAAGATAGTTTTAATTTCTATTTCTTCATCTTCATTACCCATTCATATCCTTTGATGATTTGGCAATTGGAGAATGCTTGGTATTCTTAAAAATTTGACTCAGTTCTCTATATATTTGAGAGATGAGACTTTTGTCAGAAACACTTTCTACAAAATTTCCCTCCAGTTTGTTGTCTCCTTTCTGATCTTGATTGTATTAGTTTCATTTGTATAACCTTTTTTTAAATTTAATGTAGTAAAAGTTAACTATTTTGTATCTTGTAATGCTCTCTATATCTTGTTTAGATGTAAATTCTTCCTTTGTCTATAGATCTGACAAGTAAACTATCTCTATGTTTCCCTAATTTGTTTATTGTTTCATCCTTTATTTCTAAATCATGTATCCATTTTAATTTTATCTTGGTATATGGTATAAGGTGTTGGTCTGAACCTAATTTCTACCATACTATTTTCCAGTTTTCCCAGTAGTTTTTTTTAATAGTAAGTTCTTGCAAAAGCATGGACTTTGGGTACATATAAGTTATTTCCTTTTTTTCTTGATTAACTTAGAAGAGAAACCTAATAGTGATATTGCTAGGTCAAAACGGTATATAATTTTATAATTCTCTGAGTATAGTTCCAGATTACTCTCCAAAATGGTTGGATCAGTTTGCAGTTCCACCAACAGCATATTTGGTCCCTCATTTTTCCATATTCTTCTCCAACATGAGCCATTTTGCCTTTTTATCATTTTAGTCAGTCTGATAGATATGAGATGATATAACTGAACCACTCTTCAAACTATGCAGAAGCCTCCCCATCCCCCTGCCATTTCATTATATGCATGAAAATTGTCTTGGGTCTCATTGATTCAAAATTCCTTTATCTTGTCTTGACTCCCTTCTGGCATACTATGTGCCTTATAGTGTGTTTTTGTCACTTCATAAAGAGACATTGCATTCATGGATAGTCCAGAGAAAGCCATTTTCAAGGTCAAGGCAATGGGGTCAGATGCATCAGCAAAGAAACATCCTATTAGGATATTTCATCCTTGAAGGACCAAGATTAAAATGTGATATGATCAAGAGGAAGTATGTAT
Source organism: Gracilinanus agilis (assembly GCF_016433145.1). Taxonomy (NCBI): domain Eukaryota; kingdom Metazoa; phylum Chordata; class Mammalia; order Didelphimorphia; family Didelphidae; genus Gracilinanus; species Gracilinanus agilis. Next base: position 607,193,627 of record NC_058131.1, on the reverse strand, counting down.
GTAGCAGGTGGATATTCTTCCTTTTAGAGAGGGATGGGAAATTTTTTCTACTTCAAGCCTTTGACCCTGGAGAATAGAATAGAAGACCTCATACAAGTCAAAAATCACTTCATTTTTTCTTAAAGACAGCGTTTTCCTTATTTTTTTTCTGTTGAATTTAAGAAAAAAATCAGTCTGTTTTACTAAATACAAAAAACAGTTTGCTTTGATATCATAATCAATTCAATGCAGGAAGAAAGGAAGAGAATGTGAGAAGGGAAAAAGGAGAAAGGAGGGAGGAAGGAACAACAGAGAAGTAGAGGAGGAAGGAATACATATGAAGGCAAGGGAGAGACAGAGAGAGAAAGAGATATGAGAGGAGAGAAAGGGGGGCAGGGAGACGTGAGATAATTAAAGGAGACAGTCTTAGAGACAGAGAAGCATAGAGCTAGACAGAGATAATTACAGTAAATCTTTAAGAACAAGAGAAAGAGATCCTAGGAAGATCCAAAGGATATAGAAGGAAGTCAACTTTTCTTGTTACTCAGGTTCTGTTGTTTGCTGATATTAATAGACTTCAGAGAAAGTTATCATCTGCCATCACTTCTTTTTGAACTGTTTGATATTTAGCTGGTCATAGCTCTTGAATCATTCTTTATCCTTGTGCCTCCAGCATCTCTTTTCTGAATAGTGTGGTCATAGCATCCTGTCAAGGGAAATAATTTTCCAGACTAGAATACTAGAGTAATCAGGGGGCCCCAGGGACAGCAGTATCTGCATCTTTAAAAGCTCCAGCAATTAAAGAGCCTTAGATAAGTGGAATCAGGTGAGTTTGTTAAATGAGGTTAAATGAGAAACAGGACTATGTTTTCTTTATCAGAACTGAGAGACTTAATAGCAAAGTCTTGCTGACTAGAAAGAAATGTTCATCTCCATCTCATTCCCTAATTCCCTAACCCATAATTAGTTCCTAAACCCATCCTTCTAGCCTTTTTTGTCTTAAGGGAAGAAATATTTCTTCTACCCATTTTACTCTTTTCCCCACTTCCTCCTCTGGGATCTTGCTCTATCAGCTATCCAAGTGTCCCCTAAATCTCCACTCACTTCCTTTGTCCTGCTTCCTTTAAACACAGACATATTCACCATGTCTGGAAAAAAAACCAAACCAAATCAACAATCCCCCCTCCCAACCTATCTACCAAACTTCATTAGATGCTTCTATTCCCTTTATACTACCAGTTGGTATTCCTCCTTCCATTCACTACCACGTGTGTAGAAAGCATCTCCATCTTTTCCATATCTATTCATATAATTCCCTACTACTCTACTGAGACTGAACTTTCAAAAGTCTCTTAATTGGAAAATTCAATATCCCTTTATTGGTCCTCATTCTTCTTGATCTCTCTGTAGTATTTGTCATCGTTGACTTGAAATTCCTTTCTTTGCCTCTGTAAAATTAAATTCTCCTGGTTTTCTTTCTTCTTTGAATGTTCATTTTGTATCTCATTTCATGGTTGACTTTTTTTTTTTTGCATTTTCTCTCCTAAATGTAGCTATTTTTTAGACATTTCTGTCCCTTTAGAAAACTTAAACTTCTAAGGATTCACCTAATGTTGTTATGTGAATACCTTTCAGGTTTCTATTTGAATCCCTTTTTCAAAGCTCTGGTTCTATTTCTAATTGTCTACTGGACTTTTCCAAGGGGATGTTCTGTTATCATGTCTAACTCAATATGACTAAAATGGAGCCTATTGTCTTCCTCTAATAGTAAATGTCTGAAGAAGGATTTAATCTTAAGCCTTCCTGACTCTCTGGAAAACTTGAGTTTTTAACTGTGAGACCCTGGGCAAGTCACTCAATCACTGATTATTGCCTGATAAAAAAATTCTCTGGATCACTAGAAATGGTAAACCACTCCAGTATCCTTGCCAGGAAAACCCCATGGATAACCATGGTCCATGGAGACACAAAGAGTCAGAGGTGACTGAATAACTAACAAAACCAACTTCTGGATTCCAAGTCCAGGAATTTTACCCACTACCCAACCTGGCTCACTCATTTATTCATTCAACAAATACTGTGATGATGTATAAGGCTCTATACCACTGGATAAAGTCTGTACTCCTTTACCTGACATTTTAAGATCTCTGCTATCTGGTTTTATCTATATTTTAAGCCTTATACCCTAGTTTTCCTCAAAAGGAAGTTCTAGTCCAGCCATACTGATTTGCTGTCTGCTGAACACACTACAATTACTTCTATTTCTATACATTTTTCTTCTTGGTCCTCCAGTCTGAAATGCCTTTCTTCTTCATTCCTGTCTATCTAGTCCTATCTATCTTTTTCAAAGCCTAGCTTAAGTCCCATATTCTCCACGTATCCTTCCCTGACAACCTTAATTCACCCTCATTTTGTCTTTTCTAAATTGCTTTATATATTACTGGGTTTTAAAGTAGAGGGGATTTTACAAAGCATCTGGCCCAGCCTCCTTATTGGAAACGTAAGAACAATGGTTAAGACTTAACCAAAGATCATTTAAGTATTAAGTAAAGACCTCTTAGGCTGGTGATGGCAAACCTATGACACGCATGTCAGCACTGACACACGTAGCCATTGTTGATGACATGCAGCCGCATACAGAGAAGTGTGGGGCCGCATGCCTAGGATGAAACATTTGCTGTAGTGTAGACACTCTGTGCACTATAGATGACAATTCTACCTATATTCATTTACCTATTTTGGTTTATTAAATACAGTTATATATATATATATTACAAGTATACATTTTTGTTATTTAAACTACAAATATCATGAAATTATGGTTTTTTCTTGAAAACACCACCCAAATTATGCTTGTTTTTTTTTTATTTTGACTCACCAAGCTCAAAAGGTTGCCCATAACTGTCTTGACAGTGATAACTCACATTTTTATAATAAAATATCTAGTAATATAATAAATATATCAATGTAATTTATGTTAATTTATACTATATTATCCTGTTAATTTATAATAAATATAATAAAGAACTCTCATTTTTATAATCCTTTAAAATTGATAAAATGCTTTGTAAAATTTAAAAATAAAAAAAAAGAAGAAAAAAGAAAATCTAACCCTGGGAGTTAGTGAAACTATTATTATCCACACTTCATGGATTAGGAATTCAGGCTCAGAGTTTACCTGACTTGTTTAATACTGACAATTAGGATCTCTGCTATGGAGACAGAATTCTCTCCCCAAGGGTCAGCTGGCCCTGTTCTTCTTTCCCAGCCTCCCATTTGTGAGCGTACCTTGCGTGAACATTGCGTGAATGGACTGACGGGAACTCACGTGCGTAGGAGAGAGGGAGGATGAAAGTTTTGGTGTGGCCCCATCCTCTCTCTGTTTTCTGGAGCTTGGCTCAGAGCCAGTCGGTGGTCACTTAGGTTAGATTAGGCTTTATACTTCTATTTTTTTTTAATTTTTTTCTACTTCAAGTGATTATTAATAAATTTTATAAAAAAATAATACTTGACGTTATTGATATTACTTTAAATTTAACACTGCCTAGAAATCCAGAGCCCTTTTCCCGATACCACCAACTTATTTGCCACTGAATCCTACGTAGCATATGTGTAACTTTGGACCCTCCATCTTCAGACAGTTGGATCAGGTCAGCACTTAGGGTTTCTCGGAAAGGTAGAGCTTATGTTTGCCCCCGCTCAGAGCTTTCATGTCCTAGGAGTATCTGAATTTGGCTACTTTCTTGCTCTTCCCTAAGGATATTAAATTCTTTGTAAGTAGCCAAGGCTCCCAATAGGCATTTGAATGAAGGGGAAAGGAATAAGCATTTATAATAACATCAGGCACTGTGCTAAGTGCTTTTAAAAAGCACTATTGATTTTCACAATGTTATATCCCTTGACCGTCACAATAAGTCTTTAAGGTAGGTAGGTACTATTGATATCCTTACTTTACAGATGAGGAAACTGAGGCAAATGGATTAAGTGACTTGCCTAGGATTACAAAGCTGGTAAGTATCTGAGGTTGGATTTGAACTCAGGTCTTCTTCATTCTAGGTCCAACTCACTATTCCATTTTATCATGGCTGCTTCAGTGTAGAGAAAATTTATTAAAATTAAAATAAAATTGTATAAAATTTATACAAAGCATGTATAGAATAAAAAAAGTACTCACACTGAAGCCTTGTTAGCAAAGGGATACTGCCATTTTCTTCTTCCTTCCTCTTAAGCCTGGTAGTCAAAAACCCAAAACACACAATGCCAATATGGAAAGTCCCAGAAGTTTGAATGATGTTATAAACTTCAGTGAAAGCACTGTAGCAGCGGTTCACATCTTCTGAAACCCTTCCTCTTTTCTTAAAGCAGAGGTTCTTAACCTAGGGACCCTTATGGGATGTGTGGATACATTTCAGGAGTCCATGAGCTTGGGAGAGAGAAATTACATTTTTATTTTCACTAACATTGAAATTTAGCATTTTTTCAATGATTTAAAACCATTATTCTGAGGAGTCCATAGGCTTCATCAACATGACAAAAGGATCCATGCATAACAATAAAAATATTAACCTCTGCCTTAGATTCAATTGCTTGCTCTGCTACTAGTTCCATACCCCCAAAGAGATTAGGAAAAAAAAAGGGAAAATGACTTGTACAAAAATATTTATTGCAGCTCTTTTTGTGGTAGTGAAGAATTAGAAATTGAGGAGATTTCCATCAATTGGAGAATGACTGAAGAAGCTGTGGTATATGCTTGTGATGGAACACTATTGTGCTATATGACAATGAAAAGCAGGACGATTTTAGAAAAAAAACGGAAAGCCTTACATGAACAGATGCAGTAATGTGAAGTGAGCAGAGTCAGGAGAACATTGTAGTATACTGTGATAGCAATATTTTTTGATGCACAACTGTGAATGACCTAGTAATTCTCAGCAATGTGGTGATCCAAGACAATCCCAGAGACTCATAATGAAAAATGCCATCTGCCTCCAGGGAAAGAACGGATGGAATCTGAATGCAGAGCAAAACATATTACATTTCACGTTTTTCTTTTTTTTAATTTGAGATCTATCTCTTCCACAAAATGACTAATATGGAAAAATGTGTTACATGATTGCACATGTAAAGTTTATATCAGATTGCTTATGATCTCAGGGAGGGAGAGGAGTTGGAGGGAGTGATTGTGGGAAGGAAGGAGAGAATTTGGAACTAAAAAGTAAAAAAAAAAAAAAAAGAATTTTTAAATTTTCTTTGTATGTAATTGGGGAACTCCCATATCTATGTGGCTGGTCTGCACCCATCTCTCAGATCATAGATTTTCTCTACCACTAGATTGTTTTGGCTCCTACAGACACCAATTTAACTCAGGGATTCCTTGCTATCTGGCCAGGAGAATGCTTCTATTTCCAACTGGCTTCACATTCCTAATAATTGCTATAACCTTACTGACAACCCATTTGAGTTCTTAGGATTCTTTTTTCTTCACAAGATGTTTCTCTCCTTTGTGCATTAGATTCAGTATGGCATTATTGGAAAGCAGAACTTTTCGGTTCTTTTCATAGAGGCTTGGCTCCCTTTTTAACTGCTTAAGTTGATTTCTATCAGTGAATGAATACTATATGTATATTGTCTTGAAGAATTAATTTTCATCGTGTGTGTGTGTGTGTGTGTGTGTGTGTGTGTGTGTGTGTGTGTGTGTACCTTCTCTACTTAACTAGATCACTGAGTCATTGAAGGAGGTGGTTTTTATGTTGTATATATTTGCTTTCCCAAAATACTTAGCTTGGTATTTTACATATAGTAACTACTCAGTAAATATTTGTTGAATGAATGAATGATTGAAAATGGACTTGTTGGTACATGACAACACCAGATAATCTTTACTTTGTGGAAGATGAGGAAATATTTAGGGCACTTCTTTTGGGAAACCACCACATTCCTGAATTCCTAGATTCATAGATCTTTTGAACTGAGAAGTTCTTTAGGAATCACAAAGCTCAAGATTCTTAACCTGTGGTCCATGGACCCCTTCTGCCCCACAAAGGATGAGTAGATAGATTTCAGGGAGTTGATAAACTTAGATAGGGGGGAAATTACCTCTTTATTTTTACTAACCTTTAAATGAAATGTAGCATTATTTTCAGTTACTAATTGTAAGAAACAAACCATTACTCTGAGTAGGGGACCATAAGTTTCATCTGACTGCCAAAGGCATTTCACAGAAAAGGTTTAGAGTCCTTCTAAATCCTCTCATCTTACAAATAAAACTGAGATCCAGAGAAGGCAGGCAATTAACCCAAACTCAAATGGAGAATGGTGGAGCTGGGATCTGAACCTAATTCTCTTGACTTTCAATGCCCTGTTCTTTTGGCCTTTGAAGGTAAAAATATGATCAGGAAAGTTTGCACCTGAGATAACAGCAACAGCCACAGAGAGAAGCAGTAAGGGTCACAGTTGGTACACTGATGCTTAAAAAGAATGCCTTCTCCGGAGAAGTTGCAGGACAACTCCATCCCTCAAAAACCAACCAAAGAAACTTCCATTAATTCTGATAGCTGCCTTTTATAATGTCCCTCACTGGCTTCTGACTTCCCATTACTACTTGTATGATTTTGGTCAAGTAATTTAACCTCTCTGACCTTGTTTTTTCATCTGTAAAACAAGGGGTTTGAACCAAATAAACCCTAAATTTCTATCTAAGACTAAACCGATGATTCTATGTTTTTTTCGGTTCCAAGCAAGTTTTTCTACCTTTATATGATTACTATAAACTCTTCCCTGCCCCCCCCCCTTCTTCTGCCTGATTGTTGCATTTAGTATTCTGTGAACTCCGGCAAAGTTGAGCTCAGCAACGTAGGCCATGATTTAGATCATTTCTTTTTCCACCAAGAAGGTTCTTTTCTATCAGTTCTATCCTCTCTTTAGGTAGTGGGGAGGTGGGCTAATACTAGTGAGTTTTGAGAGTTTTTTGTTCCCTTTATGGTCTTTTTGAGATAATTTTTCCCCCTGTAGTGCCAAACCTCACCGTCTTTATTATTTTGAAAAGCACTGCAGAATATAGCTGTCTCCTCTAACCTTCTCTGGTGTCATTTTCAAGATCACTCTCAATTTGTGGCAACAGGAGCCATTATAAAACCACTGTCACCATCAGCTAAATTACTCTGTGGTGGCGGCAAAGCTGTGGAGAATGTGTCATCCCAGAAAGTGCTCAACAGTCTTAAGTGCTGTGTGCAAAGTTGCTACTGAATATGGTTGTGGAGAGAGTTCCTGGGGTGAGTTATTTGCTGCTTAGAATGCCCATGGCTCTAAGTATCTATCAGTACAGGAAGAGAAAAGGGTGATTTAAGTTTATGGCTTACCATAATTCTCTGTCTGGAAAAGTAACTTGGATTTCTGATATATTTGAAGGTTATGTTGTGACCAGATGCCAAGCTATAGTTGCCTAATTCAACAAATTCATTTCAACAGTTATTTAGTGCTTGTTTCATGTAGAGCATTGATTTTACTCCCTGCTACTTATTGCCACAGCCTAAAAACATGCGGATCTCATACTTGGGGTTATAGGATTGTAGCCTTGTTCCATTTAACGTGGTTTCTATTTTCTGGGACTGGGAAATTCAGTAATAGCATAGCATTGAATCAGTGAGAAGGAAGTAGAAAATCTTTATGTTTAGGTATGTAGATAAAGCCACAAAAGGAACACAGGTGGTATGGTGAGTATGGACAGTCCTAGTGTTCCGGGAGAAGTTTTGCACCTGCCAAGGTAATCCAAATTAGCCCTTACCAAGGACATCTTCCAGGCTAGTTCTTCCAGATGACCATGTTATATGCTAACAAGTCCCTGCTTCCTGGTAACATAATTAGGAAGGATTAGAAAGACCAGAGGGTCACATCTGCTCATTGGCTTTTCCCTAAAGCCCATTGAACAGTTTTTAACCGTCTGCTCCTCTATCTGAGGAAGATTATACTACATAGTATTAAATGTGGGACTTTATACTATTCTAGGGCCAGGAGAGTGGTAGAGGGGCAATCTATCATCAGTATTAAGTGTCATGTTGTAACATCACCTTTCCCTGGAGGTATCTTTGGCAGAGGTGGGGAAGGCGTTGAGAGGAGTCAAAGTCATCCAATCAAATTCCATTTGGATTGTCCCAATTTTCCTTCATATTTCCTCAAATATCAGTTATTTCCCCCTGGGTGACAGGTAATGAGGATACAATCTCCAATTTTGTTTTTCAATTTTGAATTTTAGAGCCAGTGTGTCTCATTATTATCCTTCTCTAAGTACTCAAAGAATTGACTATTCTCCCTAACATGAATGCCATTGACCTCCTTGCTTCCTCTTACTTTCTTCCATATAGCAAAAGGTTCCTCTAGGGAAGAGAAGGAAGGGCATTTGTATAGCACCTACCATGTGCCAGGCATTATGCTAAATGGTCTTTTTTGGCAATTATTCCATTTGAGCCTCACAAGAATTCTTTTTATGTAGGTGTTATTATGATTCCCATTTTATACTTGAGGAAATTTTATAGTTGAAATTAAGTGATTTGCACAGCTAGTCTGAATCTAGATTTGAATGCAGATCTTCCTAATTCCAGATCTAGTACTCTCTGTTGTGCCACCAACTGCCTCATGTTCAGATTCCTTTGTGTTAAATACTCAATCCTTTCATCTTAACATGTAAACTCAATATTTAATATAATATATCATAATCTCATATCACAATAAATAAATCTTACAATCAGCATAAATTACCAATCAATAAACATGTGAAACATTAATGAAATCAGATAATTTACTCCTCCACCTCCTATTTCTTTATCTAATCTGACAGTCTCAGATGATTCTTGGGGCAACACAATCTATTTATCTGCATAGTATTTTCTTTTCCCTCCATCATAATTTCTGCCTGATGTATTGTTTCTCCTCTAGCTGTGATCAAAGACTGTTTCCATTTTCATTATTCTTACTAGAACTTGATCATAGAGCTACTGTCTGTCCCTATATTGTAGATTTGGATACTGGAGGAAGGTAATCTTAATTAGCAGGTCTCACTGCTGCTAAAGCACCTCTCCTTTATAACTGTCATATAATACAAATACCATTGTGGTCTCTAGCTTAGAATTCCACTTTTATTTTCACTAATTTCTAAATCCAATGGAACATTTCTTTAATATGAATGTAGGCGACATTGTTCTGTAAAGAGGTCCACAGGCTTCAAAAGCTTACAAAAGAGCTCCATGAAACAAAAACATTTTAAGAATCTCTGGTTTAGATATTTGGTCATTGCCCTACTCTTAGTACATGGCAATGTGTGGAAATGGTCTTAAATCCCAATGAGAATGGGGCACATCAAAATTTTCAAACTGGATTCCTAAAATTGTCTAAGATCAAGGGGCAAATAAGAGGTAGAGGGTATAGAACCAATTGGCTTTGGGGTATTCTGACTCCTGGTAATGATTTCTCTACACTAGGGATTTTAATTAATTTATTTATTTTTGATATTCTCATTAGTGGTCTCCTTGTAGTTATAAATTCTGATATGAAAGGATTGTTCACCACTTGATAATACCTGTTGTTTGAACTCAAATGGCAAGTAGAGAATGGAAAGTAGTAGTGGGCTAATGCAGAATGATTTAAGGGAGTAGAAGAGTTAACTTTTGGCTATAACATAGGTTCCCAACAAGGATATGAGTCTCTTTTTCTATTGCCTTGGTCTTCTTTTGGTACTTTCTGAAGGTCTCTTGCTAGGTCTAGCTATGATTCTCTAGTTCTTTCCATTTAATGTTTTCCTGTTTCTATTACCTCTGCACTTTGCTCAGAGTGGTGAATAATAAGCTACTTTACTTCCACCAGTGCTGAAATCTTGGCTCTCTCATAGTCTGAGTGGCATGGTGTCCTTTCACCTGAAGCCCTCCCCATCTATGGTAATATTTCCTTAATCTCACAGGAAAGAAGGTCTAAGAAGAGAAAGTATCATATGACTAGAAACTAAGTAGGTGGCTTTCACTTCCTAAGGCTAGAACTCCAAACCCCTTCCCCACCTACCTCCTCCTCTCCACTTAGTCTTATACACATTCCTTGCTATTTTCAATCTTAGAAACTTGACTTCTGATACCAATTTGAAAAGTCAAGTCGCCAAACATTTATTAAATGTCAACCATGTACTAGGCACTGTGCTAAATGCTGGCAGATACAAAGAAAGTCAAAAGATAGTCCATGACTTCAAGGAGCTCACATTTTAATGAGAGAAATAACATGCAAATAATTATGTACAAACAAGATATACATAGGATAATCATAGAGGGAAGGCACTTGAATTCAGGAGTTCCAGAAAAGGCTCAAAGAATCTAAGAATTTAAAATATGGGAGATACCACAGTGGCCATCTAGTTCAATGTGTGTCTTTAAAAAAGAATTCCATCTACAACATATCTGACAAATTGTTATCCAGCCTTTGTTCTAAGGGAGAATAATACACTAATTCCTGAGACAGTCTTTTTCATTTGGGGATAGCTTGGTTAAGAAATGTTGCTTACATCAAGTATAAACAACCTTTGTAATTTCTACTGGTTGCTCCTCATTCTTTCCTCAGTGGTTAAATGGAAGAAGGTACATTTCTTTTGATGTGAAAACTCTTCATATATTTGAATAGCTTCACTGGACCACCATAGATCTAAGTTCTAAGAGTGTTCCTGGAACAGAGGTGTCAAACTTAAATAGAAATGTATTCCTTCAGGTTAAGTATTGACTTAGAAAATCATAAATTAACATTATCTATGTTGCATTGTAGTTTTATTAATTATACTTAAATATTTCCTGATCCTATTTTAGTCTGGTTTGGGCAGCACTCAGGAATGTTGGTGGTTACTCATAGCCTGCTGGTCATCGATGTGACATGTCTACTCTGGAGGCCATGATATTTGATTGGTAGAGTACTATGTCTGAAGTCAGGAAGAACTGAATTTAAATCTAGCGTCAAACACTAGGTGTGTGATCCTGGACAAGTCACCTAATCTTTGTTTGCCTCAGAAGCTAACCAGCAAGGTGGTTGTGAGGATCAAAAGAGATGATAATTGTAAAAGACTTAGCACAGTACCTGGCACTTAGTAGGTGCTATGTAAATATTCTCTTTCCCCTTCAAAGGGGCTTTATTTGTTGCACAATGCATGCCATGCTTTTGAAATATCCTTAGGGCAATTCCAGACAGCTGACTGAGTGAATTCCTGGCAATAAACCCCAGACAACTGAAGGGAGGGGCATGAGTTATACCTGAATGGGATTCCCCTGTTGGATAAACTGAAAATTTTAAGGTTAGAAAAACAGCAGCCACAGAGTGTATACAAAAATTGTTGAGTACATCACAAATCCACTGAATCTATCCAATAAACTCCCCAAGTTCTGAGAACATTCCAAAATGTTCTTTCTTAGATCAGAGGGCCAGAGTACCCTGTTAATAGAAGTGAGCAAGATGATGTTTTCTTTAATTCCTTCAGTCAGATTTGGAGGGGTAGCCCTGTTGGGACTAGCATACTTAGTCTAGCTTTCTCCTCTCAGTTCATCAAAGGATTTTTCAGCCAACATTATATTCATTCATATGCATATACATATTGGAGATTTTATATATATATATATATATATATATATATATATAT